>NC_041386.1:574642603-574770025 GCF_002162155.2 Triticum dicoccoides | reverse complement strand
GCCCGTGCACGCCACGTAGCCAAGGCTGCTACTGCCGCACCGCCACGGCGCCCTCACTGCGCCCGTGCCCAGCCTCTGTCCCGTGACCGCGCGCCCGCCGGAGCTCTGCCGCTCGGGCCGCCCCTGCAACCGCCTCCCTCCGCGCTCTCCAACATCACCGCCACTGCACGCCGTCGCCCCCGTCGATTCCGGTAGCCCCCGCACGAGCCGCAGTTAACAGTCGACGCGCGACGTCGAACATGTGCAGTGGGAACCGTCCCCGGGCCAAATAGTGGCCGGAGTCCTTTGAATGGCCGCCGCCGGCGCATTCTGCCATCACCGCCGTTAGCCACTTACGTGGCCTCATTAGCGATGAGCTAACCACCTCCTGACTCCCTGACACCGGCCCCCACCTCGCTAATTAATGTTTTTTTGGATAAATAAAATCTGTAAAAAAATGGTGACTCACTGACAGGGGCCCTGTCAAATAATTATCCCATTAAAAACGATCTGTTAAAATATCAGCCAATGACAGGTGGACCCCTTGTCCAGATTGACCAAGTCAAACTGCTGACTGGACTAGCCTAGTCATCGATAGGGGGTCCCACTAGACCCCTTTGACTAGTCAAGCTGACCAATCAACTACTGACTGGACCTAGTGACTGGGTAGTTGACTTAGTCAACTGTCCCCACCTGTCAGCCTCAGGTGCACACTTCTGGGTACACTTTCTGTGTACCCATAGCATTTAAATACTAATTTAGTTTCGAATTAAATTAAACCCAGAAATTAGAAAATCATTTAAAACTTTGAAAATTAATATAAAATAATCCGTAACTCACATGAAAATACTTTGTACATGAAAGTTGCTCAGAACGACGAGACGAATCCGGATACGCAGCCCGTTCGTCCGCCACGCATCCCTAGCATAGCGAACACGCAACTTTCCCCTCCGGTTCATCTGCCCGAAAATGCGAAACACCGGGAATACTTTCCCGGATGTTTCCCCCCTTCACCGGTACCACCTCTTACCGCGTTAGGGCACCCCTAGCATCACGCTTTTTCATGTCATGCATCATCATGCATTTATTGCATTATATTTATTGTTTCTCCCCCCTCTTCTCTCGCTAGACACCGAGACCGACGCTGCCGCTACCCAGTACGACTACGGTGTTGACGACCCCTCTCTCTTGCCAGAGCAACCAGGCAAGCCCCCTCCCTTGATCACCAGATATCGCCTAGTCTTCTCTATACTGCTTGCATTAGAGTAGTGTAGCATGTTACTGCTTTTCGTTATTCCTACCCTGATGCATAGCCTGTCCTTGCTACTACTGTTGTTACCATTACCTGCTATCCTACTGCTTAGTATAGGATGCTAGTGTTCCATCAGTGGCCCTACACTCTTGTCCGTCTACCATGCTATACTACTGGGCCGTGATCACTTCGGGAGGTGATCACGGGCATATACTATATACTTTACACGGTTACATTACCTGTGGTACTGTTCGGAGTTGGGGGCTGAAGAGGCAGGTGGCTCCATCCCGGTAGAGGTGGGCCTGGGTTCCCGAGGGACCCCGACTGTTACTTTGTGGCGGAGCGACAGGGCAGGTTGAGACCACCTAGGAGAGAGGTGGGCCTGGCCCTGGTCGGTGTTCGCGGATACTTAACACGGCGGATTGGACCATAAGCCTGCTCTTGTATTAAGGGGGCTAGTTCTGCTTCCGGCCGCGTATGCAACGTGCAGGTGTGCAATGGGCGATGGGCCCAGACCCATGCGCCATAGGATTTAGACCGGCGTGCTGACCTCTGTGTTGTGCCTACTTAGGGCTGCGACGTGTTGATCTTCCGAGGCCGGGCATGACCCAGGAAAGTGTGTCCGGCCAAATGGGATCGAGCGTGTTGGGTTATGTGGTGCACCCCTGCAGGGAAGTTAATCTATTCGAATAGCCATGATCTTCGGTAACAGGACGACTTGGAGTTGTACCTTGACCTTATGACAACTAGAACCGGATACTTAACAAAACACACCCTTCCAAGTGCCAGATACAACCGGTGATTGCTCTCTCACAGGGCGACGAGGGGAGGATCATCGGTTAGGATTATGCTATATGATGCTACTTGATGCTACTTGGTGAACTTACCATCTACTCTCTCCTACATGCTGCAAGATGGAGGTTACCAGAAGCGTAGTCTTCGACAGGACTAGCTATCCCCCTCTTATTCCGGCATTCTGCAGTTCAGTCCATATTTGATAGCCTTATTCCTTTTGATACCAATGCATACATATGTAGTGTAGCTCCTTGCTTGCGAGTACTTTGGATGAGTACTCACGGTTGCTTTGCTCCCTCTTTTCCCCCTGTCCCTTCTACCTGGTTGTTGCAACCAGATGTTGGAGTCCAGGAGCCAGACGACACCGTCAACGATGACTACTACTACTCGGGAGGTTCCTACTACTACGTGCAGCCCGCTGACGATGACCAGGAGTAGTTTAGGAGGATCCCAGGCAGGAGGCATGCGCCTCTTTCGATCTGTATCCCAGTTTGTGCTAGCCTTCTTAAGGCAAACTTGTGTAACTTATGTCTATACTCAGATATTGTTGATTCCGCTGACTCGTCTATGATCGAGCTCTTGTATTCGATCCCTCAAGGCCCCTGGCTTGTATTATGATGCTTGTATGACTTATTTATGTTTTAGAGTTGTGTTGTGATATCTTCCCGTGAGTCCCTGATCTTGATCGTACACATTTGCGTGCATGATTAGTGTACGATTGAATCGGGGGCGTCAAATGGGTGTGCATCCAACTTGCTTGCTCATGAAGACCTAGGGCACTTGAGGAGGCCCATTATTGGAATATACAAGCCAAGTTCTATAATGAAAAATTCCCACTAGTATATGAAAGTGATAACATGAGAGACTCTCTACTATGAAGATCATGGTGCTACTTTGAAGCACAAGTGTGGCAAAGGATAGTAACATTGTCCCTTCTCTCTTTTTCTCTCGTTTTTTTCTTTGGGCATTTTCTCTTCTTTTTTATGGCCTTTCTCTTTTTTGGGGGCCTTCTCTTTTTTTATGGCCTTTCTCCTTTTTATATTCCTCACTTGGGACAATACTCTAGAAAATGATGATCATCACACTTCTATTTATTTACAACTCAATGATTACAACTCGATACTTAGAACAGAGATGACTCTATATGAATGCCTCCGGCGGTGTACCGGGATATGTAGTGGACCAAGATTGACATGTATGAAAGAATATGAACGGTGGCTTTGCCACAAATACTATGTCAACTACATGACCATGCTAAGCAATATGACAATGATGAATGTGTCATGATGAACGGAATGATGGAAAGTTGCATGGCAATATATCTCGGAATGGCTATGGAAATGCCATAATAGGTAGGTATGGTGGCTGTTTTGAGGAAGATATAAGGAGGTTTATGTGTGAAAGAGTGTATCATATCACGGGGTTTCGATGCACCGGCGAAGTTTGCGCCAACTCTCAATGTGAGAAAGGGCAATTGTCGGTGTACTAGAATAGGGGTACCCTAGTACCCCGAACTTGTGCACGGGCAGTTGCAGCACCCCGCGGCAAAGGCTTGCCGGGTGATCGCCAAGATCCCCCAAGGTTCCCTTGGAGCCATCCAAGAACAAACTATTTAAGCTAAGGAGACAAGACCCCGGCAAGAGGAGCTTGCCGGGAAGGCCAACCAAGGCGCTCCAAGGAACTTGTCGCGACGCCCCACGCGCTCTGGCAAGGCAACAAGGCCCCGGCAAGAGGAGCTTGCCGGGAAGACTAAATAAGGTACCCCGAGGCCCGGTGAGCGACGAGCTTCTAGACCCGGCAAGATAACAACAGTGGCAAGGCGCTTGCCGCGGCAGGCGGCCACTCTGCGCCCACGCTCCAGCGCATCCGCCAACGTGTCGCTCTGGGGGCCTCTCCGGGCGCGCGTGGTGGGAGGTTGTGCAGTCAGCGGTGCGCGGTGGCATGCGAAGCTGACAAGATCGCCATCGTGGCGAACGGTGGCGCCCCTAACGGTCCTTTTCTACACTGTTCGAGCGACTCAGACGGGCATTTAATGCCCTTGTCCCCTGCCGTCAGGGTTAGGTAGGGTGTACTATACAAGCAACTGTATCAACTACCTCGCTTTTTATGTTTTTACCCTCCTCTGCGTTGCCACCTGTCGGTGACCCCTTTAGCGTATAAAAGGAGGCCCATGCGCAACGTAGAGGGGGTTCGGGGCCTCGGACAGTTTGCTTCGATTCATTCGTAGCCCAGAAAACATCACACTCTCTCGCTCGAGAGCAAGAACACCAGATAATACAACCAGACAGGCGGCAGTAGGAGTGTTATCTCTCCGGAGAGCTCCGAAGCTGGGTAAACTGCTCGTGTGCCTCGCCTCGATCTGCTCTTCGCGCGACCTCCGCCCCCCGCCGAACCAAAAGGGGCCCGGTCCGCCGGCCCCATAGGTGTTCGTGGATCAGTTCTCCCCTACATCTTTGGCGCGCCAGGTAGTGGGTGTTGAGATCGTGCGAACCAGATCCGGCGTTCACATGAGCTAGATCTTTATTCCCTTCATCAACATGCCACCGAAGAAGAAGACTTCGGCGGCAGCCGCTCCATCCGCGTCACTTCCGCCACCGTTGGAGCAAACGAGTGGTGGGATGGACGCCGGCAGAAGAAAGGACGTCGACGAGGAAGCTCATGATGCCGCCAGGTCCAAGAACAAGGCTGCACAAACCTCGGCGACTGTACATGTTCCACGCCACTCTCAGGAGGCGCAAGATCAACAGCGTCATGGCACTAGCAGTGCCATACACATGATAGCCCAAGACCAAGCTGGTGGATCTCGGGGCGCTCAAGACCAGCATGCACGCCAGCGTGCTGGCACGAGCGGGGCACGGTCGCCTGGACGGGATACTGCTCCTTCTAACATAGTTAGAAGTTCGAGCACGTCCCGCTCCTCGCGCCGTCCGCCAGTTACCCACCACTCCAGCAGAAGCTTTGGCACGAGCTCAACTTCTCCTAGATTACCCTCCGACGTCGGACAAGATCGACGAATGGAGAGCCACCATTCAGAGTCTCATCGGCTACGCCAACGGTGACACTCCACGGCGGCCAAGCGCGTCGCCGCCGCGGCAAGACCGCCAGACGCGAGCCGGTGGCAACGAAACGGGCGGAGGTGCAACTACCATGCAATCGCCGCCCCGAAGGCCAAGATCGCTGACTCGCCGGATCCACCTCGACAGTGACTCCACCGCATCGTCGGATCCACGAGCTCGTCGCGGTCAGCGCCAAGTCCTTCATGATCGACAACAAGAAGACGCTCGAACCCGCATCGAGCGCCGAAGAGAAGTGTGACGTCAATCCGACAAGCGCGCTGGGCCCTCTATTGACATGCATGCGCCAGGGGAACCAGGCGATCTGCTGTACGCGGTAGGTTGTCCTGCGTTCACTCGTGAGCTGCGACAAGTCCAGTGGCCCAGCACAAAGAACTTCAAGCCAGACGTACCGGAGAAGTACGACGGCAAGACGCATCTGTCAGAGTTCCCCAGCATCTACACCATTGCGGTACAAGCTGCCGGGGGACGAGATGACAAGATCCTTGCCAACTACTTCCCGCTGGTGCTCAAGCCCAACGTCAGATCCTGGCTCATGCACTTGCCGGACAACTCCATATCCTCTTGGGCTGATCTGTGCCATCAGTTTGTCGACGCCTTTACCGGCGGACACAAGCCTCATGGCCAGGAGAGTGATCTTCATCTGCTCGCCCAGAAGGAAGGAGAGCCCCTGCGCAAGTACATTCAGAGATTCAGTAGTGTGCAGCACAACATCCCAGACGTCCACCCTGCCGCGGTGATCAGCGCGTTCCATCAGAACGTGCGGAACCGCAGGATGCGGGAGGAAATGGCGATGTGCAAGATCAGGGATGTCAGTGAGTTATATGCACTGGCCGACAAGTGTGCGCGTGCTGAGGAAGGGAGGAGACTCCCCGGAGAAAATATAGGAGCGGGGGGATCTGACAGTGAAGATGCTGCCCCGACAAGGAAAAACCGGCGGCGGAACAACAGAAGGAGGAAAGGGAAAGAAGTGCTAGTTGTTGAGTAGTCCGGCAACGGTGGCGGCGCCAAGGAAGCCAAAGCTGGTGACTCCGGCAAGGAGGTTGCCGCGGAGGTGGCGGTCGCCGACAAGCAGGACGGCACCAACAAGCAGTATTGCAAGATTCACCACACCAAGGGCCATGATCTTCAGAACTGTAAGAGAGTCAAGCAGCTTGTTGAGCAACAGAAAGCTGAATACGAGCGGCGCGACAAGGAGAAGGCCCAGGAAGGAGCTGGTGGATCCGGCAAGAAACGTCCTGGCCGAGGAGGACGCCGCGGCAAGGCCAAGCAGCGGCAAGGAGATAGACCTCCCTGTGGCCGCGACAAGGATGAAGATGATAACGAAGATGAAGATATGGATGATGAGGAGACTGATGAGCAGGAGTTCCAGAAAGCCACAGAGGTCCTGTGCGTTGACGGTGGTGCTTCTCTGCATGCCTCGCACCGCCAGCTCAAGCAGTGGGTGCGGGAAGTTAATGCAGCAAAACCACCCGTCGAGTCACGCAAGCCTCTGAAATGGTCCGGCACGCCTATCATCTTTGATATTGAGGACCACCCGGATCGCATAACTGCGGTCGGGTGCTTGTCGATGTTGGTTTCACCAACAATCCGCAACCTCAAGGTCACTAAGATGCTAGTTGACGGCGGGGCCGGCTTGAACCTGATCTCCTCCGCGGTGCTCCAGAAACTCCAGATCCCTGACAGCGAGCTCGAAGAGACCGGCACATTTTAAGGAATCAACCCGGGAAGGAGCAAGCCAAAGGGAAAGATCACGTTGCCGGTAACATTTGGCAGTGAGCTAAACTTCAGGACTGAGAGGGTCATGTTTGACGTTGCCGACTTTCCATTACCTTACAATGGAATCCTTGGCCGTCCGGCACTCGCCAAGTTCATGGCCGCCTCTCACTATGCGTACAACGTACTGAAAATGCCAGGCCCAATAAGTGTCATCTCTGTCCCTGGCGACAAGAAGGATGCTCTTATCTGTGCCGACAAGATCTACCGGGAAGCAGCAGCCGCAGCAGAACGAAGGACACTTGCCGCTGAAGCTCCCGGGGGGAAGAAGAAGACCAAGTCCGGCAAGAGCTCTGATGCCCACTCTGGCAAGCGCACCTCTTCGGAGCGTTGCACTACCGTTGAGGACGCACCATCGAGCTCCACCGGCAAGTGTAAGAAGGCAATGGCAGCTCCACCTGAGACTAAGAAGGTGTCCGCCAAGGAGGATGGCACTGGTGGTACCTTCACCATCAGTGCCACTCTTGACCCCAAATAGGAAAGCGTGCTTGTTGCTTTCCTGCGGGCGTATGTCGACGTGTTTGCGTGGCAACCGTCTGATATCCCCGGTGTTCCCAGGAAAGTAATTGAGCACCACCTTGCTGTCTGTCCTCATGTGCGGCCCGTCAAGCAGAGAGTCAGGAAGCAGGCAGTACAGCGCCAAGAATTCATCGCAGAAGAAATCAAGAAGTTGGAAGCAGCAGGCCTTGTCAGAGGAGTACTCCATCCCACGTGGTTGGCCAATCTTGTTGTTGTGCGCAAAGCTAACGGGAAATGGAGACTTTGTATTGACTTCACTGATGTTAATAAAGCTTGTCCCAAAGACCCATTTCCCTTGCCGCGTATTGACCAGATTGTTGACTCCACAGCCGGATGTGATTTGCTTTCATTTCTTGATGCATACTCAGGATACCATCAAATCTTCATGGCAGAAGAAGATGAAGAGAAAACCGCATTTATCACCCCGTGTGGCATGTACTGCTTCGTACGGATGCCTTTCGGTTTGAAGAATGCTGGTTCAACATTCGCAGGGGTAGTCCACCATGCTTTTGAGCCACAAATGCACAGAAATGTGGAAGCTTACATGGATGACATAGTGGTCAAGAGCAAGAATAAAGCGACCTTGATTCAAGATTTAGACGAAACATTTGCAAACCTGCGCAAGATCAACCTCAAGCTTAACCCCGAGAAGTGCGTGTTTGGAGTCCCTTCCGACAAGCTTCTCGGGTTCTTCGTGTCTCAGCGGGGAATTGAAGCCAATCCCGACAAGATCAAAGCCATCGAGCAGATCGAAGCACCAAAGCGCGTCAAGGATGTACGAAGGCCTGCCGGTTGCGTGGCTGCTCTCAGCAGGTTTATCTCTAGATCTGCTGAGCGCGCCCTGCCATTTTTCAAAATTTTGAAAAAGGCAGGTCCAATGAAATGGACTCCGGAAGCGGAGGCTGCGCTGCAGGACTTGAAGAGATACCTGTCCTCCACTCCGACGCTTGTCGCACCTAAGCCGCAAGAGAAGTTGCTGCTGTATATAGCAGCAACCAATCAAGTGGTTAGTGCTGCATTAGTGGCGGAGAGGGAGGCGGATGATGAGCCAGCAACCACGGCAGATCCATCCAGCGACAAGCAGGGGGCTTCGCTGACAAGCTCTGGTCCCGACAAACATGAGTTTGCGCAGGAGCATGATAAGATGCCAAGGAGAATGGTGCAGCGCCCAGTTTACTTTGTCAGTTCTCTTCTGTAGGGGGCTAGATCAAGGTACTCTGGTGTGCAGAAGTTGCTTTTCGGCCTCCTCATGGCCTCAAGAAAGCTGCGCCATTACTTCCAAGCACATGAGATCACAGTCGTCACTCGCTTTCCGCCGAAGAGGATACTGCAAAATCCAGAAGCAACAGGCAGGATTGTCGAGTGGGCGCTGGAACTGTCAAGCTTTGGCCTCAAGTTTGAGAGCACCTCAACTATCCAAAGCAGAGCATTGGCAGAGTTCATAGCAGAGTGGACGCCAACCCCAGATGAAGAAATTCCAGAAACGAGCACCCCCGTCAAAGAGGCAAGCAAAGAGTGGCTGATGTACTTTGATGGTGCCTTCTCGCTGCAAGGTGCCGGTGCAGGCGTGCTGCTTGTCGCACCCACCGGAGAGCACCTCAAGTACGTAGTCCAGATGCGCTTTCCCAAAGAGCAAGCAACCAACAATACTGCAGAGTATGAAGGATTGCTTGCCGGTCTCAGAATCGTAGCAGACCTTGGGATCAAGAAGCTCATTGTCAGGGGTGACTCACATCTTGTCGTCCGACAAGTGAACAAGAACTACCAGAGTCCGTTGATGGAAGCGTATGTCGATGAAGTGAGGAAGCTAGAAGAGCACTTTGACGGCCTACAAATGGAGCATATCCCAAGAGCTCAGAATGATATTGCTGACGGCCTGTCAAAGTGCGCCGCACTAAAGTTACCTGTGGAACCAGGGATCTTTGTGCTTAAGTTGACTCAACCATCCGTAACACCATCAACTGGACAAAGCAAGAAGAGGAAGTTGATTTCTGGTGACTACTTTCCAGCAGAGCTCCCCGAAGCCGCCGCAAAGAAAGTCCCCAAGATCAACTCCAAGGAAGCTGAGGGGCAGTCTGCTCCGGCAAGCCTAATGGTTTGTTCCATTGAAGCAGATGTTCCCGACAAGTTTTGCTCCGGCAAGCTTGCCGGGGAACATCAAGCTCCGGCAGGGCCGCAAGTCCTTGCCGTAGAAGCAGATGTTCCCGCAGCAGCAGATGTGCCTTTAGTCCTTGTTGTCGAGCCACAAGCTCCAGCATGGGCACAGCAGATTGTCCATTTCCTTCAGACAGGAGAACTTCCCGAAGAGCAAGAAGAAGCGGAAAGAGTAGCCCGCAGTCAAGTATGTACCAGTTTGTCGATAGCATACTGTACAGAAGAAGACTCAACGGTGTAAAATTGAAGTGTATTCGCCGGGAAGATGGACAAAAGCTGTCGGCGGAGATACCTGGAGGCATATGTGGCCACCACATTGGCACAAGATCACTTGCCGGGAAAGCTTTCAGGCAAGGTTTCTTTTGGCCGACAGCCCTCTAGGATGCAACTGCACAAGTAACCAAGTGTGAAGCGTGCCAGTTCCACTCCAAACAGATACACCAGCCAGCTCAAGCTCTCCAGATGATCCCTTTATCCTGGCCATTTTCAGTCCGGGGGCTCGATATCATCGGCCCCTTCCCCCGAGCTGTCGGGGGCTTTGAGTACTTGTACGTCGCAATCGACAAGTTCACAAAGTGGCCGGAAGTGCAGCCAGCGAGGAAGGTGATAGCACAGTCAGCAGTCAAGTTCTTCAGGTCGATTGTTTGCCGTTTTGGGATCCCTAACAGGATCATCACCGACAACGGCATGCAATTCACGAGTCGCACCTTCATGCAGTACGTCCAAGACCTTGGCACCAAGGTCTGCTTCGCTTTTGTTGCTCATCCAAGAAGCAACGGTCAAGCAGAGAGGGCAAATGCTGAAGTGCTGCGCGGGCTCAAGACCAGAACTTTCGACAGGCTGCACAGGTGCGGAAGGAACTGGATCGAGGAGCTGCCGGTGGTTCTTTGGTCGATCAGAACGACGCCAAATCGAGCCACTGGCCAGACACCTTTCGCTCTAATCTATGGAGCAGAGGCAGTTCTCCCCACGGAACTCGTATACGGATCACCTCGAGTGCTCGCTTATGATGAGCTTGAGCAAGAACAGCTGCGGCAAGACGACGCGCTGCTCCTTGAGGAAGATCGTCTTCAGGCTGCTGTACGAGCTGCTCGATACCAGCAAACTTTGCGCCGCTATCATAGCCGCAAAGTTAAAGCCAGAAGCTTCGAGGAAGGCGACCTTGTTCTTCGGCGCGTTCAGTCCGCCAAGAATTCCAACAAGTTGACGCCGAAGTGGGAAGGCCCTTATCGGGTGAGACGAGTCACAAGGCCTGGCGCTGTCCGCCTTGAGACCGAAGATGGCATTCCGGTGAGCAACTCCTGGAACATAGAACATCTTCGTAAGTTTTTCCCATAAGGCGCGGTTCCGGCAACCACCTTTTGTACAAGTCTTGCCGCTGTTGCATGTGATCCTTTGTACAAAGCCGGGCGCAGATCCCGTGCATAAATAAAACCCCACATGCTCCGCACAGCTTGTCCATTTCATGCGTTAGTTCCTTTCTTGCATGCGATTATCTGACACTTTGTGCAGCACCTACATCCGGTAAGCAGTAACGAGCCGAAGAGCTCCATATTATTATTTTCTCTTCTTTCTTTTTCTTTTAAAGGAAAAGAAGGTTCTCTCGCACACAAGTTTGCCAGAGGGAGAAGGAGAAGATTGTGGTATGGGCCAGGCGTCGTTCAAGCAAAGACTTGCCTTACCGAGAAGCAAATGACAGAAAAGCTAAGTTGCCAAAGTTTGGGCAGTCGCTCTTTAAATCTTTGAGTTATCTTCCTCGAACGACCCTACTTTGTATGGAAAACCTGTGCGCGGAGGAACCAACTCGTGGCTAGTTGTGCCCTTACTTTGTTTCGAGTCCGCTCAACAGCTTAAGCGTGCTGCATCTAGTCGCGACAAGGTTTCTTGTCGGAAGCAGCGCCGCCAGCAGGCTGCTGAAGTTCCGCACTTAGCGCTCGCGGCTCGGGCGCCTGCGCCGACAAGTTCCCTAGAAGCGTAGGGTAAAAACATACAAAGGAAGGAATCTAGTAGAGGAAATAACATTGCAATTGATAAACAGAAATAAAGTTATATTACAAAGATAACTTGTCACAGCTCTAACAGACTATTTTCATAACATGATCAGCAGCGACAAGGGAAAAGAAGGAATGGGCGGCCTAATCTACGCGTCCGCCCTCGACTCTCTTGATCTCGCTCACCTTGTCCACAATGGGTGCGACAAGGGCCTTGAGTGCATCCAGATCGGCGTCAGGCGGCAAGGACCTGAGGACGTTGGTGAAGCTGAGGCCTGGATTGCGGAAGGCTACCTTCATCAGCACCTTCTGGAGAACCCCGGCACAGATTTTGCGCGACTCGTTGGCCAGCTGCTTCGGGATCCTCTCCCGGAGCCGCTGGAGTGCCGTCGCCACGCCCTTGAAGAACAGGCTGAGCTTGGCGCTGGGTTGAAGACTCTCGTCGGAAGGATACCCAAAGTCCTCCATCCCCAGCTGCGCCAGCTCCTCGTTGATGACTGCGGCAGTGTTCACCAGACCCTCGGTCCAGTGCTCCACTGTGTCTCTGAACGAGTTCTGGGTAACTGCAATGCTCTCCAGCAGCGCCGCGTCAGCCTTGACCTTCTCCGACAAGGTCTTCTCCCGCTCCTTGGCGGCCTCCAGCGTCTGCGTCAGCATGGCCAGCTTCAGCTCCAGGTCTGCTTTGGAATCCTTGGCGGCCCTGAGCTCCTTGCCCCTCTCAGCGAGAAGGCCTTGCAGCTCACCGTGGGCGGCAGCATCCTTCTCATGCTCACGCTTGAGCACGGCAAGCTCCTCGCCGCTCTTCTCAATATCGGCCTCCAACTGCGCCACCTTCTCCTCTAGCTCCTTCTTGGCGGCCTCTGCAGTTGCCGCGGCGTCCTTTGCCTCCTTGAGCGCCCCGCCAAGTGCTCACTCACGCTCGGCGAGCTCTTCCTCATAGCTGTCGAGGTTGGCCTTCCGCTGCACTAGTTCACCTTCCCGCGCGGACTGCTTCTCGGCAGCAAGCCTTTGTTCTTCCTCAGCCTCGGCCTTCTCGAGAAGAAAGGCCATGCGCTCCTCGTCGACTCGCTCCCGCTCCTGTGCCAGGGACCGGAGAGCTTCTTGATTTTGGCCCCGGAGCTCCTCCGCGTGCTTTTCCATGTCAACTCCCGCCTTCGCGACAAGCGCTTCCCGGGAAGCCAGCTTGGCTTGCCGGGTGCGGTAGAGTGACAGTAGCTTCCGCAGCAACTGCTCCTCCTCAGGCTCGCCGCTGCTGCTGTCGGGCGCGTCGACCAATGACAGTCCAGCAGAGGCGAGCACCTCCCTGTCAAAAGTCTCCCCCTCGACCGGCGCCCTGGAGCTCGACGCCCAGGGTAGCTTGATGAAGATATTGTCACCGGCCTGCAAGTAGGCGCCGGGCTGGGGCTCCTCGGAGCCCGGCTCCGCAGAAGCGGCAGAGGGTTTGGCGGTCGGTGCAGCGCCCGGTGCTCCTGCGGCCTCAGGGTCGTCAGTGCGATCGCCCGACCCCTCGCCGGCTTCCACAGCAGCAGCCCCGGCGGCCTCCTCGCCGGCGGTCTCATCAGCACCGGCACCTTCCTCGTCGGCGCTTTCTGTCTCCATTGGCTCAGCCGTAGATGGGTCTGAAGAACGAGGAAGGGAGGAAAATCAATCAAAAATCCAAGAAAGGAAAAATGGAAGAAGCAGAACCCAAGGGAAAGTTTCTGGGCAAGTGGATTACCTGCGCCAAGATTTCCAGTTGCGGCCTCGGTCGCTGCAGGATCAGCAGTGCCATCCCTTGCCGGAGAGTCCCCCCTTGCCGGAGAGCGCTCCCTTGCCGGGGACTCCTCCCTTGGCGGCGCAGTCGAAGCAGGTAGCACTTCGGGACCAGCCTTCGGGCGCTCCTGATGAGGCTGCTCTGCTCCTGCACAAGTCAACAAGCAAGATATCAACAAAGGAAAAAGCACTCGAGCGCGCCCGGCAGCAGAAGGCTAAACTATGAACTTACGCTGGGGGCTTTGCTGAGGGCTGCTTGGAGGGGTGATTGCTGGGTCCGTCAAGGTGGTCTCGGACCCACCTCCTGCTGACACGATGGGGTCATCCTCGATGACGATCACCGCGGCCTTGGCTCTCTTCGCCGCTCTCTGAGCCAGTGTTCTGAAAAGAAAGGAGTCCAGATTGGAGCAAGTCAGATACAAGATATAAACAGCAAGATTGAAGGATTATAAGAGCACCAAAGAAACTCACTCTTCTTCCTCCTCGTCGGAGCTGAGCGCGGAAAGATCGAAGTCCGGCCCTCCTCCGGTGCGGCCAGGTGGAGGAGTAGGATCCCTTGCCCGCTTGGCGGGGGCAGTGGCGGTGGCCCGGGAAGATCCCGCTCCAGTTGCCGCTGTTGCGTGAGGCGCTCCCGCGGCAACATTGCTTGCCGCGGTAGAGCGCGTCGCGCGGCCCGGTGGCTGTGGAGCCGGCTGCCGCCCCGCTGCGTCCCCGGCCCTGCGAAGGCGCCTCCTTGGCGGGGCCGGGGGCTCCGCCTGCGGCAAGCTCTCTGAAGGCTCAGCCTCCTCCTCGCCGGCCTCGCTCGACGCGGCTTCGGAACCGGCAGGCTCCTCCTCGCCCATGAACTCCGCGCGTTCGGCAAGGTTTGCCACCTCTGCAGCCTCCGCCTCCTCCACAGTAAACCCAAACACACCCGCAGCAGCTGCGACCGCAGCAGCTGCGACCGCAGCCTCTTCCGCCCTAGTAGCGATGAGCTGCAGCTCCTCGTCGGTGGTGTCACGGGTGAGGCTCTTCTGCTCGTCGGCGCGGACCGGCACTTCCTCCAAGGTGTCGAAGAACGCTCGCACAACGTCATCCGCAGGCTCTTGCCAAGTTGGGACGATGCCGTGTGAATCGCACAACGGCATCATGGCGTGGATCCGGTCAAGCGAAGAGTTATTGCACAAAGGAACTACGCCCCTCGGCAATGTGAATGGGTGCTGGGGGTCGCGTTTGAATAATTCCAAGAGCATTGCGTCCAACTCCAAGACGGTGAAGTTGTAGTTGAGGCCCGGCCGCAGCCTCATGATGTCCGCCGAATTCTTGAATTCCCAGGCGGGCCTCCCCCTCTCCTGCAGGGGGGCAATGCGGCGGCGGAGGAAATCTGCCCCGACAGCACCTACGGTGAGCCCGGCAAGCCTGAGGCGAAGAATCCTAGTGATGGCGATCTTCAGCCTCTCGTCTTCCGGGGCCACGTTGCTCCAGTCATTGCCGCGCACTATTGGAGTTTGGCGCACGGCGGTGAAGGGCTGCGGATCCTCCTCGACGATCCAACACCACTCCGCTCTCCATTCCTCCCACTTGTTGCGAAGCTCACCCTCCAAGTACGCCTCTTTCTTGCCGACTCTCGAGACCCAGGCAATCCCTCCGGCAAGCGGCTCTCCTCTCTCTACCCGAGGTATGAAGAAGTGGCGGAAAAGGGCAACACTAGGGTGGACTCCGACAAAGTTTTCGCACAAGTGTGCGAAAACTGCCATGGTCAGGACAGCATTGGGGGTGAAGTCAAGGAGGCGGAAGCCATATGTGTTCATAATATCACAGAAGAACTCCGAGAAGGGCGGGCAGAGCCTGCAATAGAAGAATAGCGGGAAGAACGGGTACCCACTTGGAGCCGACTCCGAGGCAGCGGCCGGGAGTACCCTCGTGCGCGGATGCGCACGCGTCTCCGTCGCCCAAAAGAGGTAGAAATACTCCCTCAGCTCCTGCACGCCGAGCTGGGGGGTGAAGATCGCCCGCTCCTTCCGCAGCGCCGCGAGCCGCTGCGCCTCGGCCGACTTCACACCCTTTCCCTTGTCGGCTTTCGGGGCCATAGCGGAGGTGGTGGGGAAGGTCGACAGCGTGGTGATGCTGGTGGCAATGGGGGGGGCGGAGCACTGCTCTCTCGGCCACGAGAAGAAGGGGGGAGCGGCGGAGTTTGTGAAGAAAGAGTAGCAGCAACCAGCGAGGGAGAACGAACTGCCTCTGTTTCCTCTGCTTATAAAGAGGGACGGGGCAGACATTTCGGCCTTCCAAATAAACAACCACCCACGATCTCTCCCACGATGCCGCATTCAACGCGTGCCATTATGGGAGAGCGCGGTGGATACGGAACAAGATTTGGCGTGGCCCAGCCCGCGTGTGCCCGTGCCCTGTCTTGGGCCTGGCCCAACAGCGCTCGGCACCGTGTCTGGCCCAGGCCCGGGGGCTCCTGTCGGTGTACTAGAATAGGGGTACCCTAGTACCCCGAACTTGTGCACGGGCAGTTGCAGCACCCCGCGGCAAAGGCTTGCCGGGCGATCGCCAAGATCCCCCAAGGTTCCCTTGGAGCCATCCAAGAACAAAGTATTTAAGCTAAGGAGACAAGACCCCGGCAAGAGGAGCTTGCCGGGAAGGCCAACCAAGGCGCTCCAAGGAACTTGCCGCAACGCGCCACGCGCTCCGGCAAGGCAACAAGGCCCCGGCAAGAGGAGCTTGCCGGGAAGACTAAATAAGGTACCCCGAGGCCTGGTGAGCGACGAGCTTCTAGACCCGGCAAGATAACAACAGTGGCAAGGCGCTTGCCGCGGCAGGCGGCCACTCTGCGCCCACGCTCCAGCGCATCCGCCAACGTGTCGCTCCGGGGGCCTCTCCGGGCGCGCGTGGCGGGAGGCTGTGCAGCCAGCGGTGCGCGGTGGCATGCGAAGCTGACAAGATCGCCATCGTGGCGAACAGTGGCGCCCCTAACGGTCCTTTTCTGCACTGTTCGAGCGACTCAGACGGGCATTTAATGCCCTTGTCCCCTGCCGTCAGGGTTAGGTAGGGTGTACTGTACAAGCAACTGTATCAACTACCTCACTTTTTACGTTTTTACCCTCCTCTGCGTTGCCACCTGTCGGTGACCCCTTTAGCGTATAAAAGGAGGCCCATGCGCAACGTAGAGGGGGTTCGGGGCCTCGGACAGTTTGCTTCGATTCATTCGTAGCCCAGAAAACATCACACTCTCTCGCTCGAGAGCAAGAACACCAGATAATACAACCAGACAAGCAGCAGTAGGAGTGTTATCTCTCCGGAGAGCTCCGAAGCTGGGTAAACTGCTCGTGTGCCTCGCCTCGATCTGCTCTTCGCGCGACCTTCGCCCCCCGCCGAACCGAAAGGGGCCCGGTCCGCCAGCCCCATAGGTGTTCGTGGATCAGTTCTCCCCGACAGCAATGCACGGTACCGAAGAGGCTAGCAAGGATGGAAGGGTGAGAGTGCGTATAATCCATGGACTCTACATTAGTTAAAAGAACTGACATACTTATTGCAAAAATCTACAAGTCATCAAAAACCTCGATACGACGCGCATGCTCCTAGGGGGATAGATTGGTAGGAAAATACCATCGCTCGTCCCCGACCGCCACTCATAAGGAAGACAATCAAATAACACCTCATGTTTCAAATTTGTTGCATAACGTTTACCATACGTGCATGCTACGGGACTTGCAAAGCTCAACACAAGTATTTCTCAATTTCACAACTACTCAACTAGCACGACTTTGATATTATTACCTCCATGTCTCAAAACAATCATCAAGCATCAAACTTCTCTTAGTATTCAACAAACTCATAAGAAAGTTTTATTATTAATCTTGCATACCAAGCATATTAGGATTTTAAGCAAATTACCATGCTATTAAGACTCTCAAAATAATCTAAGTGAAGCATGAGACATCAATAGTTTCTATAAAACAAATCCACCACCGTGCTCTAAAAGATATAAGTGAAGCACTAGAGCAAAATTATATAACTCAAAAGATATAAGTGAAGCACATAGAGTATTCTATCAAATTCCAAATTATGTGTGGCTCTCTCAAAAGGTGGGTACAGCAAGGATGATTGTGGTAGACTAACAAGCAAAGACTCAAATCATAAAAGATGCTCCAAGCAAAACACATATCATGTGGTGAATAAAAATATAGCTCCAAGTAAAGTTACCGATAGAAGTAGACGAAAGAGGGGATGCCTTCCGGGGCATCCCCAAGCTTTGGCTTTTAGGTGTCCTTATATTATCTTGGGGGTGCCATGGGCATCCCCAAGCTTAGGCTCTTGCCACTCCTTGTTCCATAATCCATCAAATCTTTACCCAAAACTTGAAAACTTCACAACACAAAACTTAAAGTAGAAAAACTCGTGAGCTCCGTTAGCGAAAGAAAACAAAAGACCACTTCAAGGTACTGTAATGAACTCATTATTTATTTATATGGGTGTTATACCTACTGTATTCCAACTTCTCTATGGTTTATAAACTATTTTACTAGCCATAGATTCATCAAAATAAGCAAACAACACACGAAAAACAGAATCTGTCAAAAACAGAATAGTCTGTAGTAATCTGTAGCTAGCTCAAGATATGGAACCCCAAAAATTCTAAAATAAAATTCTGGACGTGAGTAATTTATCTATTAATCATCTTAAAAAAGAATTAACTAAATATCACTTTCCAAATAAAAATGACAGCAGTTCTCGTGAGCGCTATAGTTTCTGTTTTTTACAGCAAGTTCAACAAGACTTTCCCCAAGTCTTCCCAACGGTTCTACTTGGCACAAACACTAATTAAACACACAAAAACACAACCAAAACAGAGGCTAGATAATTTATTTATTACTAAACAGGATCAAAAGCAAGGAATAAAAATAAAATTGGGTTTCCTCCCAACAAGCGCTATCGTTTAACGCCCCTAGCTAGGCATAACAAGCAAGAATAGATCTAGGTATTGCCATCTTTGGTAGGCAATCCATAAGTGGCTATCATAATAGATTCATAAGGTAATTTAATTTTATTTCTAGGAAAGTGTTCCATGCCTTTCCCTAATGGAAATTGGAATCTAATATTTCCTTCCTTCATATCAATAATTGCACCAATCGTTCTAAGGAAAGGTCTACCAAGAATAATAGGACATGAAGGATTGCAATCTATGTCAAGAACAATAAAATATAAGGGCACATAATTCCTATTTGCAACAATAAGAACATCATTAATTCTTCCCATAGGTTTCTTAATAGTGGAATCCGCAAGGTGCAAGTTTAGAGAGCAATCATCAAAATCACAGAAACCTAACAAATCACACAAAGTCTTTGGAATCGTGGAAACACTAGCACCCAAATCACATAAAGCGTAGCATTCATGATCTTTAATTTTAATTTTAATAGTTGGTTCCCACTCATCATAAAGTTTTCTAGGTATAGAAACTTCCAGTTCAAGTTTTTCTTCATAAGATTGCATCAAGGCATCAACGATATGTTTAGTAAACGCTTTATTTTGACTATAAGTGTGAGGAGAATTTAGCTTGGATTGCAACAAGGAAATACAATCAATCAAATAGAAATTTTCATAGTTGAATTCCTTGAAATCCATAATAGTGGGTTTAGCAACATCTAGGGTTTTAATTTCTTCAATCCCACTTTCATCAAATTTAGCATCAAGATCAAAAGATTCAGAATTCTTGGAACACCAGGTGGATCATATTCAGTCCCATCATTATCAAGATTCATATTGCAAAACAAAGATTTAATAGGGGACACATCAATAACTTTTAGATCTTTCATCATTATTTTCATAGGAACTAGAAGAACACGCTTTTATAAAGGCATCTTTCTTAGCACGCATCCTAGCGGTTCTTTCTTTGCACTCATCAATGGAAATTCTCATGGCTTTGATAGACTCACTGATATCATGCTTAGGTGGAATAGATCTAAGTTTCAAAGAATCAACATCAAGAGCAATTCTATCAACGTTCCTAGCCAAATCATCAATCTTAAGCAATTTTTCTTCAATCATAGCATTAAAATTCTTTTGCGAAGTAATAAATTCTTTAATATTAGAATCAAAATCATAGGGCATCTTATTATAATTTCCATAAGAATTGTTGTAGGAATTACCATAATTATTAGAGGGAATACTAGGATAAGGCCTAGAGTTGAAATTTCCTCTATACGTGTTATTACCAAAATTGTTCCTACCAACAAAATTCACATCCATAGATTCATTATTATTCTCAATCAAAGTAGACAAGGGCATATCATTAGGATCAGAAGAAACACTCTTATTAGCAAATAATTTCATAAGTTCATCTATCTTTCCACTCAAAACATTAATTTCTTCTATCGCATGCACCTTTTTATTAGTAGATCTTTCAGTATGCCATTGAGAATAATTAACCATAATATTATCTAGGAGTTTAGTAGCTTCTCCTAAAGTGATTTCCATAAAAGTGCCTCCCGCGGCCGAGTCTAAAAGATTTCTAGAAGCAAAATTCAATCGGGCATAAATATTTTGAACAATCATCCATAAATTTAAACCATGAGTAGGGCAATTACGTATCATTAATTTCATTCTCTCCCAAGCTTGTGCAACATGTTCATGATCAAGTTGCTTAAAGTTCATAATATCGTTTCTAAGAGAGATGATCTTAGCGGGAGGAAAATACTTAGAGATAAAAGCATCTTTGCACTTATTCCATGAATCAATACTATTTTTAGGCAAAGACGAAAACCAAGCTTTAGCACGATCTCTAAGCGAAAAAGGAAATAGCTTCAATTTAACAATATCATTATCCACATCTTTCTTCTTTTGCATGTCACACAAATCAATGAAGTTATTTAGATGGGTAGCGGCATCTTCACTAGGAAGGCCAGAGAACGGATCTTGTATAACAAGATTCAGCAAAGCAGCATTAATTTCACAATATTCAGCATCGATAAGAGGAGCAATCGGAGTGCTAATAAAATCATTATTGTTGGTATTGGTGAAGTCACATAATTTAGTATTATCTTGAGCCATCGTGACAAGCAAGCAAACTAACACACAAGCAAGCAAAAAGCGAGCAGACAAAAAGAGGCAAATAGAGGGAGGATAGAGAGAGAGAGAGGGCAAATAAAACGGCAAGGGTGAAGTGGGGGAGAGGAAAATGAGAGGCAAATGGCAAATCATGTAATGCGGGAGATAAGGGTATGTGATGGGTACTTGGTATGTTGACTTTTGCATAGACCTCCCTGACAACGGTGCCAGAAATCCTTCTTGCTACCTCTTTTAGCACTGCGTTGGTTTTCCCCGAAGAGGAAGGGATGATGCAGCAAAGTAGCGTAAGTATTTCCCTCAGTTTTTGAGAACCAAGGTATCAATCCAGTAGGAGGCTACGTGCGAGTCCCTCGCACCTACACAAAACAAATAAATCCTCGCAACCAACGCAAACAGGAGTTGTCAATCCCTATAGGGCCACTTATGAGAGTGAGATCTGATAGATATGATAAGATAATATTTTTGGTATTTTTATGATAAAGATGCAAAGTAAAATAAAGGCAAATTAAATAGCAAAGCAAATAACTAAGTAGTAGGAGATTGATATGATAAAGATAGACCCGGAGGCCATAGGTTTCACTAGTGGCTTCTCTCGAGAGCATAAGTATTCTACGGTGGGTGAACAAATTACTGTTGAGCAATTGACAGAATTGAGCATAGTTATGAGAATATCTAGGTATGATCATGTATAAAGGCATCACGTCCGAGAGAAGTAGACCGACTCCTGCCTGCATCTACTACTATTACTCCACTCATCGACCGCTATCCAGCATGCATCTAGAGTATTATTAAGTAAAAACAGAGTAACGCCTTAAGCAAGATGACATGATGTAGAGCGATGGGCTCATGTAATATGAAGAAAACCCCATCTTGTTATCCTCGATGGGAACAATACAATACATGCCTTGCTGCCCTTACTGTCACTGGGAAAGGACACCGCAAGATTGAACCCAAAGCTAAGCACTTCTCCCATTGCAAGAAAGATCAATCTAGTAGGCCAAACCAAACTGATAATTCGAAGAGACTTGCAAAGATAACCAATCATACATAAAATAATTCAGAGAAGATTCAAATATTATTCATAGATAGACTTGATCATAAACCCACAATTCATCGATCTCAACAAACACACCGCAAAAAGAAGATTACATCGAATAGATCTCCACAAGAGAGGGGGAGAACATTGTATTGAGATCCAAAAAGAGAGAAGAAGCCATCTAGCTACTAACTATGGACCCGTAGGTCTGAAGTAAACTACTCACACTTCATCGGAGGGGCTATGGTGTTGATGTAGAAGCCCTCCGTGATCGATGCCCCCTCCGGCGGAGCTCCAGAACAGGCCCCAAGATGGGATCTCATGGATACAGAAAGTTACGGCGGTGGAATTTGGGGGTACGTGGGTATATATAGGAGGAAGAAGTACGTCGGTGGAGCAACAGGGGGCCCACGAGGGTGGGGGCGCACCTTGTAGGGTAGGGCGCGCCCCCCTACCTCGTGGCGTCCTGTTACGTGCCTTGACGTAGGGTCCAAGTCTCCTGAGTTGTATTCAATGAGAAAATCACGTTCCCGAAGGTTTCATTCCATTTGGACTCCGTCTGATATTCATTTTCTTCGAAACCCTAAAACAGGCAAAAAAACAGCAATTCTGGGCTGGGCCTTTGGTTAATAGGTTAGTCCCAAAAATAATATAAAAGTGGATAATAAAGCCCAATAATGTCCAAAACAGTAGATAATATAGCATGGAGCAATCAAAAATTATAGATACGTTGGAGACGTATCAGTCTTGCTTCTATTGTCGTACCTCCTAGTGATCCTTTAGAACAATATTTGCTAGACCATGAAAATGATATGTATATAAATGAAAGAAGGGAAATAGAAGAAGTGTTCTTTAAACAGGGACCTATTCTGAAACATAACTTGCCTATTGAAATCTTAGGGGATCCTCCTCCACCCAAGGGTGATCCCGTGTTTGAGCTTAAACCATTGCCTGATACTCTTAAATATGCTTATCTTGATGAAAAGAAGATATATCATGTTATTATTAGTGCTAACCTCTCAGAGAAGGAGGAAGAAAAATTATTGAAAACCCTGAAGAAGCACGGTGCCACTCTATGTCAACACAAAATAAATTTGGAAAAAGATGCCAAACCAGTTATTGATCACCAACGACGACTGAATCCTAAGATGAAAGAAGTGGTAAGAGAATAAATACTAAAGCTCCTTGAGGCAGGTATAATTTATCCGGTTGCTGATAGTCAGTGGGTAAGTCCTGTCCATTGTGTTTCTAAGAAGGGAGGTATTACTGTCGTTCCTAATGATAAAGATGAATTGATCCCGCAAGGAATTATTACATGTTATAGGATGGTAATTGATTTCCGCAAATTAAATAAGGCTACTAAAAATATCATTACCCCTTACCTTTTATTGATCAAATGCTAGAAAGACTATCCAAACATACACATTTTTGCTTTCTAGATGGTTATTCTGGTTTCTCCCAAATACATGTGTCAGTTGATGATCAATCTAAGACCACTTTTACTTGCCCTTTCGGTACTTTTGCTTATAGACGTATGCCTTTTGGTCTATGTAATGCACCTGCTACCTTTCAAAGATGCATGATGGCTATATTTTCTGATTTTTGTGAAAAGATATGTGAGGTATTCATGGATGATTTCTCCGTTTATGGATCCTCTTTTGATGATTGCTTAAGCAACCTTGATCCAGTTTTGCAGAGATGTGAAGAAACTAACCTTGTCTTGAATTGGGAGAAGTGCCACTGTATGGTTAATGAAGGTATTGTCTTGGGGCACAAAATTTCTGAAAGAGGCATTGAAGTTGATAAAGCTAAAGTTGATGCTATTGAAAAGATGTTGTGTCCCAAGGAAATCAAAGGTATAAGAAGTTTCCTTGGTCATGCCGGCTTTTATAGGAGGTTCATTAAGGACTTCTCAAAAATTTCTCGGCCTCTGACTAATTTATTACAAAAACATATACCATTCGTCTTTGATGATGATTGTGTAGAATCCTTTGAAATACTTAAGAAAGCATTAATCTCTACACCTATTGTTCAGCCACCTGATTGGAGTTTACCTTTTGAAATTATGTGTGATGCTAGTGATTATGCTGTAGGTGCTGTTCTAGGGCAAAGAGTTGATAAGAAATTAAATGTTATTCAATATGTGAGTAAAACTCTAGACAATGCTCAGACAAATTATGCCACTACTAAAAAAGAATTTTTAGGAGTTGTATTTGCTTGTGAATAAGTTCAGACCTTATATTGTAGATTCTAAAGTAACTATTCACATGGATCATGCTGCTATTAAATATCTTATGGAAAAGAAAGATGCTAAACCTAGACTTATTAGATGGGTTCTCTTGCTACAAGAATTTGATTTGCATATTATTGATAGAAAGGGAGCTGAGAACCCCATTGCAGACAACTTGTCTAGGTTAGAAAACGTTCTTCATGACCCACTACCTATTGATGATAGCTTTCCTGATGAACAATTAAATGTCATAAATGCTTCTCATACTACTCCATGGTATGCTGATTTTGCTAATTACAGTGTTGCTAAATTTATACCACCTAGTTTCACATACCAGCAAAAGAAAAAGGTTTTCTATGATTTAATACATTACTTTTGGGATGACCCACATCTTTATAAAGAAGGAGTAGATGGTGTTATTAGACGTTGTGTATCTGAGCATGAACAGGAACAGATCCTACGCAAGTGTCACTCTGAAGCTTATGGAGGACACCACGCTGGAGATAGAACTGCACATGAGGTATTGCAATCCGGTTTTTATTGGCCTACTCTCTTCAAGGATGCCCGTAAGTTTTTATTATCTATGATGAATGTCAAAGAATTGGTAATATTAGTAGATGTCAAGAAATGCCTATGAATTATTCACTTGTTATTGAACCATTTGATGTTTGGGGCTTTGATTATATGGGACCATTTCCTGCCTCTAATGGATATACACATATTTTAGTTGCTGTTGATTACGTTACTAAGTGGGTAGAAGCTATTCCAACTAGTAGTGCTGATCATAACACCTCTATTAAGATGCTTAAAGAAGTCATTTTTCCGAGGTTTGAAGTCCCTAGATATCTAATGACTGATGGTGGTTCACATTTTATTCATGGTGCTTTCCGTAAAATGCTTGCTAAGTATGATGTTAATCATAGAATTGCATCTCCTTATCACCCACAGTCTAGTGGTCAAGTAGAATTGAGTAATAGAGAACTCAAATTAATTTTTCAAAAGACTTTTAATAGATCTAGAAAGAATTGGTCCAAGAAACTTGATGATGCATTATGGGTCTATAGAACTGCATATAAAAATCCTATGGGTATGTCTCCGTATAAAATGGTTTATGGAAAAGTATGTCACTTACCTCTCGAACTAGAACATAAGGCTTATTGGGCTATTAAAGAGCTCAATTATGATTTCAAACTTGCCAGTGAGAAGAGGTTATTTGACATTAGCTCACTTGATGAATGGAGAACCCAAGCCTATGAGAATGCTAAATTGTTTAAAGAAAAAGTTAAAAGATGGCATGACAAAAGGATACAAAAGCGTGAGTTTAATGTAGGTGATTATGTATTGCTACACAACTCTCGTTTAAGATTTTTTGCAGGAAAGCTTCTCTCTAAATGGGAAGGTCCTTACGTTATCGAGGAGGTCTATCGTTCCGGTGCCATAAAAATCAACAACTTCGAAGGCATAAATCCGAAGGTGGTGAATGGTCAAAGAATCAAACATTATATCTCAGGTAATCCTATAAATTTTGAAACCAATGTTATTGAAACCGTAACCCCGGAGGAATACATAAGGGGCACTTTCCAGAATGTTTCAGACTTCGAAAAGGAATAGGTATGTGGTATGGTAAGTAAACCGACTCCAAAACAGTTCTAATGGCAATTTTTCTCCGTTTTGGAATATTTAGAAAAATAGAAAAATAAGAAGCAGTCCGGGAAGGACACGAGGGCTCCACGAGCATCATGTCGTCTCCCTCCTCCTCCAACAATGAGGGCAACGATGCTTGGCTAATGAAGATAGAGCTGAAGAGAGAAGAGCCCATGGAGATCAACAAGGATGAAGGGATCAAGAAGACCACGGAGGACCAAATTCCGGCAACAGAAGACATCTTTTAACTTGATCACAAACTTCTTACCCCAACTGAGATCAAAGCTTTCAAGATGATTGAGTTAGCTCATATACAAAATAAGTATCTCACACGTGAAAATATTTTGTTGAAGGAGCATATCATCGCACTCAAAGGCAATATCCGCAAGTTAGAAGACCTCCTACGCTCGATGTGCGACTATCCATCATCACCACCATCCTCTCCACCAACAAAGAAGAATTGAGTATCTGGTATGGGCACTCCCCTTGGCAACTACCAAGCTTGGGGGAGTGCCCCGGTATCGTATCACCATCACTTCTATCTTTACCGTTTTTCTTAGTTCGATCCTTTTGGTAATATCTTGATCTAGTAGCATAAAGTTTTAGTATGATCTAGTTGTGAGTTTTGCTTTATGATCCTTCTATGTAATCGAGTCCGTGAGCTATATATATAATAAAGATTAGTGTTGAGTCAAGGGCTTGATTATTTTGCCATGATCTTGAGTGAATTAAAGAAAAGAGAAAGAAATAGAAAGAAACAAACAGATCATATGGATCTTATGGAGAGTAATGAGCTCACATAGAAAGAGTATGATGAATAAAAGTTGTTGAGAGTTGACAAACATAGTTTTGGTCATCGTTGCAATTAATAGGAAGTAATAAAGAAAGAGAGGTCTTCACATATAAATACACTATCTTGGACATATTTTATGATTGTGAGCACTCATTAAAATATGACATGCTAAAGAGTTGATGTTGGACAAGGAATACAACGTAATCGATTATGTTTTCTTACATCTGAGATAAATTATATTGTCATGGATCATCCAACATGATTGAGCTTGCCTTTCCCCCTCATGCTAGCCAAATTCTTTGCACCAAGTAGAGATACTACTTGTGCTTCCAAACACCCTTAAACCAGTTTTGCCATGAGAGTCCACCATACCTACCTATGGATTGAGTAAGATCCCTCAAGTAAGTTGTCATCGGTGCAAGCAATAAAAATTGCCCTCTAAATATGTATGAATTATTAGTGTGGGAGAAAATAAGCTTTATACGATCGTGTGATACGGAAGAAATAAATGCAACGGACTGCATACTAAAGGTCCATATCACAAGTGGCAATATAAAGTGACGTTCTTTCGCATTAAGATTTTTTGCATCCAACCATAAAAGTGCATGACAACCTCTGCTCCCCTCTGCAAAGGGCCTATCTTTTACTTTTATCTCCTACCTTACATAAGAGTCATGGTGATCTTCACCCTTCCTTTTTACATTTTATCTTTTGGCAAGCACAACATGTTGGAAAGATCCTGGTATATATGGCTAATTGGATGTGAGTTTTCATGAACTATTATTGTTGACATTACCCTTGAGGTAAAATGTTGGGATGCAAAACTATAAGCCCCTATATTTCTCGGTGTCTGATTAAAACTCCATACCCATAAGTATTGTGTGAGTGTTAGCAATTGTGAAGGACTATATGAGAGTTGAGTATGTGGACTTGCTGAAAAGCTCTTATATTGACTCTTTCCTATGTTATGATAAATTGCAATTGCTCCAATGACTGAGATTATAGTTTGTTAGTTTTCAATGAAGTTCATTACTCGTACTTGAAATTGTGATTGAATTGTTACTCTAGCATAAGAGATCATATGACAAGAATTGTATAAATTGCTGTTCTAAGAACGATCATGATGCCCTCATGTCCGTATTTTATTTTTATCGACGCCTCTATCTCTAAACATGTGGACATATTTTTTGATTTCGGCTTTCGCTTGAGGACAAGCGAGGTCTAAGCTTGGGGGAGTTGATACGTCCATTCTGCATCATGCTTTTATATTGATATTTATTGCATTATGGGTTGTTATTACACATTATGTCACAATACTTATGCATATTCTCTCTTATTTTACAAGGTTTACATACAGAGGGAGATTCCCGGCAGCTGGGATTCTGGGCTGGAAAAGGAGCAAATATTAGAGACCTATTCTGCACAGCTCCAAAAGTCCTGAAACTTCACGGAAGTCATTTTCATAATATATAAAAAAATACTGAGTGCAAGAAGTTCCAGAGGGGGGCCACACCCTAGCCACGAGGGTGGGGGGCGCCCTACCTGTCAGGACCCCGACTCAATGCCACATCGATCTAGCATGTAACACCTCATATCACTTTGCGGCCTCACGCACGGTATTCCCACGGGTGTCGCCTTACCTTTGCCCGGGACCGTTTGCGCCTTTTGGCACACGTATATGACAGTGTCGCTAGCATCCATATGATAAGGAGCTCGGGCTGACATGGCTAGTCGTAAACCCAAAGCGGCACAGACTTACAGGGACAGGCATCCATGACCCAGCATCGAACGTGTCGGTCATCAGCGAGTGAATCCAGGCTGTAGCACTGGGCTAGCAGGACTCCGGTGAACCGGGCTGTAGCGGGCTAACAGGACTCCGGTATTCACCGCGTGACATTTCCCCGAAGGGACAGACACAGGAACGAAGAAGGACACATGCCGGCCAGCCTAAGTGTTCCGGAGCAGTAGCAAGCTACCATGGCTCGGTGGAAACACTAGGAGACATTTCCCCGTAAGAGAGGCTACTAAAGATAAACAACTAGATGGTCAGATCCCACACATACCAAGCATTTCAATAACATACACACAATATGCTCGATATGTGCAAATACAACATGGCATCACAACATGACTCTATGACTCAAGTAATCTATTCAATAGGCTCCGAGGAGCGAGATATTACAAACATGGGTCTCATGACCCAACATTCAGAGCATACAAATCAAGCACAAGCGGAAGCTATCATGTCTGAGTACAGATATCTATAAATGAAAAAGGCTGAGAAGCCTGACTATCTACCAGATCCTGCCGAGGCACAAGATCGTAGCTGAGGTAACAAGCTAAACGTCGAAGTCCACGCGAAACTACTAGTGAGACCGAAGTCTCTCTGCAAAAACATAAAATAGGCAAACGTGAGTACAAATGTACCCAGCAAGACTTACATCAGATCTATCTACACATGCATCATTATCAACAAAGGGGATGGTGGAGTTTGACTGCAGCAAGCCAGCTTTGACTCGGTGGCTATCCTGAACTACGACTGCAAGCAACTCTTTTGAAGTGGCGCACACGAGTCCACATATTCACCATATCACTACACCACTATGGATCCGCTCCCGTCTCCCTACGAGAACGCCATCCATAGCACTCACGCTTATCTTGCGTATTTTAGAGTATCCACTTTCACTTGTCTATGAACTGATATAAGCAACCCAGAAGTCCTTTTCCGCGGACACGGCTATTCGAATAGATGATGTTAACCCTGCAGGGGTGTACTTCTTCACACACGCTCTCACCACTTATCGCCGTTTACACGACATGTACTCGGCAACCTTCAAGCGGAAGCCCAACGTGGGTGTCGGCCACGGCCTACCTAAACACTCAAGTCTCTAGTCCAGGTTTATCGCCTATTCGGGTTCCATCCATGAGGAGATCCGGCCGGAGTTTCGCTCACAGCCCCAAACGATGTGAACAGGGTTCCCGAGACACCAAACGGGCGCCCGGTACACCGTGCCACGTGCCTACCGCATCACAGCCCACCCCTACGGTCAGCGCTGCGCACGGCCTCCAGCATACTACAAACACCAGAAACTACTTGCAACTCCTGGACAGAGGACAAGGGTGATCAAGAAGCCGAGAGGGTCCATTGGTTTCGGGCCCAATGCGTGGTAGTAGCTGAATCATGGATCACAAACACAGAACTCAGTTCCTGAGGACGGCTGCAATGAGACAACCCACCATGTACTCCTACATGGCCTCTCACCGCTACCTTTACCAAATCGTGTTCACACACTTATCTCACACACAGTAGGACATGTTCACACGCCTCTGATTCATCCCTGATGAATCAGACCTGACTCAACTCTAAGCAGTAGCAGGCATGACAAACAGGCATGAATGAGTAGGCACAACAGGGCTCAAACAACTCCTACTCATGCTAGTGGGTTTCACCTATTTACTGTGGCAATGACAGGTCATGCAGAGGATAAAGGGGTTCAGCTACCGCAGCAAGTAACAGATGAATCGGTGTTGTCCTAATGCATTAAAAGAGAGCAGGAGCGAGAGAGTAGGATTATATCGGAATGAACAAGGGGGTTTTGCTTGCCTGGCACTTTTGAAGATAACATTGAGTCTTCATCAGTGTCAACGATCACATCATCGGTATCACGTCTATCGAGAGGGGACAAATACCGGCAACACAGAAGGGAACACAATCAATGCAATGCACAATATGATGCATGATCATGACATGGCAAAATGAATGTGTTTTGAGCCAATGCAACTAGCAACAGATTAAATGAAGTTGGTTTGAATACAAGATTCAAATTCAAACTCCATATGTGATTATTTAAATGCCCTTTATTTGATTTGTGCTAAACAGCATCTATAAGTTGTTCTAACATGCATGAAAATGGTACAGATGGATTCCTTGAATTTTTCTGATAATTTTTCATATATAAATTATTTAATTTGGAGTTACGGTTAATTTTCTATGAATTTTAGAAGTTTATATTCATTTTCTGGAATTTCAGAATTAAATTAAATCCAGAAAACATTACTGCGTCAGCATGACGTTGGCATGACGTCAGCAAGTCAACAGGGGCCGGCTCGGGTCAAACCTGACGTGTGGGGTCCACACGTCAGTGACACAGGGGCTAATCCCGCGTTGACTCGGGCTTTGACCCGCTACGGGGCCCGCTGTCAGTGTCACAGGGTTAGTTAGCAGGGTCATTAGCCCCTAACGACGATGCCACGTCAGCACGCCGGAGACCAGCCGACGGCGACCACAGAACACGGCGGGGCACGCCGGACTTGCGCTAGAGGCGTCAGTTTGGCGCGCTGAGGGCACCAGGGGATGGCCCTTGCTCCCGCGCATCCAGAGGACCGAGTGGGAGGTCGTGGGGTCGCCAGAGCTCATGCCGGCGACGAGCTTTGGCGGCGATGGTGTTCGGTGGTGCTCGGGCGCGTCGCTACGGTGCATCAGTGAGCAAATGGAGAGGCTGGCAGCACCTGCTAGACATGGGGAGCACTAAGAGCAGCTCAGTGAGGCCAGGGGAGCACGGAGGCTATGCGTGCAGCAGCAATGGCGGACGGTGGCTTCGGTGCTCGTGGGGAACGGCGCTACGGCACGGAGGGGAGCATGCTGAGTTAGGGGAGAGGGTCAGTGACTCACGGCGATGACGAGGGGACGCTCGGCGAGGTCGGGGACGGTCCGGAGCCGGCGAATTTGACGAAGATGGCCGGCGGTCCCGAGGTTGAAGAAGGCATCGAGGGCGGTGTTGTGGCACGTCCGGGGCCTCGTGGCTCGTTGAGGAGGTAGAGGGAGGACCGGCGGAGCTTCCTGGGGCGTCGGTGAGCCGTGGGGTGGCCGGTAGCCACGGTGGCTCTCGTCGGTGGCGGCGGCTCCGTTCGGTCGCGGGAGGGGAAACAGAGGAGCGAGGGGGAGGGAGGTCCAGAGAGCGAGGGAGAAGTGAGAAGGGGTCGGGGCTGCGTGGCGTCGCGGGAGGGACCAGGGAAGGAGGAGGCAGCCAGGCAGGGAGGAGGTGGCCTCCTCGGCCGCGCGCGTGCGAGCACGCAGCTGCTCCCACTGGCAAGAGGAAGACGACAGGGGGGGAGTAGCGGTGGCGGGCTGGGCCGGCTGGGCCGGTTCTGGTGGGCTGCACGGGTGAGGCCAGGTAAGTCCTTCTCTCTCTCTCTTTTATTTTTTTCTTCTGTTTTGTTTTATTTAATTTCGTTTTGCCACTGTTTTGAATTTTAAACAAATTCAAACAATGCCAAAAACTCCTCTGAATAATTTTATTTGGCTAGATGGACTTTTCCAAAAGCTCATAAAATATTTCAGGGGTATTTGAAATTATATTCTAATTATATGAATATAATTCAAATTCAAATAGCTAATGATTTAAATTCAAAGTCCCAAAAATAAATCCTTAAAAATGTTCAATATTTTGGTTGGGACCAGAACCCTTACCAAAAATTATCAAACATTTAAGAAGAGCCTTTTGGAGCAATGAATGAGATTTCTAGGGTTTTTGCCCCTCTTTTATTTAGGGTTTTGAGGCTTCCAATATTCCTCAATTCAAGTTTCAAAAATATAGACATGATGCACACATGAAGCTAGCCTAGAGCAATGCCAGAAGTTAGGGATGTGACAACTCACCCCCACTAAACAAGAATCTCGTCTCGAGATTCAAGCGTAGGGTAGGATGAAGGGGAAACGCAAACTAGTACAATCTTCACGATCCAGGGTGCACTTCAGTTGAACGTTGATTCATTCACCATCATTGTCTTGATGTCTTGTTCTGAGAAATCCTGCCAACATGACATGGAGGGAAGAAGGAGACTCTAGAAGGGTCGATCTTCTTGAAGATCGAACAACTCACGGAATGAGACATAGGACCATCTCTCGGGTTGAGACACGAGATACACATCAAGAGGGGTGGAAAGAAACGGATGACGAAGGTTCACTAGGTGGACAACAATTCCACACTTAAGAAGGTGGTAATCGGTTGTCAACGTAGCGAGGAGTTGAGTTGCCATGATACCACAACGAGACACCTTCGGAACCGTGACTCGTAGATATCTCCCCTTAAGTGGCAAAAGAATTACCTTTGATTCAGAGATCATTGAAACTCTTTATACCAGCTTAAGGCAAATCATAATCGATCATTTAGAGGGGTTCGGTAGAATGGCATACTCAAACTTGGATGATGTGGATTACCTTGTTGAAGACAACGTAATGGATGAATTTTGCTTATCACCGGAAATGGAAGAGACCCATGGTAGAATGGCACATTGGCGGTGCAAGCTGGGAACAAAATGCAAATGCTAGGAATGATTCTGGTAACTGGGGAAGAACCCAACAATAGAGAGTGAATTCACTGTTGGAGTGGTTATAGCATAACCGAGGAAATCTGGGGCAATCCCAGCTAGTGCCGATGATAAGACGTAGCGCTTGTGCGTGCTCTCAAGAACTTGAGCATTTCCACAATCATCAAGGTTTTATCAACAACCGCGTCAAGGGTGCTGACAACACAACATACTACCATGATGAATAGCGATGGACGATGCAGATGCGAAGGAGGATAACACTTTCTCAGATTTCACCTTAGCGAGGCCAAGCAAATAAAATCTGGATGATCGACCGAGAGACATTTAGCACTCCGCTTCTAATGTTCTCCTTGATGTGCTAGTATAACCCATTCATAGATATGGTTTGATATCTAAAACATCAAGTAAAAGGTCGGACTTCGGGAACACAAAAATCCATAGGGGCAACTAGGGAGTAATCCTACGAAATCCCTATGGGGGGGGTGGCCAACTTCCTCAAACAAGATACTATAATAATAGGTCTACCGGATGGGTGTGTTGGCCACGACATCCACCTTACCGGTTATCGAGAGACCAATATTATAGTTCTTAGGGAAATGTTCCAACCATCATATCTGCCTGAGATTCAGCTCTGGTTGGTGTTAGGATATTCCAGGCTCATCGAGTCTTAGGAAGAAAAATGAAAGTTTGCAACACAAATCGACGAGATGACGTTGCGGGATTCTCGGGAGATGAACTACGATAGCAAGCTCCAAAACATGAGCTGGTTCTGCTACAAACATGTGAACACGTTGTCCCAGACAAGCATGACCACGTGGTAGTCTTATAATAAAACACTACCGAGTTCAGGAGGGGGAACCATCAACGAGGGTACCGAAGTTCTTTCATAAGTCCGGATTAGCTCTTATGAAGGAACTCCTTCTCCTTGAACAAATCAATCAGTGGCTTGGTGTGCTAGGGATACATATAGATTGAAGGTTGCAAGTCTTCAAACCACAGCATTCTTCGCACGTGTGCATGACTGATTTGGAATGATTCCAAAGAAAGCAACATTGACTTTCTCGAATCCACGGCGGCAACTTGCATCAGATGCACATGAATTAAAGGAAGTCACTACCTTCATCCAAACATATGCTTCATGAGCTAGCATGAACAAATGCTTTCAAAAGTTTCCAACACTAGCTTAATGTTCAGCAAAATTATGGAGAAGACAAGGATGTTGTCAATGGGCACAACAACAATTCATCTGGGTTTCCTTTTAAAAGGAATTCCATAGTTAAGTGAACAAGTGATAGCATTGGTCAGACCCAAAAGATATAATGGTGTATGCTCGAGGGATCAACCACGAATAAGACAACATTACGAGCATCGTTGGTACTGATTTGATTTGATGATAGCCCACACTCAAATCAAAGGATTGATAAGACAATAGGTCCAGCAACTGATCACAAGGACCAATCAATGAAGATATCATCTTTCTTCAACACACACTACACAAGAATATCCCTTTGGAACGAACTAAGTCAGACAAGCTTTTATCTTCCAACTCTCCAAGTTGTTGTCTAGCTTAACCAACTAGCTCAGGGATATCTAACACCGATTCTTGGAGAGAAGGTGGTTCACAAGAAACCAACTTGATCACGAACTCAACATAGCGGTCAGGTGACAACCCAGTAACACCTCCAAGAAGATATTTGGAAAGTCACGAACCACCGGTATGTTACTAAGCTCGAGAACAATCTTGCTTTTGAGGGCAAGACGATATGATCAAATGAGTGAGGACTTGACAAGATCCTAACTCATCAATCGAAGGGTGCACCGAAATAAGGACTAGGTAGCACGATCAGTCTTAGAAGGATGATTCGAAAACCAACATACTAAGAATAAAATTATTATCCTTTAACTACCAAGCAACAGAGTTGCTAGCAGTATTGATTTCACACATCACAATTCATTTGTCGGTATTCCGGTTGCATCAACACGAGGGCCGAGGAATGAACAGTGATGGCAAGAAGTATCACTGTACCAAGAGTTCATGGGATGGTGTGCAATTCCTATAACAATCTCGATATAAAATATGTAATACTCCAAGGTAGAGCAGAACCAAAAGCTGGATTGGCATTTGATCTGCGTAATACAACTACTTTGACCCAATCCTAGATATGGAAGAGGTACTGGAGTTTGTTTCTCCTAGTCATTCCGGAATAGAATGGCTTGACAGACCACAAGAGTCATAGGCATCGATGAACGAACGCACGCATACTCTTGACTATCAATTGATGGACGAGGGTCAGAATGCAACTAAAGAGAACAACTCAAAGGAACATATAACTTTCTGAGTTGTGGATGCATAGATTAGTATGTCGAACCAGGTTCAACATATTTCTTCCGGATAACCCATGCAGAAAGGTAGAACTGGCAGAGTCACGATTTATGAATGGAGAACTCCTCAAGAGTACTCTAATTGTGATTTTTTTTGATCCAATAAACATCTGCCATAAGTAGTTCATGGTATTTGGAAGAAGAATATACCACGGACTTCAAGGACTATCGCAAAGGTTACTAATATCCTAAAGGCACTAGCAATTACTATCAACATGAAGTAGGTAGAGTGAATCTCGGGTTCAGAACCCAGGAGTAGAATACCTACTACTAAGTAGCATCACGGGATGCTTCCGAGAATAAAGGCCAGAATCTTCACACTAGGACACAAATCATGGCTAGACCACTAGATGATCCCCTAAGCACTTAGGGTCATAATAATAATTCCAACATATATGTCGAGGCAATAATTACCTCAACACACCGATTAGTGTGGTTAATCTGGCCCATGGGAACATCGGAAACAGAAGGAAGGGATTTGCAAATGCATCGGACTATTTAGAAATCTGGGATGACTCGGACAGCATAACGGCTATAATTGCTCAAAAAGATTTGAGACAATCACAAAAATGGTGGCACAACCACTCAGAAGCACAATATCAAGGTTCCGAGATCAACAATTAACATACGGAAGTAGTAGGAACTGAACTGAGACTTAAATCCAACAATCTTATAAGTCTACTGATTAGTAACACGTGATCCTAATAGAAAGAAGACATAGCCTAGTTCTTAATCCCCGCAGGAAAGATAAGATGACTCAGATCAGAAGGGCATGAGGTATAAGGAGTAAAAAGAGCCTTACGTTCCATCCCACAATCAATTCCCTTATATAACTAAAGAATTTCTAGACTCAACTTCGATCAGTTTGGCTTGGTAATCCTACAGGCAGTCAAGCTCTGATACCAACGCTGTCAGGACCCCGACTCAATGCCACATCGATCTAGCATGTAACACCTCATATCACTTTGCGGCCTCACGCACGGTATTCCCACGGGTGTCGCCTTACCTTTGCCCGGGACCGTTTGCGCCTTTTGGCACACGTATATGACAGTGTCGCTAGCATCCATATGATAAGGAGCCCGGGGCTGACATGGCTAGTCGTAAACCCAAAGTGGCACAGACTTACAGGGACAGGCATCCATGACCCAGCATCGAACGTGTCGGTCATCAGCGAGTGAATCCAGGCTGTAGCACTGGGCTAGCAGGACTCCGGTGAACCGGGCTGTAGCGGGCTAACAGGACTCCGGTATTCATCACGTGACATTTCCCCGAAGGGACAGACACAGGAACAAAGAAGGACACATGCCGGCCAGCCTAAGTGTTCCGGAGCAGTAGCAAGCTACCATGGCTCGGTGGAAACACTAGGAGACATTTCCCGATAAGAGAGGCTACTAAAGATAAACAACTAGATAGTCAGATCCCACACATACCAAGCATTTCAATAACATACACACAATGTGCTCGATATGTGCAAACACAACATGGCATCACAACATGACTCTACGACTCAAGTAATTTATTCAATAGGCTCCGAGGAGCGAGATATTACAAACAGGGGTCTCATGACCCAACATTCAGAGCATACAAATCAAAGCACAAGCGGAAGCTATCATGTCTGGGTACAGACATCTATAAATGAAAAAGGCTGAGAAGCCTGACTATCTATCAGATCCTGCCGAGGGCACAAGATCGTAGCTGAGGTAACAAGCTAAACGTCGAAGTCCACGTGGAACTACTAGTGAGACTGAAGTCTCTCTGCAAAAACCTAAAATAGGCAAACGTGAGTACAAATGTACCCAGCAAGACTTACATCAGAACTAACTACATATGCATCATTTTCAACAAGGGGATGGTGGGGTTTAACTGCAGCAAGCCAGCTTTGACTCGGTGGCTATCCTAAACTACGACTGCAAGCGACTCTTTTGAGGTGGCGCACACGAGTCCACATATTCACCATATCAATACACCACTATGGATCCGCTCCCGTCTCCCTACGAGAACGCCATCCATAGCACTCACGCTTATCTTGCGCATTTTAAAGTATCCACTTTCACTTGTCTATGAACTGATATAAGCAATCCAGAAGTCCTTTTCCGCGGACACGGCTATTCGAATAGATGATGTTAACCCTGCAGGGGTGTACTTCTTCATACATGTTTCCACCACTTAGCGTCTGCACACGACATGTGCTCGGCAGACTTCAAGCGAAAGCCGACGAGGGTGTAGACCACGACCTACCTAGACACTCAAGTCTCTAGTCCAGGTTTATCGCCTATTCGGGTTCCATCCATGAGGAGATCCGGCCGGAGTTTCGCTCACAGCCCCAAACGATGTGAACAGGGTTCCCGAGATACCAAACGGGCATCCGGTACACCGTGCCACGTACCTACCGCATCACAGCCCACCCCTATGGTCAGCGCTGTCCACGGCCTCCAGTAAGCTACAAACACCAGAAACTACTTGCAACTCCTGGACAGAGGACTAGGGTGAATAAGAAGTCGAGCGGGGTCATATTTCCGGGCCCAATGCATGGTAGTAGCTGAATCATGGATCACAAACACAGAACTCAGTTCCTAAGGACGGCTTCAATGAGACAACCCACCATGTACTCCTACATGGCCTCTCACCGACACCTTTTACCAAATCATGTTCACACACTTAGCTCACACATAGTAGGACATGTTCACACACCTCTGATTCATCCTCGATGAATCAGACCTGACTCAACTCTAAGCAGTAGCAGGCATGACAAACAAGCATGAATGAGTAGGCACATCAGGGCTCAAACAACTCCTACTCATGCTAGTGGGTTTCATCTATTTACTGTGGCAATGACAGGTCATGCAAAGGATAAAGGGGTTCAGCTACCGCAGCAAGTAACAGATGAATCGGTGTTGTCCTAATGCAGTAAAAGAGAGCAGGAGCGAGAGAGTAGGATTGTATCGGAATGAACAAGGGGTTTTTGCTTGCCTGGCACTTCTGAAGATAACATTGAGTCTTCATCAGTGTCAACGATCACATCATCGGTATCACGTCTATCGAGAGGGGACAAATACCGGCAACACAGAAGGGAACACAATCAATGCAATGCACAATATGATGCATGATCATGACATGGCAAAATGAATGTGTTTTGAGCCAATGCAACTAGCAACAGATTAAATGAAGTTGGTTTGAATACAAGATTCAAATTCAAACTCCATATGTGATTATTTAAATGCCCTTTATTTGATTTGTGCTAAACAGCAGCTATAAGTTGTTCTAACATGCATGAAAATGGTACAGATGGATTCCTTGAATTTTTCTAATAATTTTTCATATATAAATTATTTAATTTGGAGTTACGGTTAATTTTCTATGAATTTTAGAAGTTTATATTCATTTTCTGGAATTTCAGAATTAAATTAAATCCAGAAAACATTACTGCGTCAGCATGACGTTGGCATGACGTCAGCAAGTCAACAGGGGCCGGCTCGGGTCAAACCTGACGTGTGGGGTCCACACGTCAGTGACACAGGGGCTAATCCCGCGTTGACTCGGGCTTTGACCCGCTACGGGGCCCGCTGTCAGTGTCACAGGGTTAGTTAGCAGGGTCATTAGCCCCTAACGACGACGCCACGTCAGCACGCCGGAGACCAGCCGACGGCGACCACAGAACACGGCGGGGCACGCCGGACTTGCGCTAGAGGCGTCAGTTTGGCGCGCTGAGGGCACCAGGGGATGGCCCTTGCTCCCGCGCATCCAGAGGACCGAGTGGGAGGTCGTGGGGTCGCCGGAGCTCATGCCGGCGACGAGCTTTGGCGGCGATGGTGTTCGGTGGTGCTCGGGCGCGTCGCTACGGTGCATCAGTGAGCAAATGGAGAGGCTGGGCAGCACCTGCTAGACATGGGGAGCACTAAGAGCAGCTCAGTGAGGCCAGGGGAGCACGGAGGCTATGCGTGCAGCAGCAATGGCGGACGGTGGCTTCGGTGCTCGTGGGGAACGGCGCTACGGCACGGAGGGGAGCATGCTGAGTTAGGGGAGAGGGTCAGTGACTCACGGCGATGACGAGGGGACGCTCGGCGAGGTCGGGGACGGTCCGGAGCCGGCGAATTTGACGAAGATGGCCGGCGGTCCCGAGGTTGAAGAAGGCATCGAGGGCGGTGTTGTGGCACGTCCGGGGCCTCGTGGCTCGTTGAGGAGGTAGAGGGAGGACCGGTGGAGCTTCCTGGGGCGTCGGTGAGCCGTGGGGTGGCCGGTAGCCACGGTGGCTCTCGTCGGTGGCGGCGGCTCCGTTCGGTCGCGGGAGGGGAAACAGAGGAGCGAGGGGGAGGGAGGTCCAGAGAGCGAGGGAGAAGTGAGAGGGGGTCGGGGCTGCGTGGCGTCGCGGGAGGGACCAGGGAAGGAGGAGGCAGCCAGGCAGGGAGGAGGTGGCCTCCTCGGCCGCGCGCGTGCGAGCACGCAGCTGCTCCCACTGGCAAGAGGAAGACGACAGGGGGGGGAGTAGCGGTGGCGGGCTGGGCCGGCTGGGCCGGTTCTGGTGGGCTGCACGGGTGAGGCCAGGTAAGTCCTTCTCTCTCTCTCTTTTATTTTTTTCTTCTGTTTTGTTTTATTTAATTTCGTTTTGCCACTGTTTTGAATTTTAAACAAATTCAAACAATGCCAAAAACTCCTCTGAATAATTTTATTTGGCTAGATGGACTTTTCCAAAAGCTCATAAAATATTTCAGAGGTATTTGAAATTATATTCTAATTATATGAATATAATTCAAATTCAAATAGCTAATGATTTAAATTCAAAGTCCCAAAAATAAATCCTTAAAAATGTTCAATATTTTGGTTGGGACCAGAACCCTTACCAAAAATTATCAAACATTTAAGAAGAGCCTTTTGGAGCAATGAATGAGATTTCTAGGGTTTTTGCCCCTCTTTTATTTAGGGTTTTGAGGCTTCCAATATTCCTCAATTCAAGTTTCAAAAATATAGACATGATGCACACATGAAGCTAGCCTAGAGCAATGCCAGAAGCTAGGGATGTGACACTACCCCCCTGGGCGCGCCCCCTGCCTCGTGGGCCCCCTGGTGGCCCTCCGATGCCCATCTTCTACTATATGGAGTCCTTCGTTGAGGAAAAACCATAAGCAAGCTTTAGGGATGAGACTCCGCCGCCACGAGGCGGAACCTTGGCGGAACCAATCTAGGGCTCTGGCGGAGCTGTTCTGCCAGGGAAACTTCCCTCCGGGAGGGGGAAATCATCGCCATCGTCATCACCAACGATCCTCTCACCGGGAGGGGGTTAATCTCCATCAACATCTTCACCAGCACCATCTCCTCTCAAACCCTAGTTCATCTCTTGTATCCAATTCTTGTCTCCAAGTCTGGGATTGGTACCTGTGGGTTGCTAGTAGTATTGATTACTCCTTGTAGTTGATGCTAGTTGGTTTATTTGGTGGAAGATCATATGTTCAGATCCTATATGCATATTAATACCCCTCTGATTATGAACATGAATATGCTTTGTGAGTAGTTACGTTTGTTCCTGAGGACATGGGAGAAGTCTTGCTCTTAGTAGTCATGTGAATTTGGTATTCGTCCGATATTTTGATGAGATGTATGTTGTTTCTCCTCTAGTGGTGTTATGTGAACGTCGAGTACATGACACTTCACCATTATTTGGGCCTAGAGGAAGGCATTGGGAAGTAATAAGTAGATGATGGGTTGCTAGAGTGACAGAATCTTAAACCCTAGTTTATGTGTTGCTTCGTAAGGGGTTGATTTGGATCCATATGTTTCATGCTATGGTCAGCTTTACCTTAATACTTTTTGTTGTAGTTGCAGATGCTTGCAATAGAGGTTAATCATAAGTGGAATGTTTGTCCAAGTAAGGGCAGCACCCAAGCACCGGTCCACCCACATATCAGATTATCAAAGTATCGAACGTGAATCATATGAATGTGATGAAAACTAGCTTGACGATAATTCCCATGTGTCCTCGGGAGCGCTTTTCTCTATATAAGAATTTGTCCAAGCTTGTCCTTTGCTACAAAAAGGATTGGGCCACCTTGCTGCACTTTATTTACTTTTGTTACTTGTTGCTCGTTACAAATTATCTTATCACAAAACTATCTATTACGTATAATTTCAGTGCTTGTAGAGAATACCTTGCTGAAAACCGCATATCATTTCCTTCTGCTCCTCGATGGGTTCGACACTCTTACTTATTAAAAGGACTACGATAGATCCCCTATACTTGTGGGTCATCAGTATACTTTAATTGCCATATTAACTTGTATCCTTACATAAAGAAATTAATATGGGCCAAAATTACATTTTAGAGGACATTTCCATTGACAAAAACATGCACATGTTAATTTCCATAAAATAATATGACCATTTGAATGATGCATGGTACCGGTGTAATTACTTTCTAAAACTTTGAGAAAAAATGTTTCTAGCTTTCTGAATAAATGATAAAAATCATGCGCATGCACGTATGTTGAGTTGAAACTTACCCTTGTAGATTTTTTTCATATGGTCATATTAGTTTATGGAAATTTGCATGCTCATGTTTTTTTAAAAGGGAGTTTTACATTTCAGCCCTTAACACCAACCCATTACTCAGATTTACCCCTAATTTCAAAGTGTGCTCAAATTTGCCCCTCAGCTGTCATGTGTTATTATAGAATTACCCCTAAATGTTGTTTTGGTCAGGTCCTCTCTACTTTATAAGCTAAACAACATCCCTCTGTAGTTGCTGGTGCGTTCTATTCATTTGTAGCATTCCCGAGCATCTCCATGGATGATAGTTCTTGTTTCTGAGTGTGTATGTTTTCAGGGAAAATTAATATTTTCAGGGATGCTACAAAAGAACAGAAAGAACTAGCAGCTACAGAGGGATGTTGCAAAGCTTATAAAGTAGGGGACACCTCAAAAAAATTAAGGGTATTTCTATAATACCACAGAACGGTAGAGGGACAAATTTGAACACACTTTGAAATTAGGGTAAATCTGAGCAGTGGGTTGGACTTAAGGGCTAAAATGTAAACGTCTCTTCAAGAAATATATACTTAAAGGGATTTCTATTTTGGTATCCCTGGTTGCTTATTTTTGCTCAGTTTTGCCCATGGCATATAAGTTTCCTCACTTTTCCCCTCCACCACTTGCCCCATTCTCACAAAAGCCCAAACATAACCTTGTCGTCGGGTCAAAGTAGTTGATCATCCTACTTAGTTACTGACGTGTGGGGCCATAGTTCTTTAGACATGTGGGCTACGCATGGGGCCATAGTTATTTAGACATGTGGATTTTATTTTGTTCTCTTTTGTTTTCAATTTATTTTTCTGTATTGCTTTTATTCATTAATTGTTTTTTGATTGCTAGAATGATTTCTTATACGAATGCAATGTTTCATTAATGTAGATTTCATCAAGAGTGACGAATAGTTCTATCAAGATATTTTTTAGAGCAATATAATCTTCATCAACTATACCAGGCAAGTTCACCTTGACCATATTTTCATATATGTTTTATTGCATTTAGTGTCACCCTTGCAACATTTCTCCAGTTGTATATTGAACTTGAAACTTGAGGTAGTATCATGAGGTAGGAGAAACCCAACACCCTGTTACCATTGCCCGGGAAGGGACGTTACTTTTAATTATGGCTACACTCAAGTAGACGGGGGTTGGATGTGTGATACAAGAGTGTTGTGAGGATAAGTAATTCAAGACCTGCATGATGTTCAAGACTTCAAGATTTCAAGGACTCAATATACCTCTAGGTGGATTGGTATTGCATCTGGCAACCTGATATCTATCTTGGTTATTCCCATCAATAATGGCGCCTATGATGAGTACTCAGGGTTTGAGCGTCATGAGTCGGTGCTTGAATTGCCGCCTCCGGAGGCTGAACGTATTATAAACAAACTTCTAGTAGGCAAGAAGCATAGGAAGAGATAGAGGAAAGGCAACAAAGCTGATTCTATGACCCAGGGGTCTCAATAGCCTCGGGTTCAAGACCGTATACCTATCCCGATGCGGCAAAATGGCATATCGCCGGTGAACCAATCCTACCTAAGGCAGCGTTAGAGGCCACACACGGTGATCTAAGGAGACTTCATGACGATTTGCTGCGGAGAGAGAAAAGCCTCATCGCCTCGAAAAATCTAGGATACCCACTCTACGTGGTTAATGTGTCGCGGCAAAGTGCATACATCCACACATGCCCCGCGGACAAGTTCTTCCTTCGATTCGATTACATCTTCGACATGTTTCACTTGAAGAAGCTGGATTTTACGTTTGTCTACCTTTTTGCCTTGTACATGAACTACATCATCGGGATTGAGCAGATACCTTATATCTGTGTCGCTGACCCGTACTTCATGCACGAGGGCTTCTTGTCAGTCTGCGCACAGCACCGTGAATACGCGAGGGACTACATCGTCGAATTCATGGTCACCAATAAGGACAAGGAGGCGATTCCCGTGCCTTATCATCCCATGTAAGTCATCTGCGCGGATATCTTTCCTTCGATTTCAATCATTCATTTGCATGGTGGAGGCTAATTAATTTGAGGTGTACTTATTTTGCGCAGCGGCGGGCGTGCCTTCCTCATCATCCTTTACCCCCGATACTCCCACGCTCTTTACTTGGACTCGTCGAAGAACTTGAACAAAAAGGATTACACCCACATCAAGTCTGTTCTCAACAGTGCTATCTTTTACTACGACGTACTGGGTGGAGAGATCAAGGACAAGAAGAAAAAGGACGGCAGGCCCGCCTTCGGCCATAAGATCGACTTCTGTTGCATCCAGCAACCGAGTGATTGTCTTAGTGATGGATTCTATGTCCTGCACCACATGCTGGAGTACAAACGGGATCATCAGGACCTTCGCATATCACCTCACTCCAGCGATGCCCATATTCTGCAATGGGAAAAGATCGTAGGAGATATCCCGGATCATGGACTTCGAGCTGAGTTCTATCACATCCAGCGTGAACTTGCCCAAGTCATCGTGAAGGAGGTCCTCGATAAAACAGGTATGTTCTACGAGGAAGGGAAAATGTCGCGGGAAGACGTCCGAACATGCTTAGCCGCTCAGCGTCTCGACATGAAGCCTTTCACTAAGCTCCGGGACTATATCCCTGACTTGGATGGAGGAAACGACATGTTGGAGTGATTGTCGATATATTGACAATGTGTCCATTTAGTCCATACTTTCTGAATGACGAAACTTTGAGTTATGCACGACAAAACTTTATTTGTGATGTAATTAACCCGTCCTCCTCAACTAGCGAAGATCACTTTGGTTAGGGCATTTTGGGTATGATGAACTTTGTTATTTATGCTTATGATATGTTGCTTCTCTTTCTGCCAAGTCTGTCTCTTTCTGTTGCTCAACTATGTATGTTGCATATCATCGACTCATGTGACGATGCAGGTGCATAGATCATGGATGACGAAGAAGTGCGACGGCAGGAGTATACGATGAGTGGCCGGAGTGTCAGGCCCAGGTGTACCGGTTTCTGGTTTCCGAGCGACAACAAGTAGTTAGTTTAGGTTCACGCTAATGCGAGAGAGGGATACGAACTCATGTACTGCATAGTTCCACTCTCACTCATAGTCGTATAACATTGTTTAGATGGATGACGATGTAGTTGCAAGTAATCGAGGCTTGTATCGCTATTTTTGAGACGATGATGACAGACCACTTTGTGTTGCATGATGATTATGATTATGACATGATTTGATGAGACTATCTGTATGTATATGCTATGATTACATTTGTATGTGTTTGATATGCTAAAGATTATTGTATAAAGCCTGTTCAAATACAAAACAAATATGCAGAAAACATAGAAACTAATAAAACTAGCAGTAGCGAGGGGAATAAAGTTAGCAGTAGCACGTCCTAGTTAAAAGCGCTGCAGCTATTAGCAGCAGCGCCAAAGCCTGCTGCTGCTAGCCATGTATAGCAGTAGCGTGGGATGACACGCGCTACTAGTACATGTTAGCTGTAGCGCCTTATCAGTAGTGAGGTACCCCGCGCTACTGCTAGGCTCTTCCCTAGTAGTGTCTACCTATGTTTACCCGACAGAATGCCATCCGGGCTCAAAGAGATGGATGGATACTTCAAGGACGGAAAGCTTACGTGTGAAACCGCAAGTCATTATGGGCTCTGTCTTGGTTGAGCTTAGTTGTGACTCTAGCTGGCCAGTGCTACGAGATGTAGAAGAATGATAGGGTTGGAGGGGTATTCGCATCTGCTAGATGATCGCTCTTGAAGACCATGTTTTTGTCATCATGTTCTCAAACACCAGTCAATGTGAGGAAATAACGGGAGGGATCAATTCTTGCACCGATATGGATACCTTTGCCTGATGCCTCGGGACTCCTCGTCTGCGCTTGCCCCTTTAGCACCAAAGAGGAAACGAGGACACTGTGCGTGCTGGCGCCCACCTGGCTCCACTCGTCATGGCTTGCGTCACAGAAACCTCGTGAGGTGCCCCTCGCCTTGATTTCTCCGCCCCTCGCGAGCCATCCTGGTGAGGCCACCCCTGAGGAGGTCTTGCGTCGTCCTCCTCGCGAGTCTTCGCCCCTCGCGAGGGTCTTGAATGTTTGCTCGTGAAGATGGGTCGTATAGGGCCGCTGGTGGAGCCACGCTGCGGGCCGCAGGCAGGCAAGTCTGGGGACCCCCGTTCCCAGAACACCGACAGAGAGAGAGAGAGAGAGAGAGAGAGAGAGAGAGAGAGAGAGACTAATCAACGCCTGCTCACTTGCACGGTCTCAGCCGAGCCACTCTTATACATTTCTCCCACACACACTTACAGGTGGTCCCGAGGGCCACCAGCCAGCTCAGCGAGCTCGCTCATCCTAAATCGCAGCTCACATCATAGTTGGGTCTGCACAATTGTCTAGGTTGGCAAGACTAGGCTACTCCATGTCTACCGACGTAGCCGGAGTCGTGACACACAACCAGAGAGGGAGTACCAGAAATAAGATAGGTTACACTATTAAAGCTAATGAAATGGGATATCTCATTTCTTGCCTATATTTTTTCCAAGTAAGAAATGGTTGGGATCCATCTTCGTGGCCCATATGAATATACGATGAGTCATCTGACTCACCTCACCTTACCTTATGAAGATTAAGCTTATGTGCCTTTATTTCGTTCTTTCATACTCAACTGCTTTTTCTTAAGTTTGTGCATTTGTTGTTCTATTTGTTTCGTGCTTGATGCTAGAAATATTGTTATGTTCATTCTCATAGCCATTAGCCTATTTAGTCCTAGACGTTTATAGTTTTTATAGATAATTTTCTTCTGCAGATAAAATTTATATAATTGTTTCTCAAGCAGGAACATGCTTTTTCAACTAATTTGGTTTCTCTAGACCTTTAGTACCAGCCCCTGATTACTAAATGGCTCAAATGTCCAAATATGCTTTCCTATTCATTCACTATGTACACATCCATTTTTATTCAATCTACAAGTCCCGCAGCAACGCGCGGGGTATTATCTAGTTTTATAGTAATCTATATATACTACTAAATATGAGTGTGTATCAATGGCCATGTTAGTTCCTCATTTTCATGATGTAGAAACATGCATCACACTATTGGTTTCATCTAACCATACATTAGGGAAGTAAATGTGCATATGGAGAACTCTATATTTGGAAGTAGTGAAATCCTGTAATGCTTACCATGTGTACATACCTATATTCGCCCTTCAGCAATCAATGGCTAGAATAATATCCTCACAAAAAATTTGCCCACAGAACATGAGTATATAACAATGCATGGTCTGTGAGTTTCCTTGAAGAATTTGTTTGTGAGGACAGAACATGATTACATAACCTGCATGACATGGTAGTTTCCTGTGAAGAATCGATTGCGAGATAACATGAGTATAACCATGCATGGCACTTCTATATTTTCGAACCCAGTATACATTTCCCTGTATTTATCTCCTGGTTCCAACAGGGACATATCAATGATGTTTCTTGCATTATCCTACTCATACTCTAAACAAGGTTGAGCTTACATTAACAATGCCTGTCCTTGTTGATATGATGAAGTGTCCTACAGTTACTGCCCTTTGTAATCACACCACTTTTGCCGAAAATAGGGGAGCACAATTGGTTCCTCGCTCGATCAGACGACGTTAAAAGACTGATGATCATTCACACACATGAGCCGGAAAAGTTATATTGTAAAAACCCCACTGTCTACAAGCACTCTGAAATACGTGAGTATCCGGACACTGGCTGTTACGTCTATGAGCAGGATACCAACTTGTTAGGGCCTTCAGGATTTTTGAGTTGGAGGCGGGTAAACAGCCTTGGTTCACACTCTCTGTTTCTCAGACTCAATTATCCAATTAACCAGGAGATCGCCATTGGCAAGGACCTTAATGGCAGAGAGACTCTGTTTGCTATGGAATAATGTGTCTACATGGCGAGCCCTAGGACTTCGGGAGCAAACTCCCCTGATTGTCAACGATACAGCCTGTAGCCAAAAGAAGGTGAGAATGACAAACACATTTGGATTAATATTGATCCTTGGATGCCTCAAGTCCGACAGGCAGTTATGTGGTTCAAGCCTTTAGGTTGATAGGTAATTGGGTTGTTGCGTCGAAAGGGTGGAGTACTGGTGTCTCCGGATCACTGGTCGCTGAAGTGGGGTTGCAAATTATGATGGTGTTGGATCATCCCTCTTCAAATGACTTGTTGTCTTTGCTGCTTGTTCTGGATGGGTAGTTCTCTCTTTTGTTATGCATATTCCTTGGCATTTGGTCATCCTCGTCTATGTCACTCTTACTATGTAATAGTTGACTCTATTTAGAATGTCATTCTCGTCTCGATCACGAGAGTATGAGCGCTGCAGATCGGTGCGTTTTGGTGGTGTAGCAAGACTTCTTATGAACTATCATGTCTTGCTGTTATGTCAGTAGTAGTCACTAGTCAGTGTTTGAATGTTGTATATATCGTTGTTTCGAACTGTTTATTGTCTTGAACTGCTGGTGGGCTAAATGACGGCATCACCATTCTCCAGTGTTCAGAGTATATCTACTTTTTTCAAGTTATAATTTGAGCTCAGTGTCTTTTCGATGATGTACACTTGTTTGGGCCAGTGAGGTGTCGTTGAATATGGGCCGAGTAGTAACGCAATGCCAAACAGGTCAATTATGACTCTCAGACCGGGCTTTGATACGTCTCCAACGTATCTATAATTTTTGATTTCTCCATGCTATTATATTATCTATTTTGGATGTTAATGGGCTTATTTTTACACTTTTTTATATTTTGGGACTAACCTATTAACCGGAGGCCCAGCCCAAATTGTTGTTTTTTGCCTATTTTAGAGTTCCGTAGAAAAGGAATATCAAATGGAGTCCAAACGGAAAGAAACCTTCGGGAGCATTATTTTTGGAACAAACATGATCCAGGAGACTTGGAGTGGGCGTCAAGAAACAATCAAGGAGGCCACGAGGCAGGGGCGCGCCCACCCCGCTGGGAGCGCCCTCCACCCTCGTGGGCCCCTCGTTGCTCCACCGACGTACTTCTTCCTCCTGTATATATCCATATACCCCACAAACATCCAGGAGCACCACGAAGCCCTATTTCCACCGCCGCAACCTTCTGTGCCCAAGAGATCCCATCTTGGGGCCTTTTCCGGAGCTCCACCGGAGGGGGCATTGATCATGGAGGGCCTCTACATCAACTCCATGGCCCCTCCGATGATCTGTGAGTAGTTTACTTCAGACCTTCGGGTCCATAGCTAGTAGCTAGATGGATTCTTGTCTCTCTTTGGATCTCAATACAAAGTTCTCCTCGATCCTCTTGGAGATCTATTCGATGTAATCTTCTTTTGTGGTGTGTTTGTCGAGATCCGATGAATTGTGGGTTTACGATCAAGTTTATCTATGAACAATATTTGAATCTTCGCCGAATTATTTTATGTATGATTGGTTTATCTTTGCACGTCTCTCCGAATTATCAGTTTGGTTTGGCCTACTAGATTGATCTTTCTTGCAATGGGAGAAGTGCTTAGCTTTGGGTTCAATCTTGCGGTGCTCGATCCCAGTGACAGAAAGGGAAACGACATGTATTGTATTGTTGCCATCGAGGATAACAAGATGGGGTTTACATCATATTGCATGAGTTTATCCCTCTACATCATGTCATCTTGCTTAAGGCGTTACTCTGTTCTTATGCACTTAATACTCTAGATGCATGCTGGATAGCGGTCGATGTGTGGAGTAATAGTAGTAGATGCAGAATCGTTTCGGTCTACTTGTCACGGACGTGATGCCTATATACATGATCATGCCTAGATATTCTCATAATTATTTGATTTTCTATCAATTGCTCGACAGTAATTTGTTCACCCACCGTAATACTTATGCTATCTTGAGAGAAGACACTAGTGAAACATATGGCCCCCGGGTCTATTCTCCATCATATAAGTTTCTCATCTACTTTATTTTGCAATCTTTACTTTCAATCTATATCATAAAAATACCAAAAATATTTATCTTATTATTATCATCTCTATCAGATCTCACTCTTGCAAGTGGCCATGATGGGATTGACAACCCCTTTATTGCGTTGGTTGCGAGGTTCTTATTTGTGTGTGTAGGTACGAGGTGACTCGCGCATGGTCTCCTACTGGATTGATACCTTGGTTCTCAAAAACGGAGGGAAATACTTACGCTGCTTTACTGCATCACCCTTTCCTCTTCAAGAGAAAACCAACGTAGTGCTCAAGAGGTAGCAAGAAGGATTTCTGGAACCGTTGCCGGGGAGATCTACGCCAAGTCAAGACATACCAAGTACCCATCACAACTCTTATCCTTCGCATTACATTATTTGCCATTTGCCTCTCGTTTTCCTCTCCCCCACTTCACCCTTGCCGTTTTATTAGCCCTTTTTTCCATTCGCCTTCTTCTCGTATGTATCTTACTTTGTGTTTCCGTGTGCCTTCTATTTGCTTGCATCTTTGCTTGCTAAAAATCTATTGATATGGATTCACTTAAAGTTTTCTACTTGGATCATCTTCGATCCTTATGCGCTCGTGCTGAAACCCCAACTAGCCTAGTTGATGGGAAATCTTTAGATGAGCATGCTCATTTCGTGCGTCGCCGTTTGTCTGAAAAGGGGATACTCTTATGGGATCAAATAAACATATTGCTATGTTATGCTTGGAATCTTTGTGAAATTTGTGATCTAACTTGTTGCTCTAAGAACCCTAAAAAGACCTCCCCTACCTATGTGAGTTTAATGATAATGAAATATTATCTTCTTATGCAAAGGGTGTTTATAGTTACTATGATATCGAACAAATTGAAGAATTTGTTGCTTTTCAGGGTGCTTATGAAGTTGCTTCTTTGATTGAAAAGTATGATATTACTCTCTACAAATCTGAAAATCTTGACATACTTAAATATTGCCATGAAAACTATGCTCATAATGTCTATGTCAAAGAATTTGTTGAAAGAATGACCGTTGCTTCGGAAGAAAATAATGATACGCATGAATCTATAGATAATTATGATTCTGATGATTTGATTTAAATATCCCTTGATGAACATGATGCTTGCTATTCTTGTGGCCATGATGCCAATATTTATGAAGATGAATTTGCTATAGTTCCTTATGTTAAACATGAGATCGTTGCTATTGCACCCATACTTGATAGTTCCTTCAATGAAAAGCATGATTGCAATGATGTTATCATAAATTCTCTTAATTACAATTGTGTTAATGATATGCAAAACATCAAGCTTGGAGATGCTAGTTTTGCTATGACTACTATTTGTTGCAATGATCATGATTGGGGTGATTCTTGTTTTGATCTTGAAAATTTATTTAAGCCCCGTGATGAATATGAGATTGATAATAGTGTTTGCAATATTATCGGAAGTGGCTTTGGAAGAGTGTCAACTTTAGATCCCACATATTTGGAGAATGTTCAATCTTATGGAATTTTTGATAAAAGTGGGTTTGGAGAGGTCACAACTCTAGTTAATGTTAATCCCACTATTTTGGAAGAGTGTCAACTTTGCGTGCATGTGGATCATGTTGAAAATATTTTATGTGATAACTATATTGTTGAATTTTATTATGATCCTACATGTAATTATTATGAGAGAGGAAAATATGATTGTAGAAATTTTCATGCTACTAAATTACCTCTCATTATGTTGAGATTGCTATTGTTTCTTTCCGCTTCCTTGCATATGCTAGTTTTTGCTTGCCTTGATAATTTGTTTGCCTATAAGATGCCTATTAATAGGAAGTATGTTAGACTTATATGTGTTTGTCACGTGTTTTATGATGATCTCTTTGTGCTTCAATTCTTGTCTTTCATGTGAGCATCATTGAAATCTTATGCCTAGCTAGGGGCGTTAAACGATAGCGCTTCTTGGGAGGCAAGCCAATTTTATTTTTATTCCTTGCTTTTTGTTCCTGTTTAGTAATAAATAATTTATCTAGCCTCTGTTTTGGTTGTGTTTAATTAGTGTTTGTGCCAAGTAGAACTGTTGGGAAGACTTGGGGAAAGTCTTTTTGATCTTACTGTAAAAAACAGAAACTTTAGTGCTCACGAGAATTGCTGCTATTTTTAGTTGGAGAGTGCTATTTAGTTAATTATTTTTGCAGATGATTAATAGATAAATCCCTCACGTCCAGCAATTTATTTTAGAATTTTTGGGGTTCCAGAAGTTTGTGTTAGTTCCAGATTACTACAGACTGTTCTGTTTTTGACAGATTCTGTTTTTCATGTGTTGTTTGCTTATTTTGAAGAATCTATGGCTAGTAAAAGAGTTTATAAACCATAGAGAAGTTGTAATATAGTAGTTTTCACACCAATATAAATAAAGAATGAGTTCATTACAGTACCTTGAAGTGGTGTTTTGTTTTCTTTCGCTAACGGAGCTCACGAGATTTTTCTGTTAAGTTTTGTGTTGTGAAGTTTTCAAGTTTTGGGTAAGGATTTGATGGATTATGGAACAAGGAGTGGCAAGAGCCTAATCTTGGGGATTCCCATGGCACCCCAAGGTAAAATACAAGGACACCAAAAAGCCTAAGCTTGGGGATGCCCCGGAAGGCATCCCCTGTTTTGTCTTCGTTCATCGGTAACTTTACTTGGAGCAATATTTTTATTCGCCACATGATATGTGTTTGCTTGGAGCGTCTTGTATGTTTGAGTATTTTATTTTTAGTTTACCACAATCATCCTTGCTGTACACACCTTTTTAGAGAGACACACATGAATTAGAATTTATTAGAATACTCTATGTGCTTCACTTATATCTTTTGAGCTATATAGTTTTTGCTCTAGTGCTTCACTTATATCTTTTAGATCACGGTGGTGGTTTTATTTTATAGAAATAGTTGATCTCTTGTGCTTCAATTATATCATTTTGAGAATCCTTTAGAACATCATGGCAATTTTCTTTTAAGCATTATAAAAACTTTCATATAAGTGCATTGAATACTAAGAGAAGTTTGATACTTGATGATTGTTTTGAGATATGGAGATGGTGATATTAGAGTCATGCTAGTTGAGTAGTTGCGAATTTGAGAAATACTTGTATTGAAGTTTGTGATTCCCGTAGCATGCACGTATGGTGAACCGTTATGTGATGAAGTCGGAGCATGATTTATTTATTGATTGCCTTCCTTATGAGTGGCGGTCGGGGACGAGCGATGGTCTTTTCCTACCAATCTATCCCCCTAGGAGCATGCGCGTAGTACTTTGTTTCGATAAGTAATAAATTTTTGCAATAAGTATGTGAGTTCTTTATGACTAATCTTGAGTCCATGGATTATACGCACCCTCACCCTTCCACATTTGCTAGCCTCTCTAGTACTGCGCAACTTTCGCCGGTACCATAAACCCACCATATACCTTCCTCAAAACAGCCACCATACCTACCTATTCTGGCATTTCCATAGCCATTCCGAGATATATTGCCATGCAACTTTCCACCATTCCGATGTTATGACACGCTTCATCATTGTCATATTGCTTTGCATGATCATGTAGTTGACATCGTATTCCACCGTTCATAATTCTTTCATACATGTCACTCTTGATTCATTGCATATCCCGGTACACCGCCGGAGGCATTCACATAGAGTCATATTTTGTTCTAAGTATTGAGTTGTAATTCTTGAGTTGTAAGTAAAAGAGAAGTGTGATGATCATCATTATTAGAGCATTGTCCCAGTGAGGAAAGGATGATGGAGACTATGATTCCCCCACAAGTCGGGATGAGACTCCGGACGAAAAATAAAAAAAGAAAAAAGAAAGAAAAGAGGCCAAAAGAAAAAAAAAGGCCCAAATAAATAAATAAAATGAGAGAAAAAGAGATAAGGGACAATGTTACTATCCTTTTTCCACACTTGTGCTTCAAGGTAGCACCATGATCTTCATGATAGAGAGTCTCCTATGTTGTCACTTTCATAAACTAGTGGGAATTTTACATTTTAGAACTTGGCTTGTATATTCCAATGATGGGCTTCCTCAAACTGCCCTAGGTCTTCATGAGCAAGCAAGTTGGATGCGCACCCACTTAGTTTCTTTTGTTGAGCTTTCATACACTTATAGCTCTAGTGCATCCGTTGCATGGCAATCCCTACTCACTCACATTGATATCTATTAATGGGCATCTCCATAGCCCGTTGATACGCCTAGTTGATGTGAGACTATCTTCTCCATTTTTGTCTTCTCCACAACCACCATTCTATTCCACCATATATCCATGGCTCACGCTCATATATTGCGTGAAGATTGAAAAAGTTTGAGAACATCAAAAGTATGAAACAATTGCTTGGCTTGTCATCGGGGTTGTGCATGATTTAATATTTTGTGTGATGAAGATAGAGCATAGCCATACCATATGATTTTGTACGGATAACTTTCTTTAGCCATGTTATTTTGAGAAGACATGATTGCTTAGTTAGTATGCTTGAAGTATTATTATTTCTGTGTCAATACTAAACTTTTATCTTGAATCTTTCGGATCTGAACATTCAAGCCACAATAAAGAAAAATTACATTGAGAAATATGTTAGGAAGCATTCCACATCAAAAATTCTTTTTTATCATTTACCTACTCGAGGACGAGCAGGAATTAAGCTTGGGGATGCTTGATACGTCTCCAACGTATCTATAATTTTTGATTGCTCCATGCTATTATATTATCTATTTTGGATGTTAATGGGCTTATTTTTACACTTTTTTATATTTTTGGGACTAACCTATTGCTACCTCTTGAGCACTGCGTTGGATTTCCCCGAAGAGGAGAGGATGATGCAGCAAAGTAGCGTAAGTATTTCTCTCAGTTTTTGAGAACCAAGGTATCAATCCAGTAGGAGGCTACGCACGAGTCCCTCATACCTACACAAAAACAATAGCTCAACGCAACCAACGCGCTTAGGGGTGGTCAATCCCTTCACGGTCACTTACGAAAGTGAGATCTGATAGAGATGATAAATAATATTTTTGGTATAGAGATTCAAAGTAAAAAGTAAAAGCAAAGCAATAATAAAGTGATGGAGATTGATATGATGAGAAAGAGACCCGGGGGCCATATGTTTCACTAGTGGCTTCTCTCAAGAGCATAAGTATTCTACGGTGGGTGAACAAATTACTGTTGAGCAATTGACAGAATTGAGCATAGTTATGAGAATATCTAGGTATGATCATGTATATAGGCATCACGTTCGAGACAAGTAGACCGACTCCTGCCTGCATCTACTACTATTACTCCACTCATCGACCGCTATCCAGCATGCATCTAGAGTATTAAGTTAAAAACAGAGTAACGCCTTAAGCAAGATGACATGATGTAGAGGGATAGTTTCATGCAATATGATAAAAACCCCATCTTGTTATCCTCTATGGCAACGATACAATACGTGCCTTGCTGCCCCTTCTGTCACTGGGAAAGGACACCGCAAGATCGAACCCAAAGCTAAGCACTTCTCCCATGGCAAGAACAACCAATCTAGTAGGCCAAACCAAACTGATAATTCGAAGAGACTTGCAAAGATAACCAATCATACATAAAAGAATTCAGAGAAGATTCAAATATTATTCATAAATAGACTTGATCATAAACCCACAATTCATCGGTCTCAACAAACACACCACAAAAAGAAGATTACATCGAATAGATCTCCACAAGAGAGGAGGAGAACATTGTATTGAGATCCAAAAAGAGAGAAGAAGCCATCTAGCTACTAACTATGGACCCGTAGGTCTGAAATAAACTACTCACACTTCATCGGAGGGGCTTGGATGATGATGTAGAAGCCCTCCGTGATCGATGCCCCCTCCGGCGGAGCTCCTGAACAGGCCCCAAGATGGGATCTCGTGGATACAGAAAGTTGCGGCGGTGGAATTAGGTTTTTGGCTCCGTATCTGATTGTTTGGGGGTACGTGGATATATATAGGAGGAATAAGTATGTCGGTGGAGCAACAGGGGGGCCACGAGGCATGGGGGCGCGCCCTAGGGGGGGCGCGCCCTCCACCCTTGTGACCGCCTCGTGGCTTTCTTGACGAAGGGTCCAAGTCTCCTGGATCTTATCTGATGAGAAAATCATGTTTCCGAAGGTTTCATTCCGTTTGGACTCCGTTTGATATTCCTTTTCTTCGAAACCCTAAAACAGGCAAAAAACAGCAATTCTGGGTTGGGCCTCCGGTTAATAGGTTAGTCCCAAAAATAATATAAAAGTGGATAATAAAGCCCAATAATGTCCAAAACAGTAGATAATATAGCATGGAGCAATCAAAAATTATAGATACGTTGGAGACGTATCACCTATTAACCGGAGACCCAACCCAAATTGTTGTTTTTTGCCTATTTTAGAGTTTCGCCGAAAAGGAATATCAAACGGAGTCCAAACGGAATGAAACCTTCAGGAGCGTAATTTTTGGAACAAACGTGATCCAGGAGACTTGGAGTGGGCGTCAAGAAACAATCGAGGAGGCCACGAGGCAGGGGGCGTGCCCTCCACCCTCGTGGGCCCCTCGTTGCTCCACCGACATACTTCTTCCTCCTATATATATCCATATACCCCGCAAACATCCAGGAGCACCACGAAACCCTATTTCCACCGTCGCAACCTTCTGTACCCAAGAGATCCCTTCTTGGGGCCTTTTCGGAGCTTTGTCGGAGGGGGCATTGATCACGGAGGGCCTCTACATCAACTCCATGGCCCCTCCGATGATGTGTGAGTAGTTTACTTCAGACCTTCGGGTCCATAGCTAGTAGCTAGATGGCTTCTTCTCTCTCTTTGGATCTCAATACAAAGTTCTCCTCGATCCTCTTGGAGATCTATTTGATGTAATCTTCTTTTGCGATGTGTTTGTCAAGATCCGATGAATTGTAGGTTTATGATCAAGTTTATCTATGAACAATATTTGAATCTTCTCTAAATTCTTTTATGTATGATTGGTTTATCTTCGCAAGTCTCTTCGAATTATCAGTTTGGCTTGGCCTACTAGACTGATATTTCTTGCAATGGGAAAAGTGCTTAGCTCTAGGTTCAATCTTGCGGTGCTCGATCCCAGTGACAGAAAGGGAAACGACACGTATTGTATTATTGCCATCGAGGATAACAAGATGGGGTTTACATCATATTGCATGAGTTTATCCCTCTACATCATGTCATCTTGCTTAAGGCGTTACTCTGTTCTTATGAACTTAATACTCTAGATGCATGCTGGATAGCGGTCGATGTGTGGAGTAATAGTAGTAGATGCAGAATCATTTCGGTCTACTTGTCACGGACGTGATGCCTATATACATGATCATGCCTAGATATTCTCATAATTATTCGCTTTTCTATCAATTGCTCGACAGTAATTTGTTCACCCACCGTAATACTTAGGTTATCTTGAGATAAGCCACTAGTGAAACATATGGCCCCCGGGTCTATTCTCCATCATGTAAGTTTCCCATCTACTTTATTTTGCAATCTTTACTTTCAATCTATATCATAAAAATACCAATAATATTTATCTTATTATTATCATCTCTATCAGATCTCACTCTTGCAATTGGCCGGAAGGGATTGACAACCCCTTTATCGTGTTGGTTGCGAGGTTCTTATTTATGTGTGCAGGTACGAGGTGACTCGCGCCTGGTCTCCTACTGGATTGATACCTTGGTTCTCAAAAACTGAGGGAAATACTTATGCTGCTTTACTGCATCACCCTTTCCTCTTCAAGGGAAAACCAACGCAGTTCTCAAGAGGTAGCAGGCTCTCAAAAGATCCTCAAAAGAAAGGCCGGACTCTAAAAAAGAATAAGAATTCTTAGGCCGACATGTGGGCGCCACCGGTGTTTTCGTGCGCTTGCGCGTTGAGAGCATATTGGCGCGTGTTCGAAATTCATGCTACCTTTTTATCCCCAATCTCCTGCCCTCCCCCATCTCTGGAATCTCGATTCCTACTCCAGTTCCCCCAAATCTCCCTCATGTACTCCCTATACTCAAGCGCACTATCACATCGCCGGCCTATGCGGATCTCCGAGCCAGAGATCGTGAGGTCTGTCCTACCTTCGGGCGTTGTGTGCTGTCGCTCAACAGTGGCATGGCGGCGCTTGACGACCAGTTTGCCGGTGAAGTGCCGATGGTAACCATCAACGGTGACCGGCCTCCCGTCTCGCTGGACGACCTTGTCAAAGCTCTTGGCATTGCGCACGGCATCCAAATAAGTGACTTGCTCGTTGAAGTCTGTCTGCCACGGGCTGATTTCTTCATCAGGTTCCAGACAACTTTCGACTGCAGTCATGTGTTCGAATCTTCCCGGCGTTTGTTCTGCGATGGCGCGATGGTGAGCTTTGATCGATGGCACCCAGGATGGGGCTGGGTGCCCTCTGAGCTTGAGTTTTTAACAAAGCTTACCTTCCATGGCATGCCTCGACATGCTTGTAACAACGAGTCCATGAATGAGCTTATCAATGACCTTGGAGGTGAGCTCGTAAGTATGTTTGTTCCTCCAGACAGCTGGGCTCTAACGGTTATGGCATGGATGAAGAAGTCGTCCACCATACCAAAGGTGATTAGTGTTGAGATACTGGTGCACGAACCGGGGTTGTACTATTCATCGCCACCAAGGCCATTGCGGACCACGTTAGGGATGTACCTATATCGAGTGTTCATGCATGTCAAAGAAGTGGTCAATCCATCAACCGAAGTCCTGCCGCCGCCGCTGGTGCCGGGGTCTATTGACGGCGTCCATTACAGGAGTCAACGACAGACTTGAAGGAAATATGCCCTAGAGGCAATAATAAAGTTGTTGTTTATATTTCCTTATATCATGATAAATGTTTATTATTCATGCTAGAATTGTATTAACCAGAAACTTAGTACATGTGTGTAGACAAACAGAGTGTCCCTAGTATGCCTCTACTAGACTAGCTCGTTAATCAAAGATGGTTAAGTTTCTTGACCATAGACATGTGTTGTCATTTGATGAACGGGATCACATCATTAGAGAATGATGTGATGGACAAGACCCATCCGTTAGCTTAGCGTAATGATCATTTAGTTTTATTGCTATTGCTTTATTCATGACTTATACATGTTCCTCTGACTATGAGATTATGCAACTCCCGAATAACGGAAGAACACCTTGTGTGCTATCAAACGTCACAACGTAACTGGGTGATTATAAAGATGCTCTACAGGTGTCTTTGATGGTGTTTGTTGAGTTGGCATAGATCGAGATTAGGATTTGTCACTCCGTGTATCGGAGAGGTATCTCTGGGCCCTCTCGGTAATGCACATCACTATAAGTCTTGCAAGCAATGTGACTAATGAGTTAGTTACGGGATGATGCATTATGGAACGAGTAAAGAGACTTACATGTAACGAGATTGAACTAGGTATGCTGATACCGACGATCAAATCTCGGGCAAGTAACATACCGATGACAAAGGGAACAACATATGTTGTTATGCGGTTTTCCGATAAAGATCTTCGTAGAATATGTAGGAGCCAATATGAGCATCCAGGTTCCGCTATTGGTTATTGACTGGATATGTGTCTCGGTCATTGAGGGGGTCCTGGATTAGGGGGTCCCCGGGCATCCGTGCTATGTGACATGGGCCGGACTAATGGGCCGTGAAGATACAAGACTGAAGGCCTTCCCCATGTCCGGATGGTACTCTCCTTTGTGTGGATGGCAAGCTTGGCATTCGAATATGAAGTTTCCTTTCTCTGTAAACCAACTCTATACAACCCTAGGCCCCTCCGGTGTCTACATAAAACAGAGGGTTTAGTCCATAGAGGCAATCATAATCATACATGCTAGACATCTAGGGTTTAGCCATTACGATCTCGAGGTAGATCAACTCTTGTAACCCCTATACTCATCAAAGTCAATCAAGAAGGTAGTAGGGTATTACCTCCATCAAGAGGGCCCGAACCTGGGTAAACATTGTGTCCCCTGCCTCTTGTTACCTTCGATCCTCAGATGCATAGTTTGGGACCCCCTACCCGAGATCTGCCGGTTTTGACACCGACATTGGTGCTTTCACTGAGAGTTCCATTGTGCCGTCGACAGAAGGTTCGATGGCTCGATCGATCATCTACAATGATCCTGCTTCAGGGGAAACTTTGCTCCCCGGCCAAATTTTCGTATTTGGTGGCTTTGCTCTGTGTGCCAACTCGATTGGCCACCTCAAACAGATCGACAGCTACGCCCCTGGTCATCAGATCGGTTTCGGGAACCTAAATTATGTCGCTGATATCCGAGGAGACCTGATCTTCGAAGGGTTCGCGGTCCCGACCACTGCTCTGGCCTTAGTCCTAGAGCAAACCACCAGGTCCGAAGATGGGAGTTTGGAGCCCACCGGACTCTCTGCGGCCAACCGCACTATCCAGGATCCAGAGGAGATTGTGTCCATGGTGAATTCGGGATTAGGCCGGGTTCCCCCTATCATTGAGAGGCCGGACTCGCCCCCGGACGCCAGACCCGAACTCTCAAGGTCCGCGCCAAGCAAGCATGGCCAGGAGGCCTTTGCCCTGGCCATCCCCGCGGACTCTTGTTTCCCTGTACGAACCAGGCTATTAAACGAGGCTCTGGACTTAATGCGATCCCTCGCCATTACAGAAGGGTCACTTCCAAACTACGCCCAGCCCGGACTAGGGGCTGAGAGCAGGGAATTTTACGTACCACCCACACCCACTTCATAGCCACTGTCGAAGATTTAACCGACATGCTGGACTATTCCCCCGAAGACATCGACGACATGGACAATGATGCCGGAGAAGAACAAGGCCAAGACCCGTCATTTACCGGACATTGGACGGCCACCTCCACATATGACGTGTATATGGTGGACACACCCAAAGAGGATGATGATGACAGCAGGAAGGATCCGGTTGAGGACAAACCTACTGAAGCACCTCCAAAGCGTCGATGTCAGCGGCGCTGCTCAAAATCGCATCGCGAAAAAGACAGCAATACCGGCACCGAAGATGATAACACTCCGGATGGTGCCGAAGACCCCGAAGGCCCCGTCGAGCGCACGTCCGAACAAGATAATGTGGAGGAGGGGCAAGGTAACCCCAATGATCCGGTCGGGAACGAGGACTCGGAGGATAGTAATTATCTACCGCTCTCCGAAGACGATGTGAGCCTCGACGACGAAGACTTCATCGTGCCAAAGGAACCACTCGAGCAGGAGCGCTTTAAGCACTAGCTAATCGCCACTGCCAGAAGCCTAAAAAAGCAGCAGCAATGGCTCCAAGATAAACAAGATATGCTCAACGACAGATGGACGCAGGTCCTAGCTGCCAAAGAATATGACCTTCAACGCCCAACAAAAACTTATCCGAAGCACCGTCTACTACCACAATTCGATGACGAGGTCGTCAAGCCAAACCCGTCAAAACATGATTGCGCCGATGAACCAGATCGGGCACCATGTGGGCTTGACAAAGCAGCCACCCACACCGAACACCAACCCGCACCACCTCGCCATAAGGGCAGAGAGACAGCACCTCCAGGACACACCCATGATCTACGACAAGACCTGAATAACAGAGCAGGCCAAACCGGATCAATCTATGGATCAAGGGAGCGCGCCCCAACACGAGAAGACGAGCGTCAAGCTTGGACTGATAGGCATAACCTTACCAGGGCTGGAAACCGCATACGGACTTCATCCGTATTGCGTCGTGACGTCGCTCGATACAGAGGCGCCGCACACCCCTTATGCTTCACTCATGAGGTAATGGAGTACCAGTTCCCAGAAGGGTTTAAAACCGTGAACATTGAATCATATGATGCAACGATAGATCCAGTAGTATGGATTGAAGATTTGCTTCTCCACATCCATATGGCCCGCGATGACGATCTCCATGCCATCAAGTACCTCCCCCTCAAACTCAAGGGACCAGCACGACACTGGTTAAACAGCCACCCAGAAAACTCTATTGGTAGCTGGGAAGATCTGGAGGATGCCTTTAGAGACAACTTCCAAGGCACCTATGTTTGGCCTCCAGACACTAATGACCTTAGTCACATAGTCTAGCAACCCGGAGAGTCAGCCCAGAAACTCTGGACTAGGTTCTTAATCAAAAAGAACCAAATTGTCAATTGTTCAGACGCCGAAGCCCTCACGGCCTTTAAACACAGCGTCCATGATGAGTGGCTCGCCCGGCACCTCGGCCAAGAAAAGCCGAAGTCCATGGCAGCTCTCACCGCACTTATGACCCGCTATTGCGCGGGAGAAGATGGCTGGCTAGCTCGTAGAAGCAACAACACCAGCGACCCTGGCTCCTCCAAAGCCAGAGACGGCAACGGCAAGCCACGGCGCAACAAACACAAGTGTCAAAACAACAATGACGATACTGAAGATACAGCGGTCAACACCAGATTCAGTGGCTCTAAACCCGTTCAGCGGAAAAAGGCATTCAAAGGAAACAAAGATGGTCCATCTAGTTTGGACAGAATACTCGATCGGCCTTGCCAGATCCATGGCATCCCTGACAAGCCTGCCAATCATACCAACAGAAATTGTTGGGTCTTTAAACAGGCCAGTAAGCTAAACACCTAACATAAGGGGAAAGGACCGCCCAGCAAGGACGATGATGAAGAGCCTTGCCCACCAAACACGGGAGGACAGAAGAACCCCCGCCCCCCCGAGGTTAAAATGGTGAATATGATATACGTTACTCATATCCCTAAGCGGGAGTGCAAGCGTGCATTAAGTGGCGTCTACGCCATAGAGCTAGTCGCCCCTAAATTTAATCCATGGTCAGCTTGTCCGGTCACTTTTGATCGCAGAGACCATCCAACCAGTATCCGTCATGGAGGTTCGGCAGCATTGGTCCTCGATCCAATTATCGACAGATTCCACCTCACGCAAGTCCTTATGGACGGCGGCAGTAGTCTTAACCTGCTTTACCAGGACACCGTTCGTAAAATGGGTATTGATCCATCCAGAATCAAGCCCACTAAAACTACCTTTAAAGGAGTGATACCCGGCGTCGAGGCCTATTGCACAAGATCCATAACGCTGGAAGTAGTCTTCGATTCACCGGATAATTTTCGTAGCAAAGACCTAATCTTCGACATCGTCCCCTTTCGCGATGGCTATCACGCACTGCTTGGACGGGCCGCTTTCGCCTGTTTTAATGCAGTCCCGCACTATGCTTATCTAAAACTCAAGATGCCCGGACCACATGGCGTTATAACGGTCAATGGAAACATGGAGCACTCCCTCCGTACTAAGGAGCATACCGCGGCCCTTGCAGCCGAAGTACAGGGTGGCCTCATTAAGCCGAATACCACATCCAATCTACCCTCAGAATGAAAGTCCGGCTCGTCCAAAGCTAGATTAGCAATTCAGCCTCCGTCAAAGCCCCAACCTGATAGCGGCATACGTACCGCGTGTACATAACTATGCACTAAAGATACCATGGGCAAGGACGAAGGCCTACTAAAAATAAGGTCCATAATACGGTTCGACCCTATCCGGACCCTCACATTCTCCTTTTTCTTCTCCTTATTTTTATTTTTCAGGTTCTTTCCAAACCAACATCACTTATCGATTGTACCAAGGGCCCTTTTTCTAGGCCCCTTATGTATACTCGATTGTTGATCCTCTCAAAGGATCATACACCAAGGTGAAAAGTAGCACAGATGTGCGGCAGAGTGTCCAAAGGATCTTAAAGATCATCTTTTCCTTTTTAGGACCTGTATACAACTTTCCATTATGCTCGGCATGTAAAATAGCCTCGATGCTTATCGCATCCTCTGTAAAAATACGTTTTGACGTATCAATCAGATTATAATGGAAACAGTTTACCCTACCTCATTTGGTATTGGTCTACTACGTCATCTGTATCCCATCTTAACGACTGATTGACAAATACAGATTGGCATTAATCGCCAGCGGATTTATTCGGCCACAAATGTTCAAACACAAATAAGTCTGAACACTTTCATATTACACTTTAGCGTCCCGAATATTGCGTTATATGCATTGGCTCCGAATCATGTCTTTGGTCAATAGTTGGGTTGCCCGGCTCCTATGGTTGCCACCTTATGTTCTGCTTGTTCGGCTAAGGTAGTAAAGGGAGAACTATTGCGATTGTGTTTCTGGTTCGTCCGGTCAAACACCTCAGTAGAGAAAGCCGAAAACTGACTGTCATGATACGACGAGAGCTAGTCAGCTATTCGGCGACTTAATATAATTCTCTTGCGATTTTTTACGTACTACACGAAGGACTGGCTTCAGCTCGGTCATGCGCCTAAGGCATACCAGTTCAGATAGCCGCATGCGCACCAGGGGCTAGTTCTTAGTCCCACCATCAAATTCATATGGCTAAGTGAAAGTGCTAAAGCCGCATAGTTTGATTGCCTGGTTCACTACGTAAATCACCTCCTTTACGGACCAAGACGTTGGGTCAAGAATGATTACACGTTATTTTGATCATCCCCGTAGTATCTACGTGGGGGTTGAAGCCGACGACTGGCAAACTTTCAGAATAATAATATACGGCTGCAGAGGAGGAAAGCAGTTTAGATAAATGCATAAAATATATTACAAAGCCTTGGTTTATAACACAAGGCTGGGGCAGTTCGGATACATTCACTCGAACATAATATCCTTCAAGCACTGACCCTCTATCAAGCGGGCACCCTCCAGGACGTCTTCAAAATAGCGCTCCGGCGTGCGGTGGTCCTTGCCTCCTGGCGGACCCTCAACTGCCACGACAGCGGCCTTCATTTTCGCCGAGTGCGTGTTGACACGGGCAAAGGCCAGCCGCGCACCTTCTATACACGACGACCGCTTGACCGCATCAATTCGGGGCAACGCGTCAATGAGTCGCTGCACCAGGCCAAAATAGCTGCTTGGGACAGGTTCGACTGGCCACAACCGGACCATGACGTCCCTTATGGCCAGCCGGGACATCCTATGCAGCTCGGCCCACTGCGCCATCTGGTCATTCAACAGCGCTGGGCGCTCCTGCGCCACGAACTGTGACCAGAATAGCTTCTCCGTTATATGCCCTTCGTGGGCCTGGAAGAATTTTGCGGCGTCGGCGGCACTCTTCGGAAGATCCGCAAATGTGTCTGGAGCAGTCCACAGTCGAGTGAGCAAGACATACTTCTGATTGTCGAGTTTACTCCGTAAGAGAAAGGGCTAACCATGCGCTATCTGTCTAGCCTGCTTGATCTCCTCGCGCGCCGCTTGGGATTCGGCTCGCATCTCCTCGGCCTCTTGAAGGGCCTTGGCAAGGTCGGTCACCTGGGCTTTATTCTTCTCCTCTAGGGGCTCGCACTTGCTAGCGGCGCCCTTGAGCGCTTGCTCCACTTCGGTCACCCGCTCCTCGTATCGGCGGCGGACGACATGCTCGGACTTCAAGTCCTCGGCCGCTTTGTTCACCCTTGCCTGCTCCTTGGCCTGGGCAAGTTCACCCCTAAGGGTCTCGACCGCAGCAGCACTGTCTGCAATCATACACACAGCAGTGCATGAGCTTCGACTCAGAATCTGCATGTTAAATACAGGCATGAGCGAGATATTCTAAAACATACATTACGCTTCATCAAGCCTCTTATTGATGTGGACGAGATCCTCATCGGCCAGCCTCAGCTTAAGCTTGAGCTCGGACACTTCGGCGGCCTGGGCGGTTGCCGCTAACAGTGAAGCCTGCTTCTCAAAATAGAAAAGTACATTATCTCCTGCAAGTATTATCGATCCTCTGTTCGGCCTCTTTTCAAAAGCCGAACAGAGTCTCAGGGGCTACTATCTATATACAGGCATATTTTTATATGGAAAGCATCCAAGAATATTACATCGCCTACCTCGAAGCCTGTTAGCAGGCTAGTGAAGGCTTTGTTCAGCCCGCTCTTGGCGGACTAAACCTTCTCAACCACCACACCCGTTAGGGTGTGGTTCTCCTCCACGATGGAAGCACGTTGCAGTGCCTCCATCAGTATGTTCGGTGCCTCCAGATTAGTGGAGGTCGCCGCTGGAGTTGGCACTCCCCCCTCTGAAGGGGGCTGCTTATTCGGTTCCGGAGCCACTTGGGTTTCCGGAATGGTGTTCAGCTGGGGGCCAGACTGGTCAAGACCCCCGCCATCAGTCTCCATGGGGGTTGCTCCCCCCGTGTTCTCGGCAGCCACGACATTACCCTCTGGCGCAGTTTTAACGGCCTCCCATACCGGTTCGTTGCCCAGAGAGGCCCTTTGGGACAACACTTCGGTGTCTTCTGTGGCGATAGGCGGGGAGGCTCCCAGGGACGACTCGCTCTCCATCATCCCCGGATCCAAATAATTCCCCTCCGATGATTGTTGGGGGAGATCACGGTCCGGACTACATCATACAATACATTAGACCATAGTTATAAAGATCAAACTTATGTAAGGCATCCTCGGATACTTACGATGCGGCAATGGGCTTCGACCGGGGGCGACAATCGGGGATGGCTTCGGCGTCCGAATCCGAGCCGTCTGGGAGTGAAATTTTCCCCCTTTTGGGTGCCTCCGCCTCTGGGTCTTCGAAGGCAGCCCTTTTCTTATTCTTTCCCTTCGGGAAGAGTTGCTTTCTGTCTCCTCTTCATCTTCATCCTCCTCATGGGAGGATTGAGTTTTGGACTCTCCGGACACTACGTCCGAAGTACCTTTACAACGGAAGCCTTCTTTGGCCTCCTTGTTCTTCTTCTTGGCCTTTTTCTCTGGCGCCTGATAGGGCACCAGGACCAGCATCTTCATTAATAGAGGATCAGCTGGTTTTCAGGCAGTGGAGCTGGACATCTAATCTGCTCCGCCTTCTTTGTCCAGCCCTGTTTAGAGGATGGAATTCTCAATACACCCCTTTGATTGACGAACTAAGTTATGTTCAGAAATTTAGCACTTACCGGGGAGGCCAGATGATTGCAATCGAGGCCGATGTCCTCAAACGTCTTTGGCCACGACTTTTGAGTCTTGAAGAGCAGCTTCCAGATTGCTTCGTGTGTCATGCCAGAGAACCGTTGCAGGGTTCCGGGTTGAACTCCCACATACAGAGAGACGGACGTTGGCAGGGAAGGGTTCGGTAGATGAGCATCACCTGGATCACGTCAGTGAGGCTGGTGTTCTTCTCTATGATACTTTTGATGCGCTTTTGCAGCGTGCACCTAGCCGGGTGACCCCCAGTCCAGTACCTTGTTGGTCCACGATGCAAGCCGCAGTGGGGGTCCGAATCTGAAGGCAGGAGCGGCTGCCCACTTGGTACCGCGGGGTTCGGTGATGTAGAACCACTCCTGCTGCCATGCCTTGACGGTCTCTACAAAGGCCCCTCTAGGCCAGATAACTTTGGGGAGTTTGCTCACCATGGTGCCGCTGCAGTCTGCATGCTCCCCGTCAACCACCTTCGACTTACGTTGAAGACCTTGAGCCACATGCCGAAGTGTGGGGGGATGCGGAGGAATGCCACACACACAACGATGAATGCCGAGATGTGGAGAAAGGAGTTCGGGGCTAGATCGTGAAAATCTAGCCCGTAATAGAACATGAGACCACGAACAAAGGGGCGGAGCGGAAACCCTAGTCTGCGGAGGAAGTAAGGGATGAATACAACCCTCTCACCGGGCTCTAGAGTAGGGAGGACTTGCTCTTTAGCAGGGAGCCGGTGTCTGATTTCCGCTGTCAAATACCTCACCTCATAGAGCTCCTTGATGTCCTTCTCCATCATGAAGGAGGCTACCCATTTGCCTTGAGAGACGGATCAGGACATGGTTAGAATGTTTGGTGGTGGTAGAAAGGATTGAAGCTTGGGTGCTGGGGCTCGAGGACAGAAGGTCTGAGGAAGAAGAAGGCATGAGGTAAAAAGATGGATCCTTATCCTCTTATAAAGGCAGTGAATATCAAGCGCCCCCTCACGAGCCTTAAAACTCGCCTATTCCCAAGGGGTCGTGCAAACGGCACGGTTGGATTACCCAAACCCATATTGATAAGAATCCCGCAATAAGGGGACACGATCTTTGCTTTGACAATACGTGTCGTTGAAGACCACACCTCAAAACGCGAGCGGGAGGCTAAAAACGGGTTGTAAGTCTTATATAGAGCCTGATATAGTTCTTTTGTTCAACAGCTTTGGAGTATTCAGAGGAGGAACCCGCCTTGCAATGCCGAAGACAATCTGCGCGTCAGACACATCGTCATTGAAGCTTGGTTCAGGGGCAACTGAAGGAGTCCTAGATTAGGGGGTCCCCGGGCGTCCGTGCTATGTGACATGGATCGGACTAATGGGACGTGAAGATAAAAGACTGAAGGCTTTCCCCCGTGTCCGGATATGACTCTCCTTTGCGTGGATGGCAAGCTTAGCGTTCGGATATGAAATTTCCTTTCTTTGTAAACCGACTTTGTACAACCCTAGGCCCCTCCGGTGTCTATATAAACCGGGGGGTTTAGTCCGTAGAGGCAATCATAATCATACAGGTTAGACATCTAGGGTTTAGCCATTACGATATCGAGGTAGATCAACTCTCGTAACCCATATACTCATCAAAGTCAATCAAGCAGGAAGTAGGGTATTACCTCCATCAAGAGGGCCCGAACCTGGGTAAACGTTGTGTCCCCTGCCTCCTGTTACCTTCGATCCTCAGACGCACAGTTCGGGACCCCCTACCCGAGATCTGTCGGTTTTCACAACGACGGTCATGTCTACATAGTTCTCGAACCCGTAGGGTCCGCACGCTTAATGTTCGATGGCGATTTGTATTATGAGTTATGTGATTTGATGACCGAAGTTTGTTCGGAGTCCCGGATGAGATCACGGACATGACGAGGAGTCTCGAAATGGTCGAGAGGTAAGGATTCAGATATTGGAAGGTTCATTCAGACACCAGAATGGTTCGGGTTGTTTTGGATGAGTTTCAGAGTACCGGGGGTTACCGAACCCCCCCCCCTTGGGAAGTTCATGGGCCTTCATGGGCCTTAGTGGAAAGGAGAGGAGGGCCATGAGGGAGGCTGCACGCCCCCCCCCCATGGACAGTCCGAATTGGATTAGGGAGGGGGCGGCGCCCCCTCCTTCCTTCTCCCCTCTTCCTCCTTCCCTCTCTCTCCCTCTCTTGGAAGGAAGGGGACTCGAGATAGGATTAGGAATCCTAGTTGGACTCCCCTATGGCGCGCGCCCCCCTATGGTCGGCCTCCTCTCCACCCCCTTTATATACGTGGGAGGGGGCACCCCAAAGGCACACCAAGTCTTCTCTTAGCCATGTGCGGTGCCCCCTCCATAGTTACACACCTTGGTCATATCGTCGTAGTGCTTAGGCGAAGCCCTGCGTCGATAACTTCATCATCACCGTCAACAAGCCGTCGTGCTGACGAAACTCTCCCTTGTCCTCAACTGGATCAAGAGCTCGAGGGACGTCATCGAGCTAAACGTGTGCTGAACGCAGAGGTGTCGTACGTTCGGTGCTAGGATCGGTTGGATCACGAAGACGTTCGACTACATCAACCGCGTTACTAAAGGCTTCCGCTTTCAGTCTACGAGGGTACATGGACACACTCTCCCCTCTCGTTGCTATGCATCTCCTAGATCGATCTTGCATGATCGTAGGATTTTTTTTGAAATACCGCGTTCCCCAACAATGGTATCAGAGCCAGGTCTATGCGTAGATGTTATGTGCACGAGTAGAACACAAAGAGTTGTGGGCGATAATAGTCATACTGCTTACCAGGAACATCTTACTTTGATTTGGCGGTATTGTTGGATGAAGCGGCCTGGACCGACATTACATGACCGCGTTCATGAGACAGGTTCTACCGACGTGCTTTGCACACAGGTGGTTGGCTGGTGTCTGTTTCTCCAACTTTAGTTGAATCGAGTTTGACTACATCCGGTCCTTGTTGAGGGTTAAAACATCACACTTGACAAAAAAATCATTGTGGTTTTGATGCGTAGGTAAGAACGGTTCTTGCTAGAAGCCCGTAGCAGCCACGTAAAACTTGCAACAACAAAGTAGAGGTCGTCTAACTTGTTTTTGCAGGGCATGTTGTGATGTGATATGGTCAAGACGTGACGAGATATAAATTGTTGTATGAGATGATCATGTTTGTAAAAGTTATCGGCAACTGGCAGGAGCCTTATGGTTGTCGCTTTATTGTATGAAATGCAATCTCCATGTAATTGCTTTACTTTATCACTAAGCGGTAGCGGTAGTCGTAGAAGCAATAGTTGACAAGATGACAATGATACGATGGAGATCAAGGTGTCAAGCCGGTGACAATGGTGATCATGACGGTGCTTTGGAGATGGAGATTAAAGGTACAAGATGATGATGGCCATATCATATCACTTATTTTGATTGCATGTGATGTTTATCCTTTATGCATCTTATTTTGCTTAGTACGGCGGTAGCACTATAAGATGACCCCTCACTAAATTTCAAGGTATAAGTGTTCTCCCTAAGTATGCACCGTTGCTACAGTTCGTCGTGCCGAGACACCACGTGATGATCGGGTGTGATAAGCTCTACGTTCACATACAACGGGTGGAAGTCAGTTTTACACGTGCAAAATACTCGGGTTAAACTTGACGAGTCTAGCATACATAGATATGGCCTCAGAACACTAAGATCGAAAGGTTGAACGTGAATCATATAGTAGATATGATCAACATAGTGATCAAGGTAGTCAGAATCCCGATTCGACTGCTAGAATCCTATGACTTCACAACCCTACGGAAGCATGTCGATCCAAATCCCAGTATGAATCTGGATCAGGTAGAATCCATGTTGGGTCGCGATCCAAATCAAAGAATCCTATACAAAACTATACAATCCCGACTATGCTATGGACTACATCCGATTCTACTAACTTATCTAAGCCATTTGTTTAGTTGTAGCAAAATAATATGCCATCATCCAAACCCCCTTTCATATACCTCATGGACCTTTATTCCCCTCCCAAGTCCAAACGCTCAGTCGTAGACACCTTTGATCTAGCTCTTAGCAACCCTAGATCAAAATTCAGGATCAATCAGGTCAACATATGGAATTAGTGTGAAAAGGAGGATGCTTCAAGATTGATCTGAGAAGGAGAACAAGACCCTTCAAGGTTTAGCACTGTAGGTCAGATAGATAAGTGATTGACTATTCACGCACTCTAAAAAGAACATAATTAAATTCCGTGCATTGAAGGTTTAAATGTTCTAGTTATTTCCCTCTCATATATGTTCCATACATGTGAGCTAGATGGTAGGTTAGCCATAAAAATAATTGGAATACAACTAGCATTGATGTGTACGTTCTTTGCTCCATATTTAGTGTCAAAATTGTATAGAACTCATATCAATTTCTTGTGTGCATATAGGATATCTTATTTGAATAAATCTAGTAGAATTCTCGATTCCACGACCCGATCTTATGACTCGATTCTGTCCGAGGAAAACCGATCCGACTTCAAATCCCGACTCTGACTACCTTGATAGTGATGTTCACCATTGAAAGCTACTCCATCTCACGTGATGATCGGACATGGTTTAGTTGATATGGATCACATGATCATTTAGATGACTAGAGGGATGTCTATCTAAGTGGGAGTTCTTAAGTAATATGATTAATTGAACTTTAATTTATCATGAACTTAGTACCTGATAGTATTTGCATGTCTATGTTGTTGTAGATCAATAGCCCGTGCTACCGTTCCTTTGAAGTTTAATGCTTTCCTAGAGAAAGCTAAGTTGAAAGATGATGGTAGCAACTACACGGACTGGGTCCGTAACTTGAGGATTATCCTCATGGTTGCACAGAAGAATTACGTCCTGGAAGCACCGCTAGGTGCAAGATCCGCTGCAGGAGCAACTCCGAACGTTATGAACGTCTGGCAGAGCAAAGCTCATGACTACTCGATAGTTCGGTATGCCATGCTTTATGGCTTAGAATCGGGACTTCAACGATGTTTTGAATGTTATGGAACATATGAGATGTTCCAGGAGTTGAAGTTAATATTTCAAGCAAATGCCCGGATTGAGAGATATGAAGTCTCCAATAAGTTCTACAACTGCAAGATGGAGGAGAATAGTTTTGTCTGTGAGCATATACTTAGAATGTCTAGGTACCACAACCACTTGACTCAACTAGGAGTTAATCTTCCTGATGATAGTGTCATTGACAGAGTTCTTCAATCACTGCCACCAAGCTACAAAAGCTTTGTGATGAACTATGATATGCAAGGGATGGATAAGACAATTCCCGAGCTCTTCGCCATGCTAAAGGCTGCGGAGGTAGAAATCAAGAAGGAGCATCAAGTGTTGATGGTTAACAAGACCACTAGTTTCAAGAAAAAGGGCAATGGGAAGAAGGGGAACTTCAAGAATAACGGCAAGCAAGTTGCTGCTCAAGTGAAGAAGCACAAGTCTGGACCTAAGCCTGAGACTGAGTGCTTCTACTACAAAGGGACTGGTCACTAGAAGCGGAACTGCCCCAAGTATTTGGCGAATAAGAAGGATGGCAAAGTGAAAGGTATATTTGATATACATGTTATTGACGTGTACCTTACTAATGCTCGTAGTACCGCCTGGGTATTTGATATTGGTTTTGTTGCTCATATTTGCAACTCGAAACAGGGGCTACGGATTAAACGAAGATTGGCTAAGGACGAGGTGTGATGCGCGTGGGAAATGGTTCCAAAGTCGTTGTGATCGCCGTCGGCATGCTACCTCTACATCTACCGTCGAGATTAGTTTTAGACCTAAATAATTGTTATTTGGCGCCAGTGTTGAGCATGAACATTATATCTGGATCTTGTTTGATGCGAGATAGTTATTCATTTAAATCAGAGAATAATGGTTGTTTTATTTATATGAGTAATATCTTTCATGGTCATGCACCCTTGATGAGTGGTCTATTTTTGTTGAATCTCGATAGTAGTGATAGACATATTCATAATATTGAAACCAAAATATACAAGTTTAATAATGATAGTGCAACTTATTTGTGGCACTGCCGTTTAGGTCATATTGGTGTAAAGCGCATGAAGAAACTCAATGCTGATGGGCTTTTGGAACCACTTGATTATGAATCACTTGATGCTTGCGAACCATGCCTCATGGGCAAGATGACTAAGACTTTGTTTTCCGGAACAATGGAGCGAGCAACTGACTTGTTGGAAATAATACATACTGATGTATGCAGTCCAATGAGTGTTGAGGCTCGCGGCGGGTATCGTTATTTTCTGACCTTCCCAGATGATTTGAGGAGATATGGGTATATCTACTTGATGAAACATAAGTCTGAAACATTTGAAAAGTTCAAAGAATTTCAGAGTGAAGTGGAAAATCATTGTAACAAGAAAATAAAGTTTCTATGATCTGATCGTGGAGGTGAATATTTGAGTTATGAGTTTGGTATTCATTTGAAACAATGTGGAATAGTTTCGCAACTCACGCCACTTGGAACACCACAGCGTAATGGTCTATCCGAACGTCAAAACTGCACTTTATTAGATATGGTGTGATCTATGATGTCTCTTACTGATTTACCACTATCATTTTGGGGTTATGCTTTAGAGACGGCTGCATTCACATTAAATAGGGCACCATCTAAATTCGTTGATACGACGCCTTATGAACTATGGTTTGGCAAGAAACCCGAGTTGCCATTTCTTAAAGTTTGGGGCTGCGATGCTTATGTGAAAAAGCTTCAACCACTACTGCAGGATGCTGCTAACGCGACACTACGATCATAGACCCTTCGAGAAACTGTGTGTGATGCAATAATCGCAAACGGTGGTGTATGAAAACCGTTAAAAAAAGGTGCAAAACATTTGCGATGGAGGATGCATCAAACACGGTTCAGAATTTAGTTGTGTGTGCGATGAAGGGCATACGGTTTAGTTCAATTAACTATTTGCGATGAGGAGGAACAAAAGAAATGGGCAGCCAGATGAAGGCGTGTGCGATACACAGCATACGGTTCACTTGGATGAACTATTTGTGATTAGGCAACACAAAAGAAACGGGCAGCCAGATGAAGGTGTGTGCGATATACAGCATACGGTTCACTCGGATGAACTGTTTGTGATTAGGCAACACAAAAGAAACAGTCAGCCAGATCAAGGTGTGTGCGATATACGGCATGTGGTTTACTCGAATGAACTATTTGCATTGACATAAGAGAACATAAATGGTTCAACTTAACAAGACATGTGTGTTGTGCGATGGGATTGCATGAGGTTCACTCGGCCCTTGTTGTTAGTGTGTGACCTCTGTGGCAATCGTTCGCTTCACAGGCGCCTCTTTGTGTATCGTGGCAACCGTCCACTGACTCTTCGCCTTTCCCTCTCGATTTGGAACTGATGTCGCATGCTCTTCCTCCCTCCTCCATTTGCCTTCACCCTTCCTTCTGCCATTGTTTGATCATCTTCTCCATGGAGGGAACAAGACGAAAATGACCCCATTATTCTTGCCCCGATCTGTATGATGACGCGGTGGAGGAACTCATTGATCGGTGCGACTTCATCGCCTCGGCTAGCATGGCAGGTTCATTCAGGACCATTCTCGACTCAACTAATAACATCATTACAAGGAACCCAAGGGTCCAAGAGCGGTATGATCTCCCCTATCTTCTTCGCCGTGACCCTGCTGACTGGCGCGGGGACGAGGGAAGCCTCGCCTTGTGTAAGTTGATGCCGCTTGATAATGATACGTGTGATGTTAAGATGCCATCGCTTGAGGGCAAGGCTTGGGCAGGCGCAAATGGAGATTGGGTTGTTTATATTGGGTACAACTACGAGTAGGAACTTGTGAATGTGTACACTTGTCACCGGGTTCCACTTCGAAAAATCTCAAATAACTGCCCAGAGGTTGATTACACCGGTGTTCTACGTGAGTTCGAATACAATCATGTTGACTGTCGTCTACGGAAGATAGCAATTTGTCGAGTTCCCAACCGCTCTTGGGGTTATAGGAATGCTTGTGTTGTCTCTATCTTCGACAAGCTTGTTGTCGTCCTTCATGGTTCGACTCGATGGATATTGCTCAAAAATCAGTTTCTATACACGGATGAGTACTGTGATGCAATTCAATACAAGGGTCTTGTGTTTGCTGCCATCACTCGTGGCACTATTTTTGCATGGAATCCTTATGATTTTGGTACGTTTGTCTTCCACCGTAATTATAATTGTTTCATCCACATGCATGCAGGTTAGCTAGTTTCCCTTTACTAATTAACCTTCTTGTGTTTCCAAGGTCCTATGAACATTCCACCACCTATAGTTGAAAATTTTATTCACGAGCATGAGGACGAGCAGGACCCACCATATACTCAGTGGCGCCTGGCAACTTATTCCGATGGATCACCTCTTCTTGTCTGTATACAGGGCATTGCTGATGTTACTAAGGAAGCATGTGTTGTCTCGCATGGTCGCACTCTCCGGACCTATTCCAACATTCGTTGCAGGGTATTCGGGATGGATACTAGTGTACTAGCGCCAACACCTTCTCCCTAGTTCAGTATTGAAAGTCTTGGAGGAAACTCGCTCTTCCATGGACAAAACTATCCAATGATGGTGGAAGGCGATCCAGCTGCTGTTGACACAATGTTACTACCATTTATGAGAAGCAACTATATCTATACCTCGGACGTTACTATGCTTCCCTACCGTCCCAATATGGGTCCTGACATAGGCCGCTTCAGCCTCGATGATCAGTCCTGTGTCCGTCTCAAGATTGACAGTAGCTGGCCCTTCCCAAAGAATCACTTCTGGTTCAAAGCAAGCATTTCCAACGCCGACGAGTGGTTGAGCTGAAATTCATTTCATCGCTTTGTTATTTGTTGTGTGAGAAAAACTTTACTAGAATGTTTTGTTGGAAATGATCTATAATCCAACATGTATCCTCGTTGTCGTTGTGGGTTGATGACTTGTTGTATGTAATCAATGGTACATTTGCATATGCGTCCATGAACTCACGCCTACTAGTGGTGTCCATATGAATAGTGCTAGTGATTTTAGTTGCAAAAATTAGATAGTGGTAGCGATTTGTAGCTGCATATTTTGACAAATCACAGCGTTACAAGGTTGAAAAATGGCAATGTTACTAGATAAACAAATGTCAATTTTTCCAGTTTGAGAAATGGCAACATACCCAAAATGACAGATATGCAAATCTTACCCAATTGTTTGTACGTGGTTGCACACGGGTCATGCAAAACAACTGTTTGCGTTGAAGGGATGCAGAAATCCTTCTCGGCGCATTTTCCCTTGGCTTCCTAGGGAAGCTGTCGGTTTGCATATGGGTGTTCTAACCAAAACATTTGTGATGAGTGTTTTATATTTAAAAACCATTGACGTTTTTTAAAGAAAATCATTTGATAAGTCTTTACATTAAGAGAGAAAAATGCAAGTTCGTTCAAACCATATCTTTCATTCAGTCACACTGCGAATTTATATTCATATGATCGAGAATTCGAGATACAATATTAAACCCCAAAAAAACTATTTCCGGCGGCGGCGGAGGCGGTGTGCCGTGCCGTCGTTGTCATTGTTGTCCTCCGGGACGCCGTTGTTGAAGTCTTCAAGGCAGCACAAAATGTTCTTCACTTGTAAATCAAACATCATGTCGTCGCGCGATCAACGACCGAAGCACGACAGGACGACAACTGGCGCCGCTAAGAGGTAGCAGTCGATGGCAGCATCCCATGCTGCTGAGGGGGGCGCACACACTGGCACGGGCGCCACGGGTGCAGCCAAACGCACGGGGACCGGTGCCGCGGTGGGTGGAGGGGCGCGCGCGGGCGCGGCGGGTGCAGCCAAACGCACGGGGGCCGGTGCCACGGCGGGTGGAGGGGTGCGCACGGGCACTGGCACAGGCGCTAGCATGTACACGAGCTCGCAAGGGTCCACGGAGACCTCGCTGACGCCCACGGCTTCCAGCTCTTCGATAGTGCTCGGCGACCAGCCCATCAATGCTACGGGGATGGTCGCAGACGTGGGCGCAGGGATGGGAGCTGGGACGGGAGCGGGGGCAGCAACTGCCACGGCCATCTCGTTCTAGGCCATGTCCATGAGGCCCCATTCCTCCTTATTTTCTATCTCCTCCGGCTTGAAGTCGACTTCACCAAACTTGAAGACTAGTGGCAGATGATCATTCTGCGCCATGGCGGTGGAGGTCTGCTGGGGGGAAGGGGAATGGGAGGCGAACAGTAAGGCCGCCCGTATTAAACAGTGACTCGGGCACCATTAATGGAGAGGAAGGCGGGCGGCCATGGAAGTCAAAGGGCTCACTTCCCAGTGAGCCTGCGTAGCGTACAGCTCGCATGCTTCTCGGTGAGCCTGCGCATTGGAGGACAGCTTGCACGCCTCTCTGCCAGCCTGTGCACCAAACTGCGCTCGCACACCTCCCATTCAGTCAAGGTCAGGCAGCTGTCTGCACGGGACCTCATACAGCCATTAAAACCAAGAAACATGGCATCATGTGAATGGTTAACAGAACGCACACGGTTTGAATTATACAAATGTTTGAGATATTAAAGTGGCAGCTATTTTTTTCAAAATGCCTTTGTTAGCTATCATTATTCGAGTGCGCCTTCTCTCGGAATGGACACGAAAAATACGACATCATGTCGGGTGCCATTCCATGATAGCATGCCGAGTTTCATGAATTTCAGACGAGTTTTGGATTTACTAGAATTTAAAAACCAAGCATCTCAATGTTTTGCCGGCAATCAACGGTGCCCTAGTGTTTGAAATTCATTCTCATTTATTGCATGGGACCTAAGCATGCACCCAAGGACACAGATTTGATTTTTCAACCAATTTATATGCACTGGAGCATGCGCTTGTAGTTCAAATTTGAACTACGCACATAAATGCATTGAAAACTCAGTTAATGCATAAAATGTCCAAAAGAACCCCGAAAAATCACAAAAGTTGACACAACACTCCTGTTGTTCTATGTTGACACGAGAAATTTTCTGGAAGTAATAAGAAGTAGTGGATATCGTTTCATACCCAAAGGTGGGACGCTCCCTACTGAAACCATGATGCTTGTTGTGAGAAGCTCTGGTTTGTGAGAAGCATATACCCAAACCTGCCCCAAACGGGACAATTTTTTTACCATCGCATGTTGATGCCGCTCCATGAAAGCATGCCAAGTTTCATGAATTTCAAACGAGTTTTGGATTTACTAAAATTTAAAAATGAGGCATCTCAATGTTTTGCCGGCAATCAACGGTGCCCTGGTGTTTGAAATTCATTCCCATTTCTTGCATGGGACCTAAGCATGCACCCAAGGACACATATTTGATTTTTCAACCAATTTATATGCACTGGAGCATGTGCATGTAGTTCAAATTTGAATTATGCACATAAATGCATTGAAAACTCAGTTAATGCATAAAAATGTCCAAACGAAGCCCGAAAAATCCCAAAAATTGACACAACACTCCTGTTGTTCTATGTTGACACGAGAAATTTTTTGAATGCAATAAGAGGCAATGGATATCGTTTCGTCCCAAAAGGTGGGGCGTTCCCTACCGAAACCATCATGCTTGTTGTGAGAAGCATATACCCGAACCTGCCCCAAATGGGACAATTTTTTTAACACAACATGTTGATGCCGCTCCATCATAGCATGCTAAGTTTCATGAATTTCAGATGAGTTTTGGATTTACTAGAATTTAAAAACCAGGCATCTCAACATTTTGCCGGCAATCAACAGTGCCCTCGTGTTTGAATTTCATTCCCATCTCTTGCATGGGACCTAGAAATTCACCCAAGGACACAGATTAGATTTTTCAACCAACCTTAGTGCATTGGAGCATGTGCTTGTAGTTCAAATTTGAATTATGCACATAAAATGCCTAGAAAACCCAGTTAATGCATAAAAATGTCCAAACGAACCCCGAAAAATCACAAAAATTGACACAACACTCCTGTTGTTCTATGTTGACACTAGAATTTTTTTGAAAGCAATAAGAGGCAATGGATATCGTTTTGTCCCCAAAGGTGGGACGTTCCCTATCGAAATCATCATGCTTGTTATGAGAAGCTATGGTTTGTGAGAAGCTTATACCCGGACCTGCCCCAAATAGGACAAAATTTTCACCACGGCATGGTGATGCCGCTCCATCATAGCATGCCAAGTTTTATGAATTTCATACGAGTTTTGGATTTACTAGAATTTAAAAACCATGCATCTCAATGTATTGCCGGCAATCAACAGTGCCCTAGTGTTTGAATTTCATTCCCATCTCTTGCATGGGACCTAGAAATTCATGCAAGGACACACATGTGTTTTTTCAACCAACTTTAGTGCATTGGAGCATGCGGTTGTAGTTCAAATTTGAATTATGCACATAAAATGCCTAGAAAACCCAGTTAATATATAAAAAGGCCTAACGAACCCTGAAAAATTCCAAGATTGGACACAACACTCCTGTTGTTCTATGTTGACACTAGAAATTTTTTGAAAGCAATAGGAGGCAACGGATATTGTCCCGTTACCAAAGGTGGTACGTCCCCTATCGAAACCATCATGCTTGTTGTGAGAAGCTCTGGTTGGTGAGAAGCTTATACCCGAACCTGTCCCAAATGGGACAAAATTTTCACCACGACATGTTGATGCCGCTCCATGATAGCATGCCTAGTTTCATGAATTTCAGAGGAGTTTTGGATTTACTAGAATTTAAAAACCAGGCATCTCAACATTTTGCCGGCAATCAACAGTGCCATGGTGTTTGAATTTCATTCCCATCTCTTGCATGGGACCTATAAATTTACCCAAGGACACACATGTGATTTTTCAACCAACTTTGGTGCATTGGAGCATGTGCTTGTAGTTCAAATTTGAATTATGCACATACAATGCCTAGAAAACCCAGGTAATGCATAAAAATGTCCAAACGAACCCTGAAAAGTCACAAAAATTGACACAACACTCCTGTTGTTCTATGTTGACACTAGAAATTTTTTGAAAGCAATAAGAGACAATGGATATCGTTTCATCCCCAAAGGTGGGACGTTCCCTATCGAAACCATCATGCTTGTTGTGAGAAGCTCTGTTTTGTGAGAAGCTTATACCCGAACCTGCCCCAAATGGGACAATTTTTTTTACCATGGCATGTTGATGCCATTCCATCATAGCATGCCAAGTTTTATGAATTTCATATGAGTTTTGTATTTACTAGAATTTAAAAATTAGGCATCTCAACATTTTGCCGGCAATCAACAGTGCCCTAGTGTTTGAATTTCATTCCCATCTCTTGCATGGGACCTAGAAATTCACCCAAGGACACACATGTGATTTTTCAACCAACTTTAGTGCATTGGAGCATGTGCTTGTAGTTCAAATTTGAGTTATGCACATAAAATGCCTAGAAAACCCAGTTAATGTATAAAAAAGGCCAAACGAACCCCAAAAAATTCCAAGATTGAACACAACACTCCTGCTGTTCTATGTTGACACTAGAATTTTTTTTGAAAGCAATAAGAGGCGACGGATATCGTCCCGTCACCAAAGGTGGTACGTCCCCTATCGAAACCATCATGCTTGTTGTGAGAAGCTTATACCCGAACCTGCCCCAAATGGGACAAAATTTTCACCACGACATGTTGATGCCGCTCCATGATAGCATGCCTAGTTTCATGAATTTCAGACGAGTTTTGGATTTACTAGAATTTAAAAACCAGGCATCTCAACATTTTGCTAGTAATCAACGGTGCCATGGTGTTTGAATTTCATTCCCATCTCTTGCATGGGACCTAGAAATTTATCCAAGGACACACATGTGATTTTTCAACCAACTTTGGTGCATTGGAGCATGTGCTTGTAGTTCAAATTTGAATTATGCACATAAAATGCCTAGAAAACCCAGTTAATGTATAAAAAAGGCCAAACGAACCCCGAAAAATTCCAAGATTGAACACAACACTCCTGTTGTTCTATGTTGACACTAGAAATTTTTTGAAAGCAATAAGAGGCAACGGATATCGTCCCATCCCCAAAGGTGGTATGTTCCCTATCGAAACCATCATGCTTGTTGTGAGAAGCTCTGGTTTCTGAGAAGCTTATACCCGAACCTGCCTCAAATGGGACCAATTTTTCACCACGGCATGTTGATGCCGCTCCATGGTAGCATGCCAAGTTTCATGAATTTCAGAGGAGTTTTGGATTTACTAGAATTTAAAAATCAGGTATCTCAACGTTTTGCTGGCAATCAACGGTGCCTTGGTGTTTGAAATTCATTCCCATCTCTTGCATGGGACCTAGAAATTCACGCAAGGACACATATGTGATTTTTCAACCAACCTTAGTGCATTGGAGCATGTGCTTGTAGTTCAAATTTGAATTATGCACATAAAATGTCTAGAAAACCCAGTTAATGTATAAAAAAGGCCAAATGAACCCCGCAAAATTTATTCCCATTTCTTCCATGGGAGCTAAGCATGCACTGAAGGAGACAGATTTGATTTTTCAACCAATTTGTATGCACCGGAGCATGTGCATTAATTTTGTATTGTGCACCTGAAATGGCTAGAAAACCAGTTTAATGTATGAAATGTCCAAACGAACCCTGAATAATTCCAATTCTTTTACGACACACATATAGTTGCATGTTCACTGTAGATAAAAGGTCTAGCAATTCAAACAGCGTCCATTGCCGTTGTGACCCCATTTTGTAATTCAAATCAAGTAGATCCCACGCAGTTTATTCTCACCAACCGTGTGAGATGTAGTACAAAATATCTTGGAGCACCATCGATGTATAGTATGCCTATGGCTTACGCAAGAAGGTGCATCGGCTACAATCCACAGCCGGCGTGTCAAGCACACTAGCTCGCTCCCCCAAAACTCCCACCTCTGCATCCCTCGCAATCACGAAAATATCTACCGCCTGGAAGGTTTTAATGTTTGATATCACATGATTAGTATGTGCGGACCGTGTGCGATGTCTGTTACCCCTGCTCTGCTTCAGTCCTTTGATTCGAATTTTCAGTAGCCCCGGCATTTTACTCCCGCCTCTGCATCCCTTGCAATCTCAAAAATATCTGCTCGCCCTTGATCCAAATTTTTAGTAGCCCTGCCTTGTTACTCCCGCCTAGTAAAATTTCCAGTTGCCGCAGTATTTCCTCAAACACAGCCTCCGCTCACACCGACACACACAACCTTCGAAACCATTGGTAGGTTGCCGCCATCGCCGGCGCCTCCATCCTCAACCTCTGCCTGCGTGCCGGGGAGCTCGAGTAGCCAATGGCCAAAAAGAGGTTTATCGCGGCCTTTTCGCCCAACGCCGGCGAGGTGGCCGCCGAGCTGTCCCCGTCGTCCTCTGTGGGCCCGATCCGCCGTCGCCGGTCCCCCGACCTACCCGCCGCGGTGCCCCTATGTCAGTTCGAGGACTTCCCTGTCCTCTCCCGGACTCGACAGCCGACGAAATCCTACCACGGGGTCCCGCAGTGACAGCGGGGGATGTGGGTCGCCGAGATTACAGATCGAGAGACCCACACCCGTCAGTGGCTCGATAGCTTCCACACGGCCGAGCTTGCGGCTATGGAGTACAACCGTTGGCAGGCCCGCTACCACGCCGCGGCGACTAGGCTCAGTTTCCCCTTCGTGTGTCGGCACACGTCCGGTCCACCTTGTTCCGCCGGAGCCAGGGGTGGTGAGCTCAGCTATGGCACGGGAGGACCACGAGGCGTGGGATCGTCTCGAGGCCAAGGCCGCCGACGAGGCCTACATGCAAGAGCTCCGCCGGCAGCACCCGGAGCTCGTGGAGGCGGAGCGAGCGATCTTTGCCGGTGCGGAGGGCGGCGAGGTTATCGCGCTCTCCTCTAATGACGAGGTCGAAGGCGGAGAGGACGGCGGACGGAGGGCGGCAAGGTTATCACGCTCTCCTCTATTGACGAGGTCGAAGGCGGCAGCGATGGCGGCACGGAGGGCGTCGAGGTGCGCCCCTAGGATGAGGAGATCGACGTCGACGAGTGGAGGAGTGCCTTCCCCAACGACCCCGACGACGGTATTGGCCCGGACCCGGCTCGCGGCACACAGTACATGATGAGGAAGGATTGTCTCGACCTCTACTTCGACCGAAAGTAGTTTAGCTTAGTTCAAATTTATGTTTTATGTTCGGTTATGCAAAACTATCTATGTTTATGTTTGAATGCATGCTACTTTCGGTTGAACCTGCTTTGAACTTGATCAAATTGAAGTTTACAACCTTAAGTTTAGGGGATCGACTAGAAAAGGCCAAAAATTACTAGAGATGTCCTTATGACTTGTTTATTTCAGTTCTTCACAATGTGATGCTCTATATGTGCAACTATTTGCCGTGCAGTTCAATTTCATCAATAACAGTTTCAGCAATACCACTATGAATTACGATATTTGGTTGTTGTTAAGGATATTGCAGTTAACATGCCTTTTCATTTTTCAATTGTTGTTTAGCAACATGCATTGTACTGAATGACTAAATATGCAATCCTAGGCTACATAGCAACAAGGAAGAGTGTTGCCTTAATGTTCTGATGATGTCTAGATATACATGTAATAAAATCTTATATAATGGGATGGATGGAGTGTTGTATTACATCATTTTTCAATTGTTGTTTAGCTTCTAGTATTAACTTGGTGCTTTTAGGTACATATATCATTGCCAAAGATCCACACTTCGACCCTTTCTACATATGGGGCAATGAGATATTTATGAACCAGCATCAAGTGAGGAAACTGATAAAGATTGTTACTAAAATGGGTTAAAAGATGTCAATCGAACTATTTGTTTACACTTTATGCAAGACAACAGTGAACTGCAAGATGGTAAGTAAGAACCCTATAGCCTTCTTTTTACTGCCCGTGATGAGTTGTGCTAGATGACAATATCTGAATCTTTTTTCTTTTACAGTGGATCCTGAAGCAGTTTACTCAAAATTACCTCTCAAACTACATGATTGGCGGCCGGCCATCACAAGGGGTTGGACTAGAGTTTTGCATGCCTTCTGCATCCAGGAGAGCACAATAGGGCCATTCCGCTTCACCTTGTTCAGCAACTGGAATGTTTGTCGCCTCTTTCTTTACCATCTGTAATAGTACAAGTATAGAACCCTGGTACATCATTCTTTATTTGGTGGTTCTGTTATTCTTAAACATATGTACCTGTGAATCGAATAATGCATTGGTTGTTTGAACCTGATGGATATGGATAAAGCTATAGCCTACTTTCAAGTTTAAATTAGGTACAATTTTAAATAGCAGCAATTAAATTAGGGTGAAATTCCGTTGTGTAGGTCATTACGGCACACACAGCTGGTAAAACACAAACGTTTGTGATATACACCATAATCCAAGACGGTTCAAAGAGAGGAAATGTGTGCAAGCATGTACACAGTTGCCATTTGCAAAGCGTGTGTGATGTCAGACACTATCACATACAGTGCGAGAAAACTAAATGTGTGTGATTGTCTACCTATCGTACAAGGTTTATAATCATAAACTGTTTGTGATGTGCCAGGCATCGTAAAACTCCTGTGCCTAGAATCTGCCTGAAAAACTCCCGTGCCTGGAGTCTGCCTGGTTTTAGGCAGAACCACAAAACTTCGACTGCGATGGCAATGCGAGCACAAACGAGTAGCAAGGATGAAGCGTTTGGGATATTCGAGATACCAGAAACAGTTATATAGGGACAATTGTATCCATCAAGGCTCCCTATCCCCGACGGTTTCTGGGTCGTGTGGGAAGGACCCCCCCCTATCGCCCACACTCACTTGGCGACAGTTCCAAATGCCGTCGCAGAAAGGGGTTAAAAACCGTTTGTTTAGGACCGACGTGCACCAGTGAACCTGATAAGTTCGAACCCAAATCGGATAAATGTGTCTTCATAGGATACCCAAAGGAGACTGTTGGGTACACCTTCTATCACAGATCCGAAGGCAAGATATTCGTTGCTAAGAATGGATCCTTTCTAGAGAAGGAATTTCTCTCAAAAGAAGTGAGTGGGAGGAAAGTAGAAATTGATGAGGTAATTGTACCTTCTCCCTTATTGGAAAGTAGTTCATCACAGAAATCAATTCCAGTGATTCCTACACCGATCAGTGAGGAAGTTAATGATGATGATCATGAAACTACTGATCAAGTTACTACCGAACCTCGTAGGTCAACCAGAGTACGATCCGCACCAGTGTAGTATAGTAATCCTGTTCTGGAGGTCATGTTACTTGACCATGACAAAACTACGAACTATGAGGAAGCGATGATGAGCCCAGATTCCACGAAATGGCTTGAGGCCATGAAATCTGAGATGGGATCCATGTATGAGAACAAAGTGTGGACTTTGGTTGACTTGCCCGATGATGGCAAGCAATAGAGAATAAATGGATCTTCAAGAAGAAAACTAACGCTGACGGTAATGTTATTGTCTACAAAGCTCGACTTGTTGCGAAAGGTTTTCGACAAATTCAAGGAGTTGACTACGATGAGACCTTCTCACCCATAGCGATGCTTAAGTCTGTCTGAATCATGTTAGCAATTGTCGCATTTTATGATTATGAAATTTGGCAAATGGATGTCAAAATTGCATTCCTTAATGGATATCTTAAATAAGAGTTGTATATGATGCAACCAGAAGGTTTTGTCGATCCAAAAGGTGCTAACAAAGTGTGCAAGCTCCAGCGATCCATTTATGGACCGGTGCAAGCCTCTCGGAGTTGAAATATACGCTTTGATAGTGTGATCAAAGCATGTGGTTTTATACAGACTTTTGGAGAAGCCTGTATTTATAAGAAAGTGAGTGGGAGCTCTGTATCATTTCTAATATTATATGTGGATGGCATATTGTTGATTGGAAATAATATAGAATTTCTGGATAGCATAAAAGGATACTTGAATAAGAATTTTTCAATGAAAGACCTCGGTGAAGCTACTTATATATTGGGCATCAAGATCTATAGAGATAGATCAAGACGCTTAATTGGACTTTCACAAAGCACATACCTTGATGAAGTTTTGAAGAAGTTCAAAATGGATCACTCAGAGAAAGGGTTCTTGCCTGTGTTACAAGGTGTGAAGTTGAGTTAGACTCAATGCCCGGCCACTTTAGAAGATAGAGAGAAAATGAAAGTCATTCCCTATGCCTCAGCCATAGGTTCTATCATGTATGCAATGTTGTGTACCAGACCTAATGTGTGCCTTGCTATTATTTAGCAGGGAGGTACCAAATTAATCCAGGAGTGGATCACTGGACAGCGGTCAAGAACATCCTGAAATACCTGAAGAGGACTAAGGATATGTTTCTCGTTTATGGAGGTGACAAAGAGCTCGTCGTAAATGGTTACGTCGATGCAAGCTTTGACACTGATCCGGATGACTCTAAGTCACAAACCAGATACATATTTATATTGAATGGTGGAGCTGTCAGTTGGTGCAGTTCCAAGCAGAGCGTCGTGATGGGATCTACGTGTGAAGCGGAGTACATAGCTGCTTCGGAAGCAGCAAATGAAGAAGTCTGGATGAAGGAGTTCATATCCAATCTAGGTGTAATACCTAGTGCATCGGGTCTAATGAAATTATTTTTGTAACAATACTAGTGCAATTGCCTTGGCAAAGGAACCCAGATTTCACAAGAGAACCAAGCACATCAAAAGACGCTTCAATTCCATCTGCAATCAAGTCAAGGAGGGAGGCATAGAGATTTGCAAGATACATATGGATCTGAATGTTGCAGACCCGTTGACTAAGCCTCTCTCACGAGCAAAACATGATCAACACCAAGACTCTATGGGTGTTAGAATCATTACTATGTAATCTAGATTATTGACTCTAGTGCAAGTGGGAGGCTGAAGGAAATATGCCCTAGAGGCAATAATAAAGTTGTTATTTATATTTCCTTATATCATGATAAATGTTTTTTATTCATGCTAGAATTGTACTAATCAAAAACTTAGTACATGTGTGAATACATAGACAAACAGAGTGTCCCTAGTATGCCTCTACTAGACTAGCTCGTTAATCAAAGATGGTTAGGTTTCCTGACCATAGACATGTGTTGTCATTTGATGAACGGGATCACATCATTAGAGAATGATGTGATGGACAAGACCGATCCGTTAGCTTAGCATAATGATCGTTTAGTTTTATTGCCATTGCTTTCTTCATGACTTATACATGTTCCTCTGACTATGAGGTTATGCAACGCCCGAATATCGGAGGAACACCTTGTGTGCTATCAACGTCACAACGTAACTGGGTGATTATAAAGATGCTCTACAGGTGTCTCCGATGGTGTTTGTTGAGTTGGCATAGATCGAGATTAGGATTTGTCACTCCGTGTATCAGAGAGGTATCTCTGGGCCCTCTCGGTAATGCACATCACTATAAGTCTTGCAAGCAATGTGACTAATGAGTTAGTTACGGGATGATGCATTACAGAACGAGTAAAGAGACTTGCCGGTAACGAGATTGAACTAGGTATGATGATACCTGTGATCGAATCTCAGGCAAGTAACATACCGATGACAAGGGAACAACGTATGTTGTTATGCGGTTTGACCGATAAAGATCTTCGTAGAATATGTAGGAGCAAATATGAGCATCCAGGTTCCGCTATTGGTTATTGACCGGAGATGTGCCTCGGTCATGTCTACATAGTTATCGAACCCGTAGGGTCCGCACGCTTAATGTTCGATGACGATTTGTTTTATGAGTTATGTGATTTGATGACCAAAGTTTGTTCGGAGTCCCAGATGAGATCATGGACATGACGAGGAGTCTCGAAATGGTTGAGAGGTAAATATTTATATATTGGAAGGTTGCATTCGGACACCGGAATGGTTCGGGTTGTTTCAGATGAGTTTCGGACTACCGGGGGTTACCGGACCCCCCCCCTGGGAAGTTCATGGGCCTTAGTGGAAAGGAGAGGAGGGCCAGAAGGGAGGCCGCCCCCATGGCCAGTCTGAATTGTACTAGGGAGGGGGCGGCGCCCCCTCTTTCCTTCTCCCCTCTTCCTCCTTCCCTCTCTCTCCCTCTCTTGGAAGGAAGGGGACTCCAACTAGGATTGGCAATCCTAGTTGGACTACCCTATGGCGCGCCCCCCCTATGGTCGGCCTCCTCTCCTCCCCCTTTATATACGTGGGAGGGGGGCACCCCAAAGGCACACCAAGTCTTCTCTTAGCCGTGTGCGGTGCCCCCCTCCATAGTTACACACCTCGGTCATATAGTCATAGTGCTTAGGCGAAGCCCTGCGCCGGTACCTTCATCATCACCATCAACACGCCGTCGTGCTAACGAAACTCTCCCTCGTCCTCAACAGGATCAAGAGCTCGAGGGACGTCATCGAGCTGAACGTGTGCTGAATGCGGAGGTGCCATACGTTTGGTGCTAGGATCGGTTGGATCGCAAAGACGTTCGACTACATCAACTGCGTTACCAAACACTTTCGCTTTCGGTCTATGAGGGTACGTGGACACACTCTCCCCTCTCGTTGCTATGAATCTCCTAGATAGATCTTGCGTGATCGTAGGAATTTTTTTGAAATACTGTGTTCCCAACAAGACTTTCCCCGTGTTGTTGGAACGATGGATGGCACGGGGCCTACTCCATCGCGCGGTGGATGCCACTCCTTCTTTGGGAGAAGAGGAAGAGTTGGCTGCCTGAATGTGATCTAATTTGAGGTAACAACTGAATCTTGTAAGTTACTAGTTAAATCCGAGCTATGGGTGTGAAGCACTGATGTGCCAATACATTTGACTGTGACCTGTTCTATTTTTCTACCTGAACTTTTTTTAGAAAGGGTTGTGCGTCAACTTAATATGCTAGCAGAACTTATTGTGTTGTCAATCTATTTTCTTTGCACAACATTCAAGATATTTCTCCGTCATTGGTAAAGTTCGTTGGTTTCAACATAGCCCTACCCGTAGCGATCCACTGCTTCCACCCTGATTGTGCCGCCTGCGTGAAATTTTTATATGCAAGTTCAGTGTGCTATGATGTTCTATATGATTGTGTCAACTATATAAGTTTTTACTGGGCACCAACAATGCATATGACTGGAAGATGTATTTACGAGCACCGACCAATGGGTCTCTCTCTCTCTCACACACACACGCACAAGTGGGACCTGTTGAATTATTTCTTCGCTCGTGACAACTTTTAATTAGGTTCCACTGTACTATGACTTTTTTAAGTTATTAACTGAGCCAAGTGAGTTCAAAAAGTTATACATAAGCCTTGTTTGGGATTTTCCGGCGTCGTTGAATGTGGGCTGAGTAGCCCTATAAAGTTGCACTGTAGTACACAGGCCTTTTTTAACATCAGCAATGCAACTGGGCCGACAGTTGTACATAATATTCGGGTCAACTTGTTTTATTCTTCGCCCGCTGGGCTGCAAATCTTTCCTAGAAGGGATGCATTAGGCTTAACAAGAAAATGGGCTTTAAGAAATAATAAATGGGATATACTTATAAAAACTAGGCAGTAACTATAAAAAAGTGCATCAAACACGTAATTAGTTTTAAAAAAATATTATTTTTGGATTTTGAAATTTTTAATTTCATTACTTGTTGCACGCGCAATATTTCATTGGATTTTTACGTAATACAAATTTATTTTGAAATTGTATTTAATCTGACTAGAAATTTCGGGATAAAAATATTTCTGATCCCATCAAAATGTGGAAAATTTTATTGAATTCTGTTTTGAGCGGTTGGTTGAAATTATTAATCGTTGCGTAGCTAGAAAATGGGTTGTACTTTTAACAAACTGTAAATGGGCTGTAGTAAATTATATTAGAATTCAAAATGGGTTGTACATTCTTACAAATGGCAAATGGGCTATATGTTCTCTGCCATACACTTATGGGCCTACTAAGTTGACGCGTCCGCAAGGCTTTGTCAACTTATAGTCAACACACGGTTCTAGCAGCAGTGGCCGTTGGATGTTCATCCAACGGATATTGTGCTTCTTCTTCAATCTCGGATATTCTTGCTTCAGCCGTCCAAAAAATGATTCCTCCCCCTAATATCTGGGGCGCACCGTTTCGGAGGCTAACCTATGGGCCTACTAAGTTGACGCATACCAAGGGCTTTGTTAACTTAGTCAATATAAATGATTCTAGTTGCAGTGAACGTATGATGTCCATCCAACGGCCGTCGTGCTTCTTCAACCTCTCGTCTTCTTACTCCAGCCGTCCAAACCAGCGCCGGACGTGTCACCTGCCCGTGTCTCCCGTGTCCGGCTGTGCTGCCACCACTGGCCATGCCATCCCTTTATACTCATCCACACCTACTATTATTCTCCGGCGACGGCAGCCTCACACCGCAGCCGAAGCAGTCAACCCACGTGCTCCCCTCCGCGTGGGCATCCACTCTCGCGTCTTCCCCGACTTCACATCATTCCCTTCCTAGGCCTCGTCGTCGTCCACCGCCTTGGTGCTCTTGACGCGACGTGGTCAATGTGGTCAACGAAGGACAGCCACAGGAAGAGGACTTTAGGCGGCGAGGTTGATAGCTGGACCCACCAGCTACATCTTCGAACACAAGGAAGTGTCTCCTTATTACTCGCAAAATAAAAAGATTCCTCCCCTGACAGCTGGGACCGACCAGCTATATCTTCGCACGTAAGGAAGTGCGTCCTTATCCTCCTTGACCGCTGGGACCCATTCAGTCAAAGCATACGTAGCGTTGTATGTCTGGTCATGAACGTGTATGTACATACTGGTCGATCAGTCTCTCTGCAAGTATGAATCGCGGTCGAGTAAGTAGCGGCACGTGCCGTTGTATAGCACCCGACATAGCAGTTCACGCAGTCCCGTCTAAGTCATGTACACGTACGTACAACCACAGGGCAAAAAATACAGCCACATATGTACATACGGGCGGGGTCTCGAGCGCGTACTCGCGCATATATACGGACGGCCAGGGCTTGTGTACATGGAGAGACAATAGACGGCGGCAACGATGTCCTGTTCATCGGGCAGCGAACCAGCTGGGTCGGAACATAGAAACAACGCCCTGTTCATCGGGAGGTAACCGAATGGGTCGGAATGGTCCTCTTCAACGGGAGCCAACCGGCTTGGACGGAATAGCCGAAACGGGGTCTGGCGTACCACAGAACGGAGGAAACGACCTTCTGTTCCACCGGCCACGGTCGAAACGAGATCCTGTTCATCGGGAGGGGTCTGGCGTACCGCAAAACGAAGGAAACAGACTTGTGTTCGAGTGCTTACGGTCGAAATGGGGTCCTATTGATCGGGAGGGGTGTGGCGTACCGCAAAACGGAGGAAACGTACTTGTGTTGGAGAGCCTACGGTCGAAACGGGGTCATGTTCATCCACCGTCTACTGCCTCACTCCAGCCTCCACGGGCTAGTGTTCATCCACCGTTGACCTCCTCCAGCCTCCACGGGCTACTGTTCATCCACGACTACTGTTCATCCAGCCTCCACCGGCTGCAGTTCATAGAGCCTCCACGGGGTCATGTTCATCCACCCCCAACCGGCTGGGGTGCAGTGGCCTCCTCGGGGTTCTGTTCATCCAGCGGCAACAGCCTACTACCACGGGGTCCTGTTCATCCAAGCCCCACCGGGAACTGTTCATCCACAGCAACCAACCAGCTCGACTCACCACGTCTTGACTCGTTCTACGTATCGCACGCACGGTAGCAACGGTCACTGTTCATCGAGAGGCAACCCAACACCGACTGGCTACGTCTCGCATGGGGGCTCGATCGGCTTCAGTAAGCAGCAACAGTGATCAATCGCTCGGGTTCAATTAGCAGCAACAACGAAGGAATTGCTTGGGTTTAGTCAGCAGCGAATGAACCGCTCGGGTTCAGTTAATAGCCAAGGGATCGATCGCTCGGATTCAGTAATGTGCGATCGCTCGGGTTCGGTTAGCCAACGCCTCGTACACACGCGCGTACACGAGAGAAACGCGCAAACCACAGTGCATCGCTCGGCCCCGACCACCCACCGTAACCGAGAACTCCGCGATATTTTCCTCACCCTAGCTTCTAGCATGATTTTTTCCGTCATGGATGGCCCAAAGAATGTCATGCAGCTACATCTCTGGCCCGCCCAGGACGAAAAGCCCAATTTCTGTCATGATTTTTTGTCATAGAAGTAGGAGCCCACCACATCTATGATGATACCAGGTTTTCTCACAATTATCGTCATAGAAGTGTCATAAGCATGACATAAATTTTTTCGTTCGGCCCAAAATGTCATGGATGTGTCTTTTTTTGTGGTGCCAGCGGGTGTGTCCGGGGTGTTACAAGTTGGTAACAGAACTGACCCTCACAGTTAGACGAATGTTTGTGGGTTAGGTGTGCGGTCATATTGTGCATGACGTTCGTGACCCGTCATGGCACACGGCATGGCACATGTGCCGGACTGGACGCACATACGTATGTGCCAAGAGGGAACGTTCATGTGGCCCGATGAGGACGTCAATTCCTTTGAGTTGGGGTGTATGTGAGAGCATGGCTTAATGGGATGATAAACTACTCATACCAACAAGGAATTCCTTCTTTATCGGGAGCCCATTCGGAAAGAACTCCAAAGTTAAGTGTGCTCAGCTTGGAGCAATTTCAGGATCGGTGATCGACTGGGAAGTTGGTCCCAGGTGCGCATGAGCGAGGACAAAGTGCACATGAGAGACTAGTGTTAATCTATGTGGCCAGTCTAGATCCCGCTAGGAGTAAAGGCCAGTAACCTGCAGACGTGTCTGGGGCGTTACAGTACCGTGTTGGATGGCAAAGTGCGTCTGGACAGCTTGATTCGAATGTTTTCGGGCGATTTGAGGGTCCGCGTTGGAGATACCCTAAATACCCACAGGAGAAAAAAAAGAGAAGATCAACAACTTTCTCATCCATACTGACTAGTAAAGGGCAATTTCTTGTTGATGTCGCCTTAGTAGCCAAACCACGTACAATGGATATGGGATGTGCCCTGATTTGTGCCGACGATAGGGCTAGCGTACCAGTGGGAACCAACAACCCGGTTCATGACCATCTGGGGTGTGAACAACCCTTACACAAGAGGATGTCGGCGGCAACAAGCCAACGACAAACACAACACCAGAGAGCACATGCCCATCACCAACACTAATCCACTAGATCCTTAATGTCGTCGACCATGCCTCCTAGACGACATTAAAGCTGGGGTAACATGAACACCGTCATCTGAATGAAACCACAATGACATGAAAAATCTAGTCATAACTACATGCCAAATACGCAAAATATGGATCTTGTCATCATCGAAGCAACAAGCTAAGAAGAGGGAATCACCGACCTTGTCAGGAGGAGTAGGTGGAGATATGGAGGAAGGGAGGATCTGAGAGACGACGAATGTTTCGTGGCTAGGTTAAGAGGTAGGAGGGTGTTGTGGAATCCAAAGACCATACTAAAACCATATCCCGATTGCAATTTGCAAGGGGGAAACCAGGCATCGGCTGATGGAGATGAGCTCTCGATCGGTCACATTTGCACTGTCCGGTGCATCGCCTCCTAGCCATCAAATCAGCCCTTGCTTCGTATCGACATCATTTTCGAAGAAAAAAAGCTCTTACCCCACGCCCCTTCTCTTCCCACCGTAATGCTCGCGCACGAAACCCTCGGGGCATCGGGCATCGCTTAACCAACCATCGTTGAAGTGCTGCTCCCAGCAACCGATGGTTAGACAACCTCATGATCTCCCCCGAGGCTATCACAACAACAACAAAAGCAGTTGTCACACGACCTCATGGTTTCCCCCGTAACACCAATCGCAACTCGCGGGCTATTTTCATACGACCTTGCATCATGCTAATGTGCGTTCTAGCATCATCATTCGCCTTTGCTTCCTTGCAGCATGCCAAAGCGGCGGCTCCAGCACGCCGAGCCACCGGTTCTAGCATCACAGTGTGCCATCGCTGGGTCACAGCAGGCTGAGGCGTCAGTCGAGCATGCCTGAAGTTGGTTCCAATATGAGTGGTCTCCGGTTCAAGCCTCAACCTGCCACCATGGCCAGCTCGCCACGGGCAAAAGCAACATCTCTAGCACACCGTCGATGAACTATTGAATGTAGGTTCCAGCACAAAGCGTCACTGTCCACACGCCCCGTTCCATTGGTGGTCGGTTGTCATAGCAATGGTAGGCTCTCTCGTCGAAGTACTGGTGGGTGTTCGTCGTAACAGTTCCAGTGAATGCCCGTCTATCTCCACCTGCTTGCAGCACTGCTTGTGGAAAATCGGTAGCCTAAAACACGCGACATCAAGGGATTTGTAGTAGTGCGTAGACCCCCCTGCCAACATTGCGGTCAAGGGCTTGCTGCTTTGCTGCGTCGCGTGTCCCCTGTCGGTCTTGCGACAACTCAGAGCAGAGCCGTGGGAGGAGGTCTTCAGAGGAAGTGAAGGTGCGATGACAAGCACAAGAGACGTGAAGAAGTGGGTTGCCTGTAGAACACTGGAGTGTGGAACCACCAGAGAGATAGCGGGAGAGGAGGGGGCTGGCTGGCTTGGTAAGACACACGAACACCATATTTGGCCACAACGGTGGTGAAGGAGCCCGTACGATGGGGAGATAGAAAGAAAGAGAAGGAGCCAACGCCTGGGAATGTGTGGATACGGTTGTTCGATGGGGATAGAGATAACGAGGGGGCACAAAGTGGTGCTTGGGCCCCATGAGGCAGGCGTGTCTTGGCGGGCGAACGATCCGGCGCTGAACCGGTCAGCTGATTCTAAATCTTTCCCATTTTTTAAAATTAGATGGTTCCTTTTGTTTGTGGAGAAATATAGCATTTTTCTTTTCCAAATTTCTAACCAGCGCTGCAGTTGAGGGCTTGTTTCTTGGCTACGTTGCGGGTCCCCCATCGCCCTTGCGACAACTCAGAGCAGAGCCATGGGAGGAGGTCTCTAGAGGAAGTGAAGGTGTGGTGGGGAGCATAAGAGCCATGAAGAAAGTGGGGTGTCGGCGGAGCGTTGGAGAGTGGAGCCGCCAGAGAGATAGAGGAAGAGGGTGGGGACTGGCTAACTGGGGAGGCACATGAACACCGGGTTTGACCACAACGGTGTCAGAGGAGCACGTGGGAGAGATAGAAAGAAAGAGAAGAGGGAGTCAATGCTCTGGGAATGCATGGATAAGGTTGCTCGGTGGAGATAGAGATAACGAGGGGGCACAGAGCGGTGCATGGGCCCCGGGAGGCAGGCAGGTGTGGGTGGGCAAACAATCTGGCGCTTAGCCGGTCGGCGATTCTAAATCTTTTCCATTTTCAAAAGTGGATGGTTCCTTTTTGTTTATGAAGAAATACAATTTTTTTCCGAATTTCTAAACAACGTTGCAGTCGAGGGCTTGCTGCTTGACAGCGTCACGTGTCCCCTGTCAGCCTTGCAACGACTCAGAGCGGAGCCATGGAAGGAGGTGTCTAGAGGAAGTGAAGGTGTGCCGGGGATCACAAGAGTCGTGAAGAAGTGGGGTGTCAACGGAGCGCTAGAGAGATAGAGGGAGAGGAGGGGAAGGGCGGTTGGGGGAGGCACAGGAAAACCGGGTTTGACCGTAGCGGAGGCTGAGGAGCACGGGGGAGAGATAGGAAGAAGCAAACGAGGAAGTCAACGCCCGGAAATGCGTGGATAAGGTTGTTCGGTGGAGATAGAGATATCGAGAGGGGACAAAGCGGTGCGTGGGCCCCACGAGGCAAGCGCGTGCTTGCAAGCGACCGACCTGGCGCTCAGCCAGTGGACCGATTTTAAATCTTTCCCATTTTGTACGGTGAACCGTTTTTTTTTTGTCTGTGGCGAAATACACAGTAGTTATTTTCTTCCTTCATTTCCATTGGCCCTAATTTGTAACCAGCGTATATTTGCCCATCGTCAATGCGTTATCTCAGTCTTTACAATGAAAATGGAAAACTGGAAACAACGCATAGAAGTCCACGTCAGACGAGGGGGGGCCGTAATTGCAGTGTAAATTCCGAGCGGGCGGTTCTACCAAAAGAGGGACCTGACTGTAATTCCATCGTTATCCATTTCGTCAGTGGACTGCTAATCCGCGGCTATAAAAGGATAATCCTCCCCACCCCACCCCACTTCAACTCGAGCAAGCAAGGGGAAGAAAAAGGCCACAGGAACCAGGGGCGGCGACTCGCTTCGTACTGCTCGCCCCCCGCTTCTCCCCCCACCCCAATCTCTCCGCCGGCGATCGCCGGGGCGCGCGCGCGCCGCCGCCGGGAGGCCTCCCCCTCGCCATGGCTCTGCAGGGGAAGAAGCTCATAAACAACCCCGACGGTACTCCCCGCGCCCATTCCCCTCCGTTTTCCGCCGATTTCCGGTGGGTTTTGGTCGATTCTAGGGTTTAATCGCCGTCGCTGCCCTCGGCGGGGCTTCGGGTCGGTCCCGCTTTTGCAGATGTGGTGACTGAGTTCATCGAGGGGCTGGTGGAGACCTACCCGGGCCTGCAGTACCTGGACGGGTTCCCTGAGGTGAGAACACTGTTCGCTGGGTAATGGTTCCGATGATGCTTGGGACCGTTCCGTGAAGAAATTCCCCTACAATGTGTGCAGATTAAAGTTGTTCTTCGCGCTGATGCTGTGGGCGGTGCCTATGACAAGGTTGCTGTCATCTCAGGTACGTCCCTGTTGGGAACTCGGCCTTGTGAATGCGATGCTTCATTTGGTGCAAATGTTCAGTTCTTTTTTATGTTGATTGCTCTCTGTGTAAAGTTATGTTGATTGCTCTCTGTGCAAAATGCAGTATGTATGGTATGACCCAGCTTGGAGATCACAACTTACAACGTTTGTAGGGTTTGCCTCTTTATGCTGGTTACTGACTGAATTTGCCAATGAAGCGTGTCATCTCGCATATCTAGTTTTATATGCGATTCTGAAAATTCTAATGAGTTCAGCATAAGGATGCCTTTTTAGTTTTGCAAGTTCTGCAGTAGTATGAATGTATGATGGCAGTCATACTCTTGGTTGCTTACGATTACATGATATCTCAAAATGCGAGGTTCATTGTACGGCACGAGTACAATCTCGGATCTGTGCTTGGTGCTATTGATGTTGGAGGGCACAGGACAGTGTATACCTAGATGGACTGCACCCTGTGGCATTTTGATAGAAAAGGCATGCTTCTTGCCCATGTGCAGGTGGTGCATTGTGGTCCCCACCAGGAAGATCCATTGTGTTTTTTGTGTTGTTTGCACACTGTTTTCATGTATGCATAGACTGCTCATCTAAGAGTTGTATTGAACACTCATGTTTCTCGTGAACCCAAAATTTGTAGCACTCATAGATTTCATGATGAACAAAGTAGAATGCGCTATTACCATATTTACTGACAGTATGTGATCTGTTAGCCTCTATCCTCAACAGTTACCACTATATTATCCGAGAGGCGTGTAGGGCATGTGGGGCACTGTGTTGGTCTTTGTGCCTGAACTATGCCTAGACACTAGAGCTATGTTATTGCAAGGTGCCTGTACATCTTGTAGCAATAGACTTGGAGCCTACATTCATGAGCTTGTAGTCTATTACTTATTACCAGCTCATTCATTTTTAATATAGCTGATATGATTGAACAAAACTAGCCATCTAATTTTGCTTACGATTGCTGAAGAGTAAATACACCCACCTCTCATGAAAAACCTGTACTGAGGTTAACCTGCAATGAGTTAGTTGTCATCAGTAATATGATACATCAGAGCTACAGCTTGAATGTACTCAGTTTGAATATTATCTGTGGTTACTGTTTATTTATGAAATTTTTTCTGCTGGTTCTACCAAACTGTGAACTGGTTCCTAGGAAACATGCATCCGAGTCTGCTATTACTCTTGGTAGCTGTAAATGTTATCTTCTGATGTATTTGTGAAAGATTTAGCAAATATGCATCCGAGTCTGCTATTACTCTTGGTAGCTGTAAATGTTATCTTCTGATGACTGATACAAAAGTTAAGTCGATATTCTTATAGATTATTGTTCTTCCTGCATAAACAAACATGTCAACTACTTACTTTTAGCCAGGATTTTATATTATTGAGACCATAGAATACAATCTTATCTGTACTATAATACTAATTTTATTCTTAGGTGGTGGAAGTGGTCATGAGCCAGCCCATGCGGGATTTGTTGGGCCAGGAATGTTGACAGCTGCTGTTTCTGGAGATGTTTTTGCTTCTCCACCTGTTGATTCTATTTTAGCTGTATGTTTCTTTCAATAAAACTGTGTCAGCCTGCTTTCACTGCTAAGATTGCTCTAGCTCACATTTTTTGCACTGTATGTTTGTTTTGTAGGCTATTCGAGCTGTAACGGGCACCATGGGATGCCTTCTGATAATAAAGGTACTCAGTAGTTTCTATTATGAAAGGACATTCATTAGTTAATAGGAACAACATAATGCATCTGAAGTTTGCTTTATCTGATGTTTGCGAAGTTGGGATTGATCAATGCCAATTTGATTCTCAGAAAGATTTCCTATCGTTTTCTTCACCTGTTTAATTCTGTGTACTGTTTAGACAAATACGTCTATGGATGGACAGGGGGCTCAACTTTTAGCACAGATTCCTGAAAATAAACTTGGGACAAACTAAATTGCTAGCTGTAGATATGGTCGATTGGATTTTCTTGATAGGCAATTTTGTCTGTGTAGAGTGTACAGAGCTAAGAATTTGACTTGGGGGTTGAATTTTGCATATTTGTTAAGTTCTTGGCAATTTTACCGGTGAAGGTCTGTGGTCTCTCTCCTGCTCAAAGTGCTATGCAAGCTCCTGGAGACACTAGCTGTGGTGAAAGACTGAGAAGGAATGGAGGGAACACCCTCAATATTTATTTGTAGTATTATAATTATTTTGAGGAAATGTTCTTGAGGTGAGAAATACAGTCAAAGAGAACAAACATTACACTTAAAATCTTTTTATTTATGATGTTGACACCATTCTCTACTGATTATTGGATGAAGGCTATCCTTGACCTATGCTCAAAAAGGAAAAACCTAGCCACTGCCCACTGGGGCTTACTTGGCTATAGATGCATGTGTGGTGCTGTTATACTGGTGTTGTTTTCCAAAAATTTAATCTGTAGTGCTTGTTTCTGTTTCTGTTATTGTATTTTGTTCTAGTTGCACTACATTCTGTTCTCCAAGGTACACTGCATTCTGTACTCACGTTCTGTTGTTGGACATTTGCAGAACTACACTGGTGATAGACTTAATTTTGGATTAGCTGCTGAGCAGGCAAAATCTGAAGGCTATAAGATAGAGGTTGATGAGCATATAACATCTTACGACCTTAGTATAGCATACCATATTAAAATCAGCTTGTAATCAGCATTTATCCACCAATTGCAGATGGTAATTGTTGGAGATGATTGTGCCCTTCCCCCGCCTCGGGGGATAGCTGGTAGAAGAGGTTTAGCAGGAACAATTCTTGTGCATAAGGTATTCCATTGTGGCCATTGCCTTTTCGATTTTAGATTCTTGTTTTATGCATTTTGGTGATTACTGCTGTGTTACACTTCTTGATTTGTTAAGCAATGCACCTAGGAAAATCCCTTCCAATAGATCTACCACTTGTTCATGCATTTTTCTGGTTTGACCAGCTTGTATCTTGTCTAAACAAACTGATGGTGCCTAGTTATTAGGTGCTAGCCTGCTAGATGAGGAAATCATAGTAGCAGACATTAACCAGGAATTATTTTGACTGATGAGGCACTATCTTTTTTCCTGTTTGTACTTAATAAAATTGATACTATGTGGTGAACAAATTCCGTCATTGTGGTTGTCTTAATTGATACTATGTGAGGCCAGCATTATGTGCATCATGTCCATTAACCTGCAGCATGAGGCTTAGCTTTGCGACCTCTATTTCTTTGCTTAATATGTTTGTCAGTTAGTTTCAAAAGGTTAGTGCTAAGTAAGATGTGAAATAATCAGGGTTTGTTAGGAAGGATCTGATCTGACTTGTGGACCAAGGAGTTATACATATAATGGACTAGTGTGTAAGCCTCAGGCTCATCAAAGGAGGTTTCTCCTCCACATACCCTGTCCCTGTCGATGTCATTAGTGCCACAGTGCAGCCACCACCTCATCGCTACATTCTCACGAACTTGGGCTGTGACAGTGTCCACCAACATTTTGTGGTCATCCTAACTTGAATAGAAAACCAATGCCTTGTTGTAAATATTTCCTGCTGTTCTCTGAAGTCTTCACTTCGTTTGATTCTACAGGTTGCTGGGGCTGCTGCAGATGCTGGCTTATCTCTTGCAGATGTTGCTGCAGAAGCAAAACATGCATCTGAGGCTGTTGGTACAATGGGAGTAGCACTTTCTGTTTGCACGTTGCCTGGGCAAGTGACATCTGATCGTTTAGGTCCTGAGCAAATTGAGCTTGGCCTTGGAATTGTAAGTCTAGACGGCATCAACAATTGTTTGCTTTCAGTATACCCAAGAGCTGCAAACTTTATTTTTTTCCAAATACAGTAAGCATCTGATTTGTTTCCCAGCATGGAGAACCTGGTGCTGCTGTTGTTGAGCTACAGACGGTTGATGTGGTGGTCGAACATGTTCTTAAGCAGATACTATCACAGGTGTGGTTGGTGATATGCAATTTATTTATTTCTATCCTCTCTTGTGTTTCTCCATTTCTCCTTTAGTTCACTGCAAGCACTGAACTGTTGTTAGACATCTGTCCAATCTTTATCAGTCATGTTTGAGTACAATGAAATCATGTTTTTTATTCTTTGTGAAATTCAACACTAAGCTAAGCTTAGCTAGCTATAATTTGTTCTGAAATACCAAAAGGTGAAGTTTGCAGAAGGTTATGAAAATAACTAGGGTAGGTCCTACTAGTAATAAAGAGGCCATTGCTTGAATGCCAGGGAAAGGAGTGGAATGGGGGTTGAAAGTTTGGGTGGGACTCTCCTTCCATGGCATCAGTTTACCTTGATTTAATCATTTCACAAGCACTTAAGGTTAATGCTGAAAGGACAGTAGCCTTCAGTAAGAAAGAGAACTCGTGCTGTTCCTGTCCTGGTATAAAGTTTAATTTTCGTAGATACTGTTTCAGTGTGTTTCTGCCAACTAATGTTACTTGTATTTACTAGTCTTGTTACTTTTGCTTATTGTGTGGTCTTTCGTATTTGCAGGAAACTCAGTATCTTCCTATCACAAGAGGGAGCAATGCTGTTCTCCTAATCAATGGGTAACTACAAATCTGAGCATTTTTGTTACTTTAAGAGTTGATTTTTACCATCAGAAAATTACCAGCACAAATACTGAATATGACTAGGATAGTTATATGGGTCTGCAATGTATTTCACCATTTGCAGCTTTCACAGTGATTAGAGAATTTAGTACTTAAGATGTCGGTTCTGGAGAAATTCGACTATGCCCATTATCTATCTAGTTATCCATTTCTATTACAATGGAAAATATCCCCAGGAAACTGACTGGTATGTGACGCTAGGACTGAAGCAGACATTGATTTAGCATTTTTAGGGGACTGAATACCATCTCTCAGTGGCTTCAGTAAGATTAAAGGGGTCTGAAACTAGGACCAACTGTCAAACTCAGACTAAGTGTTGTTAATTTTACCCATGAATCATCTTCCATATTAATAAAAGGGCAGCCCCAGTGCATGTAGCTCCCGCTTGCGCAGGGTCTGGGGAAGGGTCCGACCACTTTGGGTCTATTGTACGCAGCCTTTCCCTACATTTCTGTAAGAGGCTGTTTCCAGGACTTGAACCCGTGACCTCAAGTCACAAGGCAGCAGCTTTACCACTGCGCCAAGGCTCCCCTTCAATCATCTTCCATATTAATCACTGCCATAAATCTACTGTGGCAAACTTTGATATCTTTGGAGGTGCATTACTGTATCAGTTCCTTTATCTGCATTGTTTACATTATGAATCAAGTAAGTCATGTTACTTTGTTGTCTAATACCATCTTACAGATTAGGTGCTACTCCTGTCATGGAGCTTATGATTGCAGCAAGAAAAGCGGTCCCTGAGTTACAGTTGGAGTATGGGATTGCTGTTGACAGAGTCTACACTGGCACATTTATGACATCACTTGATATGGCTGGTTAGTTCTTGTATGGATCTTTCTAAGAGAACCTTGATATCTGCTAAAGGCCCTAAGATAATCTGTGGCTAAGCTTTACGAACATCTCTCCACTTTAATTACTACTTTAGTGACCTAGAACATCTTATATTAGTTTACAGAGGGAGTAATTAGTATCACACATATATTATGATGATCTGGGTGGTTGCTTGAACATGTATCCGCATTAATTTCATTTGACCAATTGCTGATTATCTAGCCACTTCACTTTTCTGCTAATGTGTTGTATTCTGCATTTTCATCGGATATGCAATCATTTGACTTGTGGCTAATTCCTTAGTTTATTATGAATGACATATATTAAATACTTTAAATTATGTTTTCATTGCAGGACTTTCTATCACCATTATGCGATCAGATGAAAACATTTTGCAGCGACTTGACGCTCCCACTAAAGCTCCAGCTTGGCCTGTTGGTTCTGAAGGTAGTTATCTTGCTAGCAGAAAACTAGTTGCATGTCTGCAGCCGTTAGCCACTAATATCTGTATTCTAGGTTTTTGATGTGATGGGTTTTCTAGTTCTGTGCCTTCTGTTACTAGCCTTTTGTTTTTGAGAATACTTAAGTTTACGTTATTGGTGATCTTTAGCACAACTACACTTTCAAACTCTTTCCGTACAACCTTTAATTGGAGGCTGCAGAACCAGGCTAGTTTGGGTGCAGAAAATAGCAGGATTTTTTTTTGAACTGAATGTAGAGTGCGAAGTTACCAGCGTTTTAAATATATTTTTGGTTTTATCACACATCATTTAGTATTAGTTTGTTACAAAAGAAGGCTTTAAGCTCTGATACAACATTTTTGCCGTCCAACCACCAGTTTTCTAATGATGTTTATTGTAGGAAATCGCCCACCAGCAAAATTCCCGGTTCCAGTACCACCATCACCTTCAATGAAGGATGATGAGGTAAAGTAAAATCCTCTTCCCTGAGGCTGTAATGCTGGTAGTAGGTTCACCTTCGCTTTTATTTAGAAATATACAACTATACAAGAACCTCATAATGCTATTGACTGGTTCTGCATGGGTTGTATTTATAAAGGTCTATTCCAGTTATTGTCTAGATAGCAATTTTTTTAAAGATACCAGAGGAAAGGTGAGGAGAACACAGTGGTAATAAAAAGGAGAACTATGAAAACATTTTTCTTGTCTGACAGCAAGTTTAGCAAATACCAGTGTGAAGTTTTGACCATACTGGAATATGCATGTCAGTTGCCACTCCCAATTTCTTAAGCATGATGGTTAGCTATTGTTCTGCAGATTCTTTCAGAACGCCAGGAACTAAGCAAGCAAGGCTGTATGTTGGAGGCCGCTATTGAAGCAGCTGCTAAAGAACTCATTGATCTCAAGGATAACCTAAATGATTGGGACAGTAAAGTCGGTGACGGTGACTGTGGAACTACGGTAGGTCTAGTAGGGTTTATCAACTTAGTGTTTGTCCGATGAGAGCTGTTTTAAGATTCATTACTGGCTGATTTTTTTTCCAGATGTATAGAGGTGCAACAGCTATTCTTGAAGATATGAAAACATGGTAAGTTACAAACAATGCATATTATTGATGTGCGACTCCCCGTACCTAGTATTCGCATGTAATTCTTGTAAAGATTCACTGGTTAAGGACAGCATTTTTTTCTGCGTCATGGTCCTGTTTTTTCATTCAAACCCTTCTATGTTGGCTGGGGTTTTCCAGTCATCCATACAAGTTGACCTTATTTAAGTCGACTTTCCTCTTTGCCAGTTCCTCTTTACCAGTTAGCATATTTTAAGTCAACTTTCCTCTTTGCCAGTTATCATCTGAACGATGCAGCTGGAACAGTAAATGAGATTGGGTCAACAATCCGGAAGGTGATGGGTGGAACAAGTGGAATCCTGTAAGAAATCTGTGCTTGTCCTTTCCTTGTTGCATTATTGACCAGAATTGAAAACACAAGTAATTATTCTTCTATACTATGCTTCAGGTATGACATACTCTGCAAGGCTGCATATGCAAGCTTAAAACAAAACAAAAATATTACGGCATATGAATGTAAGATATATGTTCATCAATCATTATGATTGAAAGCTTAAGAAACAACATATATTTCATTATGATCCGAGACAACTATCAAGAAATGTGCATACTAAACAAAGTATGCTGCTTTTCCGCAGGGGCTGATGCTTTAGAAGCCTCTATTGCTGCTGTTAGCAAATATGGTGGTGCCAGAGCAGGATATCGCACAATGTTGGATGCTCTGATTCCCGCTTCTACAGTTTTGAAACAGGTTACTTCCCAAGCCTTGCTCTTCTGGCAGTATTATCTTTAATTATGTGATGTATTCATTGTGCTTGAACAGTCTCTTAAAGCTGGGGATGATCCGGTGACTGCATTCATCGCTTCTTCTGAAGCAGCATCAGCTGGCGCTGAATCCACTAAACAAATGCAAGCAAAGGTATGATCTTTCACCTGGCCCTTGCTTAAGAAGAAATATAAACCTATAACTTGCCTTGTCTCGTTCAGCAAAAGCTTTTCTTAAGTTTTTTGAGCTCGTGCAACTGTAGCTCCACTAAAATCTGTATTCTTGTGCCTTTCCCTTTGATTATGCCCGTTCCTGTAGTAATGAGGTTCGGTTGCACTTGCAGGCAGGACGGTCATCGTACATCTCTCCCGACCATCTGGTTTCAATTCCTGACCCAGGAGCAATGGCTGCAGCTGCATGGTACCGGGCCGCAGCGCTTTCGGTGAAGAACAAGCTGCATGCATCAGAAAGCTAGTAGTAGTGCATGCTATGCCTCATTCACAGTCCAAAATACTATACTGACGGCGAAATCCTCAGGGCCCTTTGTCAATCCCCCTGATTTGATTTCCGCTTGTGCTTTGCATGGGCCGAGAAATCGAGTTCCGTATTGTTTTGTGCTGAGAGCAGTTCAAAGGATTCGTAGACTTATACAAAGGTTGAGTGAAAGTATGCTTTTGCCTTGCTGGCGAAGTGATTATTGTCTGCGTGTCCGCGTGGGGTGGTCAATGGTGTTGAAGATTAATGATTGTTGTCTATTTTACCTGAATGGCCCGAACCGCATCAATTTTTCATCTTGACGGTAGTATTTTTCTCAGCCTTCCGCAGATTTTTGGATGACAATGATGCTTTAGACATAAGGTGCTCATCTGGCCAACTCTAGAGGTATAAACCTGGTGTTCCAATTTTATAAACAAAAATATAAAATACAATATATCATCTTGTTTGGATTGCTATAACTAATTATATAGTTTCCTTCAAACTTGCATTACAAGGTAACAAGAATGGTTAAGATTGTCTAGGTGAGAATCGTGCATTGTGTAGCTAATTGTGTGCATTGTTAATGGAGTAGTTAGGCAGACCTAGGTACCAATGTTTGAAACTAATTTTTCTAGGAGGAATATCTCCAGCCTCTGCATCATTTGTGATCCACACAACCATATTTATTAAACCACAAGTATCATCATCCAATACAATGAAATCAGCAAATGTATTGAAATAACTACAACCAACGAAAATTAGGATATCTACAGAGCCTATTATTGGACTGTCATCCTAACTGGTTGAATAATGTTTAAAACTGATGACTTCAGGCTTGTTCGGAATTTCACCAGCTCCATAAAATTCTGAGAGCTGTGAAGCCAGGAAATAGTTGCGCCGCAATTTTTAACTGTAACTCTCACCAACTCCGGGAATGGAATTGTGGAGTGGAGGGGCTCCGAAGAGGGCGTTCGTCTATTCTTTGAGCTATGTGATTTCAGTCTTAGGCGTCCCGTGCAAGCGTAATGTACATACATACAGCAACTGCTTGCGTTTGAGACGACGTAGGAGTAAAGAATTATACTGTCTTCAGCTTCTGCAGTTGTAACCTACAGATCGGCGCACATGATCCGCGAGTGTTTCTCATAGGATCTAAGGAGTGATTGGACAATCATTCGAAAGAAACCTGCTAACCTGTTGGCTAGTTTATTGAACATTGCTTATGAACTAACTGTACTAACTAAATTGGATGTTTGGAACTGATTACGTAATATAATATGCTACTCCTACAATATATACGATTGTGCACCTAATAATTAGTAAATGCTCCAGGCATGGAACCGCTTGGGTTCGCTTAGCTGAGAACTAATGGACTTACTCTATGCATATATAGATCAGTTTTCAGTAGTAAGTGTACTTGAGTTCCGAATTAACTTCCTGGACGAAGCTTTACCGCTCTCTACCAACTAGATGCCACTTCTCTGTTAAAAAAATTATGCTACTTTATTGATAAATGACATTTTTATTCTTCTTGTAAAATAAAAATTTCTTTTTGTTGTGTGCATCATGTTATGCAGAGGTTCTACATTTGTTCAGTGCGGTTGTATCACCTCAATATACCATTTGAATGAAAATGCCATTCATCTGGTTCAAATAAAAAGGTGATTACGAGTTGTCAAGGTAAAGGAACCTTTCTTGGGAATTTTTTTTATGGAAGACATTACCATGGCACATACGTGTTTATGTGGTATGTTAGATGGTTGGGAAGTTCGACTACATATTCCAATCATTGTGCGCTCAATAAGGGTGGTGTAACCAACCTTTGAGTAGGTAATATCTCTTTTCATGTATTTTTTCTGTAAAGTATACAACCATCAATAAAATGTAGATACGCAGTACGATCATTGTGCTTGCTCATTTGTCTAAAGCTAGTGCTTTCAAGTATTAGCTAAATCATCACCGTAAAGCTTATAATAATGCAAGAAAAGCTTAGCCAAAAGAAAGAGAGGCTGGGAATTAAGCGAGATTCTTGGCTGGTGCTATAGAATATTGTTCTGCGATAGCTACAGGCAGGGCAAGGATGCTGCCTGCTGCTTAGGGTTCTGCATATCTAATCTGGATAATGTCTGCTTCTTGCCTGTCACAGCTAGTTAGTGCTTCCTGATTAGCTAACTTGCACTGACTGTGAGCATGCGGACCCGAGTACACCTGGCAAAATTAAGGGCGTGCAGGGTTTGGGAGAACACTCACGTGATTGTTTCCTTACACCGTAATAAGTGAAGCCTATCTAATCCCAATCCTAATCACCTGCCTTGTCTCTAGCTAGGACATCTTTTCTGTAAATCGTTTTTATGTTGTTCTTTATGGACTTACGCCCACGGTCTGTCTTAAAATGTAAGATACACTTCACTTTTCAAAATCTCCAATGCATAAACTTTACAATGAAATTTTGTGTAATATGCCTAAAATGGTATATGACTTAATAGAATCTTGCAAAAAAAAACAATAATATTAGCCCTCCATGCTCAATCTATTCATAGTTTTAACACATTGACTGTGCATATAACATACTCTTGCAAGAATAAAGTACAGTCTATTCAAAGTTCTAACACATCGACTGTGCCTATATAATTATTGTATTTCTAAGTGGAGGTACTACTATATCCTTATTGGTCTTGAATTTCCTTTCTGGATGGAGTGCCTTATTATGTAGTATATGCAAATGGTAGACTTCAAAGCACAAATGCTCAACGCATGGGTAGTGTTCGTCTCAAAGTTATTGGGTTGGATAAGATATATGGGTGATGGTGATGAAAGTTTGCGAACGCCCTCGATAGATATATCTTCTCAAAATCCGCATCAATTGCCTTGTCCTTGGACGTGATGTCTCGAGCTAAGGTCTGAGCACTGCAGTCCTAAAGTATGAGCTCGTGGACTAGCGATGCTCATTATTTTACCCACTTTCCTTATAATTAGACCATTTTCTCTGGGTCAATTTGTAAGATGAAGGAATGGAGACCTACCATTAAATGTAAAAGGGAAGTCAGGCAAGGAGATCCACACTCCCCTCTTCTATTTGTTGTAGCTGCTACTAACCTCCGTCCGGGTTTATTGCCCCTCGTATTTTGTGCCAAACTTTGATCATCTATTAACATAACAAAATATAAATCATATGATACAAAAAGTACATTGTTGGATTTGTATTTGAAAGAACTTTCCCACATACCATGGCATCTTGTTTATTGGACCCCCTCGTGACATATTGTTTATATTTCATTAGTAAAATTTATGGTCAAACTTTAGCCCAGAATAAGAGGGGGCCTAATAAACCCGAACGAAGGTAGTAATATATTTTAGTCTGCCATCAGTGACGCTCTTGCTCAAAGGATCTGGTAAGGCCCCTGCCATTGCAATCTTGCCAAACTTAGCAAACCATACCATGTAGTATCCAGATGAGAACCATATTATTTTGTCAGTCAATGTGTACCAACTGAAGAATCTAAAAGACCTTCTTCACATATTTTCCCTAGCAACTTAGCTCAAAATAATCACTACAAGTCAATATGTTCCCAATCAACATACCTGAAGATAGGATTCAACTCTTCAAGGGCGTTCTGCAATTCCATGTAGGTACTTTGCCTTTCACTTCTCTTGGATTGCACCTGTATCACTAATCTGTAGGAGTTTTTCATGTCACCCATATCCAGAATCCAAAGAAGGCTTTCAAGATGGGCTCATTTCTTTAGCTTTGGTGGCAAGCTCCAATTGGTGAATGTAGTTCTGCCTTCTTTGCCCATATTATTCTTAAGCTACCTCAAAGTATATAAGTGGGTAACTGAAGAAGTGGATAAAGGATATCTACTCCAGTGTCACTTGGGCTTAGCCATAGAGTGATATCAACTCTAGTGTTACCAGTGTTAAACGTAGTAGAAAACAAAAAATTCGGGCTTACGAGTAAAAACCCATGATCACTATGAAGATGCAAATATATTTGATCTAATATTTACCAACGAACGCAACATAGATTAGAGGTTGGTGAAGATTGTTGATGCAGATTCCTGCAAATCGGATTAAACCACCCAACCACGGGAACCATTTCTTTTCATTCGTGGATCAAAGGAACGACCCCCCTGCCGCTATCCAAGTGTACGAGATCACCAATCCAGCACAGATTCGCCGTCCAAAAAGAAGACCTACTGGAGACCTGGATATGTAGGTGGAGCAGCCTTACGCCATTGAGAACTTTCTGAGAGGGAGAGAGAGAGAGAGGGGGTGCAACCTTCAAGCATAGAATTGTGTTTGGAGGGCTTCCCCTCCTCAGGTATTTATAGGCACATGGGAGGAGGCCACCTTAGAGCAGGGGCTCTACCACAATGGGGTGTGGCGCCCCCAACCCTAGCCACCCCAAACTTGCCCCTCAAGGCAAAGGGGGGGGGGGGTGGCGCTGGCCCCTACATGGGGTTTCCCCCCAAGTGGATGCCCCACTTAGCCCATCCAAGGGACAATACCTCTAGTGCATCCCCGAATATTCTGGAAGGTTTCAGAACATTCTAAAACCTTCCCGGACCTTTCGGTGGCTTCCACGACACTCCGGGACTTGCCTGGTTTTCCCAAAAAACCCAGTTTTCTCTTTGAAAGATTTTAATCTTCCCAGAACTTTTCCAGTGTGTTTCTCTCGTGCTCCTAACACTTAGTCCACTATTAGCGAGGCCTAAAGTCTTCACTTCATCAGTCTAGGAATAACACTAAAGTAGCACCCCTCACTACATTCTTGTTCACTGAACATAGATCTCTAAAGAACAGTGCACTGGTACACGATATGATCTGTCGTCATGACCCATGAACTGAGCTTCTCACTAATCGAAATGGTCCTCTCAGCATGTTTCAAGGGAAGCAAGAGATCGTTTTCTCAGGATATTAGTCACCCAATCTTCCCAATAGTATCCCTTAACTCATGAATTGATACACTTGTTCATTATCTTTCTATTTCCACTGGTTTCTTTTGTTCACTTGCAATGCGGCATTTGAATCCATTTTACTCCACTTCTCTCTCTTTTCTTCCTGATGAGGGTGATGTACTCCGGGTACCTGATCATCATGACTGGAATTCCAGAGGATTCCTTGAGTACTCGTTACACTCAAAAAATCAATGACCCTTAAGCATGTGACCCCGCCGGTTCGATAATGTGTAGACTAGACCCGAAACTCTTTCCAGTCAATAATCAATATCATGATCTAGGCATCCATATTGACTCCTACACATATATGAATAATTATTGAGCGAAGCTTTTGTTTCTGTACACAAAGCTTTTGTTTCTGTACACAATTCAATTTACTTCATAATACTTGACAGAACCAAGGGCAAGACTTTTATAGGCACCCTTGTGAACCAACAACTTGATCACAATACTAGGTTATCCTCATTACCAGTTTTGTTCTCTTTTCTTGTTTCTGTATTTCGGCATCCCGGTGATCCTATCATGCTATCTATGGCCAGACGATGAGGGATACCAAAATACCGAGAGGTACCTAAGAATATTTTTCCATCATCAGAGGAGCAACTCCCAATCATGAGCTATCAAGTCCCTTGACATACTTTTTCAATGCACCCAAAATTTGATGTTATAATTACCCTCTTACAGATAAAGTTTGCCGAATCCCAAGGTACACTGTCTAGCATGAAGCTAATAACAACATGATGATGTGTTCTCGTAGTATATTATTTAGTTGGGTCTGTTCAACATCATTGTTCTGATAACAATGTGCTCGCACTGTCACCTAGGTTTGCAACGTTCTACATGGCTTGATCCAAGCGCCAATTCTTTATAGCTAGAGAGGCCATGGTTGCACTTGGGATGTTCCTTCTGCTTTACTGACTGGACAAGGGAGTTACGTAGACATCAAGCTCAGCCAGCCTACGCTGCAATTGATGTCGCTCCTTAGAGACCTTGCCCATGATGGACATGGCCTTCAATCTGGCTTCATCATGCCTCGGGTTGCCCTAATTTCTCCATCACTTAGCTTCATCTCGCTTTTGTCCATGGCTTGTGGTTCTTCGGCTTTGAACTTGTGTAGTCAAGGGTCCTTAAGACCGTCATCATGGCTTACTTTGGGCATATCCACTATGTAACACTCCTGGACCGAGGCTGCCTACCACAGGCGTAATGGCACCGTGGCTGACAGTCGCTTCCCCACAGACTCGATAGTCTCCTCATCCTGGTATTCCATCTCTTCAATTCCTCCCCGAGCACTTCAGTGGTAGTGAGGTTTTCGATATTCGGGATCAGGTGGATGGTGGGCGGGTCAAAAATAAATTGACCTCTTGCTGCTCCTGGGCCTGATAAGACGCCAAGCCCGGGAAAACCATCTCATGGCGAGAACCCGCGATACACTTCACGATGTCAAATTTGATGAGTTGTCCTAGAGAGAAGTTTTTGATCTGGCCGAGGTGGATAGTCGAGTCGTCGGCGAACGTGGTAGTGTCAAAGACAAACATCTACCCGACGCGTAGATCACGGGGTATTCAAACAGAGACCCCATCAGACCTCTGCATGCACCAAGTGGTACCTGCATGGGCTACCACTTTCAAAGATGATTCTAATAGATCCCTCGGTAGGGTATCCCATCATGGTGATTAGGTCGAAGGAGAAACAAGGATGCGAGTTTATCTAGTTTCGGGCCCTCTAGATGGAGGTAAAACCCTAATCCTACTCTGTATATTGCGATTGGGGTGTACAGTGTACATGCATGAACCAAGGGACTGTATGATGTCTATCGACTAGCTTGGCCCTGATTTATATAACATATCGACCCCCTAGGGTTACACGAGTAGTTAGCTATATCGGTGGAGGAGTCCTCCATGGCTCCATCTTCCTTGACTTGTACGACAAGGCTTCGGAGTCTCCAATGTAGAGCGCTACGGGCTGCCATGATGGCCGAGGGTGGAACTGATACGTCCATTTTGCATCATGTTTTCCCACTGTTATTTATAATGTTTGATGCATAATAATGCTTTATGGAGTAATTGTAATGCCTTTTCTCTCATAATATGCAAGGTTTACACAAAGAGGGAGAATACCGACAACAGGAATTCTGGACCTGAAAAAGCTACGTCAGAGATACCTATTTTGCACATCTCCAAATGAGCTAAAATCTTACGGAGAATTATTTTGGAATATATAATAAATATTAGAGCAAACAACTACCAGAGGGGGTGATGACCCACAAGTGTAGGGGATCTATCGTAGCCTTTTCGATAAGTAAGAGTCTCGAACCCAACGAGGAGCAGAAGGAAATGATAAGCAGTTTTCAGTAAGGTATTCTCTGCAAGCACTGAAATTATCGGTAACAGATAGTTTTGTGATAAGGTAATTTGTAACGAGTAGCAAGTAATAAAAGTAAATAAGGTATAACAAGATGGCCCAACCCTTTAAAGGACAAGCCTGGACAAACTCTTATATGAAGGAAAGCGCTCCTGAGGACACATGGGAATTATCGTCAAGCTAGTTTTCATCACGTTCATATGATTCACGTTCGGTACTTTGATAATTTGATATGTGGGTGGACCAGTGCTTGGGTACTGTCCTTACTTGGACAAGAATCCCACTTATGATTAACCCCCATTGCAAGCATCTGCAACTACAACAGAAGTATTAAGGTAAACCTAACCATAACATGAAACATATGGATCCAAATCAGCCCCTTATGAAGCAACGCATAAACTAGGGTTTAAGCTTCTGTCACTCTAGCAACCCATCATCTACTTATTACTTCCCAATGCCTCCCTCTAGGCCCAAACAATGGTGAAGTGTCATGTAGTCGACGTTCACATGACACCACTAGAGGGATGACAACATACATCTCATCAAAATATTGAACGAATACCAAATTCACATGACTACTTATAGCAAGACTTCTCCCATGTCCTCAGGAACAAACATAACTACTCACAAAGCATATTCATGTTCATAATCAGAGGGGTATTAATATGCATAATGGATCTGAACATATGATCTTCCACCAAGTAAACCAACTAGCATCAACTACAAGGAGTAATCAACACTACTAGCAACCCACATGTACCAATCTGAGGTTTGGATACAAATATTGGATACAAGAGATGAACTAGGGTTTGAGATGAGATGGTGCTGGTGAAGATGTTGATGGAGATTGACCCCCTCCCGATGAGAGGATCGTTGGTGATGACTATGGTGATGATTTCCCCCTCCCGGAGGGAAGTTTCCCCGGCAGAACAGCTTCGCCGGAGCCCTAGATTGGTTCCGCAAAGGTTCCGCCTCGTGGCGGCGGAGTTTCGTCCCGTGAGCTAGCTTATGATTTTTTCTCGGATGAAAGACCTCATATAGCAGAAGATGGGCATCTGAGGGCCACCAGGGGGCCCATGAGGCAGGGGGCACGCCCAGGGGGGTAGGGCGCGCCCCCACCCTCGTGGCCAGGGTGTGGGCCCCCTCTGGTGGATTCTTTCTCCAGTATTTTTTATTAATTCCAAAAATGACTTCCGTGAAGTTTCAGGACTTTTGGAGCTGTGCAGAATAGGTCTCTAATATTTGCTCCTTTTCCAGCCCAGAATTTCAGCTGCCGGCATTCTCCCTCTTCATGTAAACCTTGTAAAATAAGAGAGAATAGGCATAAGTATTGTGACATAATGTGTAATAACATCCCATAATGCGATAAATATCGATATAAAAGCATGATGCAAAATGGACGTATCAACTCCCCCAAGCTTAGACCTCGCTTGTCCTCAAGCGAAAGCCGATATCGAAAAATATGTCCACATGTTTAGAGATAGAGGTGTCGATAAAATAAAATACGAAAATGAGGGCATCATGATCATTCTTAGAACAACAATATATATATATATATATATATATATATATATATATATATATATATATATATATATATATTGTCATATGATCTCTTATGCTAAATTAACAATTCATTCACATACTCAAGTATGAATCAGAAACTTCATTGAAAACTAACAAACTATAATTTCAGTCATTGAAGCAATTGCAATTTATCGTAACATAGGAAAGAGTCAATATAAGAGCTTTTCAGCAAGTCCACATACTCAACCATCATTTACTCTTTCACAATTGCTAACACTCACGTGATATTTATGGTTATGAAGTTTTAATCGGACACAGAGAAAGATAGGGGCTTATAGTTTTGCCTCCCAACGTTTTACCTCAAGGGTAATGTCAACAATAGTAGTTCATGAAAACCCACATCCAATTAGCCATATATATCAGGATCTTTCCAACACATTGTGCTTGCCAATGGATAAAATGTAAAAAGGAAAGGTGAAGATCACCATGACTCTTATATGAAGTATAAGATATAAGTAAAAGATAGACCCTTCGCAGAGGGAAGCAGAGGTTGTCATGCGCTTTTATGGTTGGATGCACAAAGTCTAAATGCAAAAGAACGTCAATTTATATTGCCACTTGTGATATGGACCTTTATTATGCAGTCCGTCGCTTTTATTTCTTCCACATCACAAGATCGTATAAAGCTTATTTTCTCCGCACTAATAAATCATACATATTTAGAGAGCAATTTTTATTGCGTGCACCGATGACAACTTACTTGATGGATCTTACTCAATCCATAGGTAGATATGGTGGACTCTCATGGCAAAACTGGGTTTAGGGATATTTGGAGGCACAAGTAGTATCTCTACTTGGTGCAAAGAAATTGGCTAGCAAGAGAGGGAAAGGCAAGCTCAACATGTTGGATGATCCATGACAATATAATTTATCTTAGATGTAAGAAAACATAACCCATTACGTTGTCTTCCTTGTCCAACGTCAACTCTTTAGCATATCATACTTTAATGAGTGCTCACAATTATAAAAGATGTCCAAGATAGTATATTTATATGTGAACCTCTCTTTCTTTATTACTTCCTATTAATTGCAACGATGACCAAAACTATGTTTGTCAACTCTCAATAATTTTTATTCATCATACTCTTTATATGTGAGATCATTACTCTCCATAAGATCCATATGATCTCTTTATTTATTTTTTATTCCTTCTCTTTTATTCTATTCCCTCAAGATCATAGCAAAATAATTAAGCCCTTGACTCAACACTAATCTTTATTATATATAGCTCACGGACTCGATTACATAAGAAAGATCATAAAGCAAAACTCACAACTAGATCATACTAAAACTTTATTCTACTAGATCAAGATATTATCAAAAGGATCGAACTAAGAAAAACGGTAAAGATAAAAGGTGTGATGGTGATACGATACCGGGGCACTCCCCCAAGCTTGGTAGTTGCCAAGGGGAGTGCCCATACCCATGTGTTTATGTTTCCTTCCTCGGAGGTGGTGATGAAGGAGTTGTTGATGATGTAGGCTTGTCGTCCATCTTCCAAGGCATAGGCTCACCATCATAGAAGGATGATCGAGTCTCCAGGATCCTCAAATCTGCAGCCAAACTCATCCTCTTGAATCTATATTCATACTCACAGTTTTGGTTTTGCAGGTCATAGATCTGGGCTTGGAGGCGCTCGATTTTCTCGTGAAGCTCGAAGATGGCCTCCCCAATGTCCTTGGCATCCAACTTGTGGTTGTTGGTGAACTTCGTGATCATTATGTGATTGGAGTCGAGTCCACGCTCCACCATCTCCTCACACTTGAAAACTTGTTGCTCCAATGCCTCGAGCCTTGTCTCCGTGCTTCCGGTCCTCCTTGGTCCCTCAACATCGCGGATGTGCAACAACCCCTCACGCATCTCAATGGTTTGAGGGTGTTGCAGCACCTCCGCGAGGTAGGGGTTGATGACCTTCTCGAAGAACTTGTCCTTGGGGGCACTTGAAGACGACATGGCGACCTAGGTGTGTCACAAAAACAGCTCGAAACAAAGAGAGGAGATATTTGCGTGACACAGTGGTCAAAACCTTCGGGATATTATATAGTGAATTTTTACTGACCAAAACAAGTATTGTGCAAGAAAACGGAGTCCGGAGAGCGCACGAGGTGCCCATGAGGCAGGGGGCGCGCCCAGGGGGGTAGGGCGCACCCTCCACCCTCGTGGAAGCCTCGGGTCCTTTCCGGTCTGCTTCTTATTTTTCTATTTTCTTAAATATTCCAAAATGGAGAAAAGTTGCCATTAGAACTGTTTTGGAGTCGGTTTACTCACCGTACCACGTACCTATTCCTTTTCGGAGTCTGAAACGTTCTGGAAAGTGTCCCTTATGTATTCCTCCGGGGTTACGGTTTCAATAACATTAGTTTCAACATTTATAGGATTACCTGAGATATAATGTTTGATTATTTGACCGTTCACCACCTTCGGATTTGTGCCTTCGAAGTTGTTGATTTTTATGGCACCGGAGCGATAGACCTCCTCGATGACGTAAGGACCTTCCCATTTAGAGAGAAGTTTTCCCGCAAAAAAATCTTAAACGAGAGTTGTATAGCAATACATAATCACCTACACTCATGCTTTTGTATCCTTTTATCATGCCATCTTTTAACTTTTTCTTTAAACAACTTGGAATTTTCATAATCCTGGGTTCTCCATTCATCAAGTGAGCTAATGTCAAAAAGCCTCTTCTCACTGGCAAGTTTGAATTCATAGTTGAGCTCTTTAATATCCCAATATGCCTTATGTTCTAATTCAAGAGGTAAGTGACGTGCTTTTCCATAAACCATTTTATACGGAGACATACCCATAGGATTTTTATATGCAGTTCTATAAGCCCATAATGCATCATCAAGTTTCTTGGACCAATTCTTTCTAGATCTATTAACAGTCTTTTGCAAAATTAATTTAAGCTCTCTATTACTTAATTCTACTTGGCCACTAGACTGTGGGTGATAAGGAGATGCAATTCTATGATTAACATCATACTTAGCAAGCATTTTACGAAAGGCACCATGAATAAAATGTGAACCACCATTATTCATTAAATATCTAGGGACTCCAAACCTCAGAAAAATAACTTCTTTAAGCATCTTAATAGAGGTGTTATGATCAGCACTACTAGTTGGAATAGCTTCTACCCACTTAGTAACATAATCAACAACAACTAAAATATGAGTATACCCATTAGAGGAAGGAAACGGTCCCATATAATCAAAGCCCCAAACATCAAATGGTTCAATAACAAGTGAATAATTCATAGGAATTTCTTGACGTCTACTAATATTACCAATTCTTTGACATTCATCACAAGATAAGACAAACTTACGAGCATCCTTGAAGAGTGTAGGCCAATAAAAATCGGATTGCAATACCTTATGTGCGGTTCTATCTCCAGCATGGTGTCTGGTACGTCTCCAACGTATCTATAATTTTTGATTATTCCATGCTATATTATATTCCGTTTTGGACATTATTGGGCTTTATTATACACTTTTATATTATTTTTGGGACTAACCTATTAACCGGAGGCCCAGCCCAGAATTGCTGTTTTTTTGCCTATTTTAGGCTTTCGTAGAAAAAGAATATCAATCGGAGTCCAAACGGAATGAAACCTTCAGGAACGCGATTTTCGGAACGAACATGATCCAGAGGACTTGGACCATACGTCAAGACATCAACCAGGAGGCCACGAGGTAGGGGGCGCACCTACCCCCCTGGGCGCGCCCTCCACCCTCGTGGGCCCCTGTTGCTCCACCGACGTACCCCTTCCTCCTATATATACCTACGTACCCCCAAACTAACAGATACGGAGCCAAAACCCTAATTCCACCACCGAAACTTTTTGTATCCACGAGATCCCATCTTGGGGCCTTTTCCAGAGCTCCGTCGGAGGGGGCATCGATCACGGAGGGCTTCTACATCAACACCATAGCCCTTCCGATGAAGTGTGAGTAGTTTACTTCAGACCTTCGGGTCCATAGTTATTAGCTAGATGGCTTCTTCTCTCTTTTTGGATCTCAATACAAAGTTCTCCCCCTCTCTTGTGGAGATCTATTCGATGTAATCTTCTTTTGCGGTGTGTTTGTTGAGACCGATGAATTGTGGGTTTATGATCAAGTTTATCTATGAACAATATTTGAATCTTATCTGAATTCTTTTATGTATGATTGGTTATATTTGCAAGTCTCTTTGAATTATCAGTTTGGTTTGGCCTACTAGATTGATCTTTCTTGCAATGGGAGAAGTGCTTAGCTTTGGGTTCAATCTTGCGGTGTCCTTTCCTAGTGACAGTAGGGGAAGCAAGGCACGTATTATAGTGTTGCCATCGAGGATAACAAGATGGGGTTTATTTCATATTGCATGAGTTTATCCCTCTACATCATGTCATCTTGCTTAAAGCGTTACCCTGTTCTTATGAACTTAATACTCTAGATGCATGCTGGATAGCGATCGATGTGTGGAGTAATAGTAGTAGATGCAGGCAGGAGTCGGTCTACTTGTCTCGGACGTGATGCCTATATACATGATCATACCTAGATATTCTCATAACTATGCTCAATTCTGTCAATTGCTCAACAGTAATTTGTTCACCAACCGTAAATACTTATGCTCTTGAGAGAAGCCACTAGTGAAATCTATGCCCCCCGGGTCTATCTTCCATCATATTAATCTTCCAATACTTAGTTATTTCCTTTGGCTTTTATTTTACTTTGCATATTTATCATAAAAATACCAAAAATATTATCTTATCATATCTATCAGATCTCACTCTCGTAAGTGACCGTGTAGGGATTGACAACCCCTTATCGCGTTGGTTGCGAGGATTTATTTGTTTGTGTAGGTGCGAGGGACTCATGCGTGGCCTCCTACTGGATTGATACCTTGGTTCTCAAAAACCGAGGGAAATAGTTACACTACTTTGCTGCATCACCCTTTCCTCTTCAAGGGAAAACCAACGCAAGTGCTCAAGAGGTAGCAGTTCCTCCATAAGCTTCGGAGTGACACTTGCGTAGGATCTGTTCCTGTTCATGCTCAGGTATACAACGTCTAATAACGCCATCTACTCCTTCTTTATAAAGGTGTGGGTCATCCCAGAAGTAATGTCTTAAATCATATAAAAACCTTTTTCTTTTGCTGGTATGTGAAACTAGGTGGTATAAATCTAGCAAAAATGTAATTAGCATAATCAGCTTACCATGGAACAGTACGAGAAGCATTTATGACAGCTAATTGTTAATCAGGAAAGCTATCATCAATAGGTAGTGGGTCATCAAGAACATTCTCTACCCTAGACAAGTTGTCTGCAACGGGATTCTCAGCTCCCTTTCTATCAATAATATGCAAATCAAATTCTTGTAGCAGGAGAACCCATCTAATAAGTCTAGGTTTAGCATCTTTCTTTTCCATAGGATATTTGATAGAAGCATGATTAGTGTGAATAGTTACTTTAGAATCAACAATATAAGGTCTGGACTTATCACAAGCAAATACAATTGCTAAGAATTCCTTTTCAGTAGTAGCATAATTTCTCTGGGCGTTCTCTAGAGTTTTACTAGCATATTGAATAACATTTAATTTTTTATCAACTCTTTGTCCTCGGACAGCCCCTACAGCATAATCACTAGCATCACACATGATTTCAAAGGGTAAATTCCAATCAGGTGGCTGAACAATAGGTGCAGAAATCAAGGCTTTCTTAAGTATTTCAAATGCTTCTACACAATCATCATCAAAGACAAAAGGAATATCTTTTTGTAATAGGTTAGTCAGAGGCCAGGAAATTTTTGAGAAGTCCTTAATGAACCTCCTATAAAAACCGGCATGACCAAGGAAACTTCTTATACCTTTGATGTCCTTGGGACACAACATCTTTTTGATAACATCAACTTTAGCTTTGTCAACTTCAATACCTCTTTCAAAAATTTTATGACCCAAGACAATACCTTCATTAACCATAAAGTGGCACTTCTCCCAATTCAAGACAAGGTTAGTTTCTTTGCATCTCTGCAAAAGTCGATCAAGGTTGCTCAAGAAATCATCAAACGAGGATCCATAAACAGAGAAATCATCCATGAAAACTTCACAAATCTTTTCAAAAAGTCAGAGAATATAGCCATCATGCATCTTTGAAAGGTAGCAGGTGCATTACATAAACCAAAAGGCATACGTCTATAAGCAAAGGTACCGAAAGGGCAAGTAAAAGTAGTCTTTTCTTGATCATCGGCTGACACAGGTATTTGAGAGAAACCAGAGTAACCATCTAAAAAGCAAAAATGTGTATGTTTGGATAATCTTTCTAGCATTTGATCAATGAAAGGCAAAGCGTAATGATCTTTTTTAGTAGCTTTATTTAATTTGTGGAAATCAATTACCATCCTATAACCTGTAATAATTCTTTGCGGAATCAATTCATCTTTATCATTAGGAACGACAGTAATACCTCCCTTCTTAGGGACACAATGGACATGACTTACCCACTGACTATCAGCAACGGGATAAATTATACCTGCTTCAAGGAGCTTTAATATTTCCTTTCTTACCACTTCTTTCATCTTAGTATTTAGCCGTCGTTTGTGATAAATGACTGGTTTGGCGTCTTTCTCCAAATTTATCTTGTCTTGACATAGAGTGGGACTAATGCCCTTAAGATCATCAAGAGTATAACCAATAGCAGCACGGTGCTTCTTCAGAGTTTTCAATAATCTCTCTTCTCCGTGCTCTGAAAGGTTAGCACTAATAATAACATGATATATCTTCTTTTCATCAAGATAAGCATATTTAAGTGTATCAGGCAATGGTTTAAGCTCAAACACGGGATCACCCTTGGGTGGAGGAGGATCCCCTAGGATTTCAACAGGAAAGTTGTGTTTTAGAATAGGTCCCTGTTTAAAGAATACTTCATCTATTCCCCTTCTTTCATTCATATACATATCATTTTCATGGTCTAGCAAATATTGTTCTAAAGGATCAGTAGGAGGCACGACAATAGAAGCAAGACCAATAATTTCATCTTTACTAGGCAATTCCCCATCACGGGGTTGTCTACATAGCAAAATTAAACTCATGAGAAATATCCCCTACACCAACAGAAACAATATCCTTGTTGCAGTCTATCTTAGAATTAACAGTATTCAAGAAGGTTCTACCAAATATAATGGGACAAAAGTCATCTTGTGGGGAACCAAGAACAAGAAAATCAACAGGATATTTAACTTTCCCACACAAGACTTCAACATCTCTAACAATCCCAACTGGTGAAATAGTATCTCTATTGACAAGCTTAATTGTAACATCAATCTCTTCTATCTCAGCAGGTGCAATATCATGCATAATTTCTTTGTATAAGGAATGAGGTAATGCACTTGCACTAGAACCCATATCACATAAGCCATGATAACAATGATCTCCTATTTTAACGGAAATAACATGCATGCCTACAATAGGTCTATGTTTATTTTTAGCACCAGGTCTAGCAATTCTAGCAGCTTCATTGCAGAAGTAAATAACATGCCCATAAATATTATCGTCCAAGAGATCTTTAACCATAGCAATTTTAGGTTTAACTTTACTTTGCTCAGGGGGTTTAGGTGTCTTAATATTACTTTTGTTGACTACAGTTGAAGCTTTAGCATGATCCTTTATTCTAACAGGGAAAGGTGGCTTCTCAATATAAGCAGCAGGAACAACAGGGTCATTATAAGTGATAGTCTTTTCTTCAACTTTAATAGGTGCAACTACTTTTACTTCAATAGGACTATTATATTTAAAGCACTTCTCCTTAGGGAGATCAACATGAGTAGCAAAGGATTCACAGAAAGAAGCTACTATCTCAGAGTCAAGTCCATATTTAGTGCTAAATTCACGAAAAGCATCGGTATCCATAAAAGATTTAACACAATCAAACTTAGGTGTTATACCTGACTCCTTACCTTCGTCGAGGTCCCAATCTTCAGAGTAGCGTTTAATTCTTTCCAATAAATCCCATTTGAATTCAATAGTCTTCATCATAAAAGATCCAGTACAAGAAGTATCGAGCATGGAGCGATTACTGAGAGAAAGCCGAGCATAAATTTTTTGAATAATCATTTCTCTTGAGAGCTCATGATTGGGGCAAGAATATAACATTGACTTAAGCCTCCCCCAATCTTGAGCGATGATTTCTCCTTCGCGAGGCCAATATATATATATATATATATAATTACGATCACGATGAACAAGATGCATAGGATAAAACTTCTGATGAAATTCCAATTTCAATCGCTTGTAGTCCCATGATTCCATATCATCACATAGCCTATACCATGTCAATGCATCTCCCTTCAAAGATAAAGGGAAGACCTTCTTCTTGATAACATCCTCGGGAATACCCACAAGCTTAAATAATCCACAAACTTCATCCACATAGATTAGGTGTAAATCGGAATGCAGTGTTCCATCTCCTGCAAAAGGATTAAATAGCAGTTTCTCTATCATACCCGAAGGAATTTCAAAGTAAACATTTTCAGTAGGTTCAGTAGGTTGAGGAGCAACTCTTTGCTCTACTGGTCGGGGTGAAGATACCCCAAACAAGCCGCTCAAAGGATTATGTTCCATAGTGACAAGTGACAGTAAATTTCAACACACTATAATTTTTTTTCCTTACCAAATTCCACCTACCAAAGGCGCTTCACTCCCCGACAACGGCGCCGGAAAAGAGTCTTGATGACCCAAAAGTGTAAGGGATCTATCGTAGCCTTTTTGATAAGTAAGAGTGTCGAAGCCAACGAGGAGCAGAAGGAAATGATAAGCAATTTTCAGTACGGTATCCTCTGCAAGCACTAAAATTATCGGTAACAAATAGTTTTGTGATAAGGTAATTTGTAACGAGTAGCAAGTAATAAAAGTAAATAAGGTGCAGCAAGATGGCCCAATCCTTTTTGTAGCAAAGGACAAGCCTGGACAAACTCTTATATGAAGGAAAGCGCTCCCGAGGACACATGGGAATTATCGTCAAGCTAGTTTTCATCACGTTCATATGATTCGCATTCGGTACTTTGATAATTTGATATGTGGGTGGACCGGTGCTTGGGTACTGTCCTTACTTGGACAAGCATCCCACTTATGATTAACCCCCATTGCAAGCATCTGCAACTACAACAGAAGTATTAAGGTAAACCTAACCATAGCATGAAACATATGGATCCAAATCAGCCCCTTATGAAGCAACGCATAAACTAGGGTTTAAGCTTCTGTCACTCTAGCAACCCATCATCTACTTATTACTTCCCAATGCCTCCCTATAGGCCCAAACAATGGTGAAGTGTCATGTAGTCAACTTTCACATGACATCACTAGAGGGACGACAACATACATCTCATCAAAATATTGAACGAATACCAAATTCACATGACTACTTACAACAAGACTTCTCCCATGTCCTCGGGAACAAACGTAACTACTCACAAAGCATATTCATGTTCATAATCAGAGGGGTATTAATATGCATAATGGATCTGTACATATGATCTTCCACCAAGTAAACCAACTAGCATCAACTACAAGGAGTAATCAACACTACTAGCAACCCACAGGTACCAATCTGAGGTTTGGATACAAAGATTGGATACAAGAGATGAACTAGGGTTTGAGATGAGATGGTGCTGGTGAGGATGTTGATGGAGATTGACCCCCTCCCGATGAGAGGATCATTGATGATGACGATGTTGATGATTTCCCCCTCCCGGAGGGAAGTTTCCCCGGCAGAACAGCTCCGCCGGAGCCCTAGATTGGTTCCGCCAAGGTTCCGCCTTGTGGCGGCGGAGTTTCGTCCCGTGAGCTAGTTTATGATTTTTTTCTCGGACGAAAGACCTCATATAGCAGAAGATGGGCATCAGAGAGCCACCAGGGGGCCCACGAGGCAGGAGGCGCGCCTAGGGGGGTAGGGCGCCCCCACCCTCGTGGCTAGGGTGTGGGCCCCCTCTGGTGGATTCTTTCTCCAGTATTTTTTATTAATTCCAAAATGACTTCCGTGAAGTTTCAGGACTTTTGGAGCTGTGCAGAATAGGTCTCTAATATTTGCTCCTTTTCCAGCCCAGAATTTCAGCTGCCGGCATTCTCCCTCTTCATGTAAACCTTGTAAAATAAGAGAGAATAGGCATAAGTATTGTGACATAATGTGTAATAACAGCCCATAATGCGATAAATATCGATATAAAAGCATGATGCAAGATGGACGTATCAGGGGGGCTGCCTGGTGCCCACAAGACACCAGGGCGCGCCAGGCCCCCCATGCGCGTCCTGGTGGGTGGTGGGCAGCCCAGCCCACCTCCGGTGCCCATCTTTTGGTATATAAGGTCTTTTGACCTAGAAAAAAGGAGAGGACTTTCGGGATGGAACATCGCCATCTCGAGGCGGAACTTGGTCAGGAGCACTTTTGCCCTCCGGCAAAGCGATTCCGCCGGGGGAACTTCCCTCCCGGAGGGGGAAATTGAAGCCAATGTCATCACCAAAAACCCTCCCATATTTGGGAGGCCAATCTTCATCAACATTTCAACATCACCATCTCATCTCAAACCCTAGTTCATCTCTTGTGTTCAATCTTTGTAGCGGAACCTTGGATTGATACCTATGGGTGACTAGTAGTGTTGATTACATCTTGTTGTTGATTACTATATGGTTTATTTGGTGGAAGATTATATGTTCAGATCCATTATGCTATTTAATACCCCTTTGATCATTTGTGAGTAGTTACCTTTGTTCTTGAGGTCACGGGAGAAGTCACGTTGCAAGTAATTGTTGGGAAACGAAGCATGCAATTTCAAAAAAAATCCTATGCTCATGCAAGATCTATATAGGAGATGCATAGAAATGAGAGGGGGAGAGTGTGTCCACGTACCCTCGTGGACCGAAAGCGGAAGCGTTTGACAATGCGGTTGATGTAGTCGAACTTCTTCTCGTTCCAACCGATCAAGCACCTCCGAGTTCTGCACACGTTCAGCTCGATGACGTCCCTCGAACTCTTGATCCAGCAAAGTGTCGAGGGAGAGTTTCATAAGCACGACGGCGTGGTGACGATGATGGTGTAGTGATCCGCGCAGGGCTTCGCCTAAGCACTACGACAATATGACTGGAGGCATAAACTGTGGAGAGGGGCGCCACACACGGCTAACAATGTTTGTTGTGTGTTCTAGCGGTGCCCCACCCCCACATATATATGTTGGAGGGGAGGAGAGGCAGCCAAGGGGGTGTCCCAAGTAGGAGGAATCCTACTTGGGGTCTGTGACGCCCCGATTTAATCGTACACTAATCATACACGCAAACGTGTACGATCAAGATCAGGAACTCACAGGAAGATATCACAACACAACTCTACAAATAAAATAAGTCATACAAGCATCATATTACAAGCCAGGGGCCTCGAAGGCTCGAATACAAGAGCTCGATCATAGATGAGTCAGTGGAAGCAACAATATCTGAGTACAGACATAAGTTAAACAAGTTGCCATAAGATGGCTAGCACAAACTGGGATACAGATCGAAAGAGGCGCAGGCCTCCTGCCTGGGATCCTCCCAACTACTCTTGGTCGTCGTCAGCGGGCAGCACGTAGTAGTAGGCACCTCCCGAGTAGTAGTAGTCATCGTCGACGCTGGCGTCTGGCTCCTGGGCTCCAACATCTGGTTGCGACAACCAGGTAGAAGGCATAGAGGGAAAGGAAGGAGAAAGCAACCGTGAGTACCCATCCAAAGTGCTCGCAAGCAAGGAGCTACACTACATATGTATGCATTGGTATCAACTGGAATAAGGATATTATATGTGGACTGGACTGCAGAAAGCCGGAATAAGAGGGGGATAGCTAGTCCTTTCAAAGACTACGCTTCTGGCAACCTCCATCTTGCAGCATAAGAAGAGAGTAGATGGTAAGTTCACCAAGTAGCATCGCATAGCATAATCCTAGCCGATGATCCTCCCCTCGTCGCCCTGTGAGAGAGCGATCACCGGTTGTATCTGGCACTTGGAATGGTGTGTTTTATTAAGTATCCAGTTCTAGTTGTCATAAGGTCAAGGTACAACTCCAAGTCGTCCTGTTACCGAAGATCACGGCTATTCGAATAGATTAACTTCCCTGCAGGGGTGCACCACATATCCCAACACGCTCGATCCCATTTGGCCGGACACACTTTCCTGGGTCATGCCCGGCCTCGAAAGATCAACATGTCGCAGCCCTACCTAGGCACAACAAAGAGGTCAGCACGCCGGTCTAAATCCTATGGCGCAGGGGTCTGGGCCCATCGTCCTTTGCACACCTGCACGTTGCGAACGCGGCCGGAGAGCAGACCTAGCAACCTCCATTACAAAGGAAGTTGCTTTACGCGGTCCAACCCGGCGCGTGCCGCTTAGTCGCTGACGTCACGAAGGCTTCGGCTGATACCACGACGTCGAGTGCCCATAACTGTCCCCGCGTAGATGGTTAGTGCGTATAGGCCAGTAGCCAGACTCAAATCAAATACCAAGATCTCGTTAAGCGTGTTAAGTATCCGCGAACACCGACCAGGGCCAGGCCCACCTCTCTCCTAGGTGGTCTCAACCTGCCCTGTCGCTCCGCCACAAAGTAACAGTCGGGGGCCGTCGAGAACCCATGCCCACCACTACCTGGATGGGGCCACCTGCCCCTTCAGCCCCCATCTCCAAACAGTATCACCAGTAATGTAACAGTGTAAGTATATATCATATGCCTGTGATCACCTCCCGAAGTGATCACGGCCCAGTAGTATAGCATGGCAGACGGACAAGAGTGTAGGGCCACTGATGGAACACTAGCATCCTATACTAAGCATGTAGGATTGTAGGTAAAGGTAACAACAGTAGTAGCAAGGACAGGCTATGCAACAGTATAGGATTAACTGAAAGCAGTAACATGCTACACTACTCTAATGCAAGCAGTAGAGAAGAATAGGCAATATCTGGTGATCAGGGGGGGGGGGCTTGCCTGGTTGCTCTGGCAAGAGAGAGGGGTCGTCAACACCGTAGTCGTACTTGGTAGCAGTGGTCTCGGGGTCTACCGAAAAGAAGTAACGGAGGGGGAACACAATAAATAACAGAGCAAACAAAGTAACACAAAACGTAATGTGGCAATGCGCGGTGCTAGGTATGCCCTAACGCGGTACGAGGTGGTACCAGTGAAGGGGGAAAACATCCGGGAACGTATTCCCGATGTTTCGCGTTTTCGGACAGATGAACCGGAGGGGGAGAGTTGCGTGTTTGCTGTGAAGGGATGTGTGGCGGACGAACGGGTTGCGTATCCGGATTCGTCTCGTCGTTCTGAGCAACTTTCATGTTGAAAATAATTTAATCCGAGTTACGGATTAAAAGATATGATTTTTTTAAAGATTTTATTAATTTCTGGAATTTAATTAATTATTTAATTTAATTCGAAATTTGGATTTATGACATCGGCATCATGTCATGCTGACGTCAGCAGTCAACGGGGGTTGACTGGTCAACCTGACCAATGGGTCCCATTGGTCAGAGACACATGTTAATTATCCAAATTTAATTAATCTAATTAGTATTAATTAGGGGGTGGACCCCACTGTCATACTAATTAATTAGCTAATTAACTAACCAGGTTAATTAGATAACTAATGTTTAATTAGTTTAATTATTCGATTAGTTTAATTAATCAAAATTAATTAAGCTAATTATTTCTTTAATTAATTATATTTTTATTTTATATATTATTTTTAATTCCTTTTCTTTATAAATGTTCTGGGGGCAGGGCCCCACATGTCATAGGCCAGAGGGGCCATAGCGGGTTACGGGCGCTGGGCGCTGGGTCACGGGCGTGCGGTTTTCGCCCGAACGGCGAGCGGTGCGGGGCTAGCGGCAGGGAGGCGGCGACGGGCAACAGTGGAGGCAGGGCGGCGCTAAGTAGCGGCGGTGGCGGCAGGTGCAGCGGCAGGTGCAGCGGCAGGAGCGGGCGACCGCACGGGAGGGCACGAGCGAGCAAAGGCGGCCGCGGCAGACAGGGCAGCGGTGCGAGCGCCGGACGGAGCTGCAGGACGGGGAGGAGGAGGACCGGGACGTGTGGGCGTGGTGCCGTGTGGCGAGGGCGGCCCGGAGCGTGAGCTCCAGCACGCGGGCGCTGCGGGGTGGGGGGAAACGGCACCGGCGACAGAGAAGGGAAGGAAGGGAGCTCACGGTGGGGAGTAGGGACCGTGGCAGTGGGCTCGACGGAGGTCGGGGGAAGTCCGACGAGGGAGATCCGGCGACGGGCGGCATTAGTCCGGCGACGACGGGGTCCCAAGCTTGTGCTCGTGGTCAAAGAGGAGGTAGCAGACGATGGCGCCGCGGGCGGAGAGGAAGGAGGCCGAGAGGAGCCGACGAGGACGAGGCGTGGTCGAGGCGGCGAAGGGGCTCCTGCGTCGAGCGGCGTCCCAGGCGGCGAGGTCGAGGTCCAGCGGCGGGGCGGCGTGCGCGGTCGGGACACGATCCGATCTGGATCGTGGGGGGAAGGGGAAA
>NC_041386.1:574634535-574642371 GCF_002162155.2 Triticum dicoccoides | reverse complement strand
TGTTCGGTTAGGGTTAGGGGAAGTGGGGGGAGAGGGTAAGGGAGTGGGGGCGCGGCCGGTTGGGCCAGGTGGTCCGGCCTGGGGAGGTGGGCTGCCCGGTCCAGTGGGTGGGGGGTTCTATCCTTTTTTTTGTTTTGGTTTTGTATTTTCTTTTCTTTTATCTATTTACTTTTCTGTTTTTAAATCATGTTAAATTATTTAGGCATTTTATAAAAATGTGTTTACTACACCATAATTACCCTTGTAATATTCAACACCGCCCGAACATTTTTGTTTCAACTTTTGAAAACTTTTGTTGTTTGACCTACTTTGAATTTAAATATTGAAACGGTTCCGAATCATCGCGAGGTTAGCAACAGTAACCGAGGTGACGTGGCATGATTAGCGTGGGATTACTGTAGCATGATTATCCGGGCGTCACAAATCTCCTCCACTACAAGAAATCTCGTCCCGAGATTAGGAGCGGTTACAAGGGGAAGGGATCTAGTTACGAAATTCTAACAATTCTTCTCGGTCATAGTTGCTCTTCTCGAAGAGGTCGATCCATTACATTGATGCTTCATTTCTCTGCTGCGGGTAATCATGAGGAAGTCGGCATCCTTTCTTTGGGAACTCCATCGTACTTACGAATAGGTAAGGGGCAGGTTGATAACGATAGGATGCTATAAGGGGTAATCATCTGGGGTTATCCCATGAATGAACACATGACTATCTCTCGAATTGAACAAAGGAAACACATCGAGAGCAAAGTAAGACGGTACAATAAGAAGTTTCAAGCGGATAGACAATCATTCGATGCCTGTTACAGGGCGTGAAAGCGGTTCAAAGCAATCGGGAATAAGTATTGCGTCTTATACCAGAATAGATCAACAGGCAGGTGGCCCGTGAATTACATAGAAAGTCAAGCACGAGGAATAACTTTGACAACAGGGTGTACAGGAGAGTCAGGTTTCGATCCTATGGATCTGTGGGTTATGGGCCCACCATGTGGGTTAAAATAGGGAAGGGCGTTGACATCTTGCATGGTCATGATAGCAAGGCATGTCAGAGGGTAGCCTGTCAGTTATGTCGGCAACAACATCGATACCAAGGGCGAGGGACGAAGAGAACCATTTTCCTGCTCGTTGAACGAGGCGGACCAATAGGCAAAGTTCTCGTCCATCGGTGGTTACCGGAATGTCATCAACAAAAGTAACAGGGTCTTGCTGACAGAATTGTACAACGAGGTGTTTACATAAGCAGGAGAATATTACTGCTTAGATCATATAGATCACAAGAAAGGTTTAAACAATTCAACGAAAAGGAAAATGTGATCATCAGATCAAACAGAACAATGGAAAGGAAAATGTGTTTGACACATATACCAGGGGTATACCCTTCCCAAGGACAAGCAAGGCATGATATCCCTGGCATGATATAAAGTAGAAAATCCTTCAGGAAAGGGAAGAGAAATTCCATGACATTACCCATACAATGGTGTTAGGATAATTAAGAAAGAAACATTTAGCATTGGGCTTCAAATGTTCTTGCTGAAAATTGGAGTACCACAGACATGCTTCGAGATAGCATTGACATGGTCTTCAAGCAAAGGTCGGACTATGGATACACAAAGGATTCATCAGGAACAACTTATAGAATAAGTCTTACCATTTCCTCATGGAAGACTAGATAACCTTGCTAAAAGTAAACTATAACAATAGGTCCTCCGGCCAGGTGTGCTAGGCATGACTTCACCTTACCGGGTCATATAACGACCAATGTTATAACTCTTGGAAATATGTTCCAACCATCATATCTGACCGAGATTCAGATCTGATTGGGGTCGGGATAACTCGGACTCAGGATGCCTGAGAAGAAAGGTGCAACACAAATTGTCGAGATGACATTGTAAGATTCTTGGGAATTGAACTATGGAAGCGAGTTCCGACACAAGAGTTCTTCATTAAATTAAGGAGAGGATGAGGAGGTAGCTGCTGGCTCAGCGACAATTCATCGAGATTTCCAAAAGATGGATCTCCACAATTATGTGAACAAGGAGATAACATTTATCAGATCAAATGATATAATGATGTATGCTCAAGGGAAACATACACAATTAATCACTGGTTGAAAGGTGCACCCGAAATATGGGCTTAGGCAGCAGGATCAATGTTAGAATGGTGATTTGATAACCAATGGTCTAAGAATGAAATGTCGACCATTAACTTCAAAGCAATAGGGTTGCTAGAAGTTTTGAATTCGCACATCATAGTTCAATTGTCGGTTTTCTGGTTAGAAACAACACGGGGACCAAGAGATGAATGTAGATGGCGAGATGTATCACTTGTATCAAGAATTCTTAAAGAGGTGGTGAAAGTCTCATGACATTCCTGACATAAAAGATGGTAATACTCCAAGGTAAAGAAGAACAAATGCTGGATAGCAAGGAACTCAAGGTATAACACAAAACATGAACAAGTTTGTGTTGGGGGAAGGCAAGAATGTCGTCGATGATAACACAATCATCGAGGGGCAAGGATGGTATTTCTCATCATGAATTCGATTGATATCCTGTAAGATCTCAGAATGTAGATGATGATCACGACACATTTGTCAAGAGGTTTCATGAAGATGTAATCGAACAGCGATTACATCAAGTCAAAGGACTGATGAAGCGAAAGTTACTGGAACCAAGGGTACGACACGAACTCGAAATCAAGCTTGATGTTCAAGGCGAAATGATATGACAAGGAAGATCGACGTAAGTCTAGCTCATCGTCGAAATTTGTGCTCCGGGAAGGACCAGGTAGTACAGTTAAAATAGGCACAATAATGATGTAGCCGATCAGGCTAGGGATGAGTTGAAAGATTATTAAACTCATAGGCATTGAAAATTACTCAGAGTTATTGAATTGGCGTGCGGAAACGATTCACTTATCAGTGTTCTCGAGTGACTAATGACTCAGAGCCCGTGAAAAAGAATTGGAATCTGTGAGAATGTAGTACTTGATGGAGAACTCATAAGAGGTTATGCAGTTCCGTGATAATCTCGAGATATCAGGGTGTTATACTCGACGAAAGATCAAAGTAAAGGTTGGACAAGTGTATCGATCCACATAAGACAAGTTCTTAAGCTTGCCCGAGAAATGGGATCAAAGAAGAACATAGGGTCGGAACCACGATCGCAAAGGATCACTTCACCGATACCAAAGGATATTATATCAAGGAAATAGTTATTATTACAAGAAGCTTCCATGATAGGATCTACATCATGTCCATGGGCATGAACACAAGTTCAAGGTCGACTCCCACTTCTTCAATGTATAACCATCCATTCACTTCTCGCCTTTGATGAAGTTGTAGTGTTGAAGTTTTATCTGACATAGCAATAGAGTATGACCCGTAGTAGTTCCGGGTTCACACAGATTAGAAAAGGCATAGGTTCAACCCTTAGGGGCATCTTGGGAACTTATACCACAAGCTTCATTAGTAAATAACACAAGCTCGATAGTAGAGCATGGATGACAAAACGAGAGGATACAATTTACCAAAGGCATCATGTGTCCGAGAAAAGACTCACAAAGTTATTGAATATGAAGGACATTGTCGGATAAAATCCAACAAAGGATCTGGTGTGAGCATCGGTACTCAACCAGAGGGAGAAATAATGCAAGGAGATCAGATTTTAGAAACAACTGACTAATTCAAGGCTCAAATGCAAAGGAATTATCAATTCCAAGATAGGGGATCAGAAGCAATGCTCTGATCAGGGATGGATAAGTTGAATAGCCTTAGGGGTACGATTGATGGTCAATTGATTGGTCGAGATCCAGCTCAGGTTTAAACTGGCGTCTGAGCCAGAAGGATGAATTCTAGGATCCGACTGATGATTGCGTGCATTCGCGCTCATGTTGAATCAATAGGATCAAAAAGACGGTGGCAAAGAATGCCAATAAGATTACTATACTTATGGGATTAACCATAACGCAAGCAAGCAAAGAATTTCAAGAGCAATAAGCTGCTGAGGATTTTCGGAAGATCGAATAGTATTTCGAAGACCATTGTGAAACACATGAACAACTAGGGGGTGAGCGGATACTCGATAAGTGCGAGAATTATCCATAGGGGTATTCAGGTGACAAAGAACAGCAAGGCAGTAAGCTCAAAGGATTATTGAAACAACGACGAGTATTTCGGGGTATCTTGTAATAACAAGACCAACTAGGAATAAAAGCAAGAACGACAGGTGTAAGTATTTATCCATAGGGATTTTTTGGAGGTAGGGGATTGCAAAAGCAACAGGCACAAGGTCTCGAGAAAATATCGGAGAGTATTGTCAGAATCTTCTGTTGAAGCAGTTGATCATCCGTAATGAAAGGGTTCTCTGGCAGGAAGTGGTAACGAGAACCTAGAGTTAGATTTTAGCAAAATCATTTAACCCGAATAGAAGAGAGATCAGATTCCCAGAGTATAGACGAGGAGTAAAAGATCCTAATACCACGCAATGGCAACGTGGGCTCGTAAGCCACACAGCCATGTTAGTAAAAGTTTTGCAATCACTAGACTCGACTTCGGCCAAGGAGTTGGAAAAGGGGATTCCTACAGGCAGTCGGCTCTGATACCAACTTGTGACGCCCCGATTTAATCGTACACTAATCATACACGCAAACGTGTACGATCAAGATCAGGAACTCACGGGAATATATCACAACACAACTCTACAAATAAAATAAGTCATACAAGCATCATATTACAAGCCAGGGGCCTCGAAGGCTCGAATACAAGAGCTCGATCATAGACGAGTCAGCGGAAGCAACAATATCTGAGTACAGACGTAAGTTAAACAAGTTGCCATAAGATGGCTAGCACAAACTGGGATACAGATCGAAAGAGGCGCAGGCCTCCTGCCTGGGATCCTCCTAACTACTCCTGGTCGTCGTCAGCGGGCAGCACGTAGTAGTAGGCACCTCCCGAGTAGTAGTAGTCGTTGTCGATGCTGGCGTCTGGCTCCTGGGCTCCAACATCTGGTTGCGACAACCAGGTAGAAGGCATAGAGGGAAAGGAAGGAGAAAGCAACCGTGAGTACTCATCCAAAGTACTCGCAAGCAAGGAGCTACACTACATATGTATGCATTGGTATCAACTGGAATAAGGCTATTATATGTGGACTGGACTGCAGAAAGCCGGAATAAGAGGGGGATAGCTAGTCCTTTCGAAGACTACGCTTCTGGCAACCTCCATCTTGCAGCAGAAGAAGAGAGTAGATGGTAAGTTCACCAAGTAGCATCGCATAGCATAATCCTAGCCGATGATCCTCCCCTCGTCGCCCTGTGAGAGAGCGATCACCGGTTTTATCTGGCACTTGGAATGGTGTGTTTTATTAAGTATCCAGTTCTAGTTGTCATAAGGTCAAGGTACAACTCCAAGTCGTCCTGTTACCGAAGATCACGGCTATTCGAATAGATTAACTTCCCTGCAGGGGTGCACCACATATCCCAACACGCTCGATCCCATTTGGCCGGACACACTTTCCTGGGTCATGCCCGGCCTCGGAAGATCAACACGTCGCAGCCCTACCTAGGCACAACAGAGAGGTCAGCACGCCGGTCTAAATCCTATGGCGCAGGGGTCTGGGCCCATCGTCCTTTGCACACCTGCACGTTGCGAACGCGGCCGGAGAGCAGACCTAGCAACCTCCATTACAAAGGAAGTTGCGTTACGCGGTCCAACCCGGCGCGCGCCGCTTAGTCGCTGACGTCACGAAGGCTTCGGCTGATACCACGACGTCGAGTGCCCATAACTGTCCCCGCGTAGATGGTTAGTGCGTATAGGCCAGTAGCCAGACTCAGATCAAATACCAAGATCTCGTTAAGCGTGTTAAGTATCCGCAAACACCGACCAGGGCCAGGCCCACCTCTCTCCTAGGTGGTCTCAACCTGCCCTGTCGCTCCGCCACAAAGTAACAGTCGGGGGCCGTTGAGAACCCAGGCCCACCACTACCTGGATGGGGCCACCTGCCCCTTCAGCCCCCATCTCCAAACAGTATCACCAGTAATGTAACAGTGTAAGTATATATCATATGCCCGTGATCACCTCCCGAAGTGATCACGGCCCAGTAGTATAGCATGGCAGACGGACAAGAGTGTAGGGCCACTGATGGAACACTAGCATCCTATACTAAGCATGTAGGATTGCAGGTAAAGGTAACAACAGTAGTAGCAAGGACAGGCTATGCAACAGTATAGGATTAACTGAAAGCAGTAACATGCTACACTACTCTAATGCAAGCAGTAGAGAAGAATAGGCGATATCTGGTGATCAGGGGGGGCTTGCCTGGTTGCTCTGGCAAGAGAGAGGGGTCGTCAACACCGTAGTCGTACTTGGTAGCAGCGGTCTCGGGGTCTACCGGAAAGAAGTAACAGAGGGGGAACACAATAAATAACAGAGCAAACAAAGTAACACAAAACGTAATGTGGCAATGCGCGGTGCTAGGTATGCCCTAACGCGGTACGAGGTGGTACCGGTGAAGGGGGAAAACATCCGGGAACGTATTCCCGATGTTTCGCGTTTTCGGACAGATGAACCGGAGGGGGAAAGTTGCGTGTTTGCTATGCTAGGGATGTGTGGCGAACGAACGGGTTGCGTATCCGGATTCGTCTCGTCGTTCTGAGCAACTTTCATGTTGAAAATAATTTAATCCGAGTTACGGATTAAAAGATATGATTTTTTTAAAGATTTTATTAATTTCTGGAATTTAATTAATTATTTAATTTAATTCGAAATTTGATTTATGACATCGACATGATGTCATGCTGACGTCAGCAATCAACGGGGGTTGACTGGTCAACCTGACCAGTGGGTCCCACTAGTCAGAGGCACATGTTAATTATCCAAATTTAATTAATCTAATTAGTATTAATTAGGGGGTGGACCCCACTGTCATACTAATTAATTAGCTAATTAACTAACCAGGTTAATTAGATAACTAATGTTTAATTAGTTTAATTATTTGATTAGTTTAGTTAATCAAAATTAATTAAGTTAATTATTTCTTTAATTAATTATATTTTTATTTTATATATTATTTTTAATTCCTTTTCTTTATAAACGTTCTGGGGGCAGGGCCCCACATGTCATAGGCCAGAGGGGCCATAGCGAGTTACGGGCGCTGGGCGCTGGGTCACGGGCGTGCGGTTTTCGCCCGAACGGCGAGCGGTGCGGGGCTAGCGGCAGGGAGGCGGCGACGGGCAGCAATGGAGGCGGGGTGGCGCTAAGCAGCGGCGGTGGCGGCAGGTGCAGCGGCAGGAGCGGGCGACCGCACGGAAGGGCACGGGCGAGCAAAGGCGGCCGCGACAGATAGGGCAGCGGTGCGAGCGCCGGACGGCGCGAGCGCCGGACGGAGCTGCGGGACGGGGAGGAGGAGGACCGGGACGTGCGGGCGTGGTGCGGTGTGGCGAGGGCGGCCCGGAGCGTGAGCTCCGACACGCGGGCGCTGCGGGGTTGGGGGAAACGGCGCCGGCGACAGAGAAGGGAAGGAAGGGAGCTCACGGTGGGGAGTAGGGACCGTGGCAGTGGGCTCGACGGAGGTCGGGGGAAGTCCGACGAGGGAGATCCGGCGACGGGCGGCGTTAGTCCGGCGACGACGGGGTCCCGAGCTCGTGCTCGTGGTCGAAGAGGAGGTAGCAGACGATGGCGCCGCGGGCGGAGAGGAAGGAGGCCAAGAGGAGCCGACGAGGACGAGGCGTGGTCGAGGCGGCGAAGGGGCTCCCGCGTCGAGCGGCGTCCCAGGCGGCGAGGTCGAGGTCCAGCGGCGGGGCGGCGTGCGTGGTTGGGCCACGATCCGATCTGGATCGTGGG
>NC_041386.1:574587535-574634239 GCF_002162155.2 Triticum dicoccoides | reverse complement strand
GGGGGGAAGGGGGAAAGCGAGTGGGGGGGAGTGGCTGTTCGGTTAGGGTTAGGGGAAGTGGGGGGAGAGGGTAAGGGAGTGGGGGCGCGGCCGGTTGGGCCAGGTGGGCCGGCCTGGGGAGGTGGGCCGCCTGGTCCAGTGGGTGGGGGGGTTCTCTCCTTTTTTTTGCTTTGGTTTTGTATTTTCTTTTGTTTTATCTATTTACTTTTCTATTTTTAAATCATGTTAATTATTTAGGCATTTTATAAAAATGTGTTTACTACACCATAATTACCCTTGTAATATTCAGCACCGCCCGAACATTTTTGTTTCAACTTTTGAAAACTTTTGTTGTTTGACCTATTTTGAATTTAAATATTAAAACGGTTTCGAATCATCGCGAGGTTAGCAACAGTAACCGAGGTGACGTGGCATGATTAGCGTGGGATTACTGTAGCATGATTATCCGGGCGTCACAGGGTCCTCCCAATTCGGCCTCCCCCCTTTCCTTCCTATTTGGAGTAGGAAGGGAAGAGGGGGGAGGGGGAATCCTATTCCCTTTTTCCTTTCCTTCTTACCCTTTCTTTCTCCAATTTGGCCAGCCCATATGGGAGGGGCGCACCAGCCCCTTTTGTGGCTGGTGTGTTTCCCCCCTTGGCCCATTAGGCCCATATAGCTTGCCGGGATTTGCCCGGAACCCCTTCCGGTGACTCGATACGTACCCGGTACCCCCAGAACACTTCCGGTGTCCGAATACTATCGTCCTATATATGAATCTTTACCTCTCGACCATTTCGAGACTCCTCGTCATGTCCGTGATCTCATTCGGGACTCTGAACAACATTCGATCACCAAATCACATAACTCATATAATACAAAATCGTCATCGAACGTTAAGCATGCGGACCCTACGGGTTTGAGAACTATGTAGACATGACCGAGACACCTCTCTGGTGAATAAACAACAGTGGAACTTGGATGCTCATATTGGTTCCTACATATTCTACGATGATCTTTATCGGTCAAACCTTAATGACAACATACGTTATTCCCCTTGTCATCGTATGTTACTTGCCCGAGATTCGATCATTGGTATCTTCATACCTAGTTCAACCTCGTTACCGGCAAGTCTCTTTACTCGCTTCGTAATGCATCATCCGGCAACTAAGTCATTAGTCACATTGCTTGCAAGGCTTATTATGATGTGCATTACCGAGAGGGCCCAGAGATACCTCTCCGATACTCGGAGTGACAAATCCTAATCTCGATCTATGCCAACCCAACAAACACCTTCAGAGATACCTGTAGAGCATCTTTATAATCACCCTGTTATGTTGTGACGTTTGATAGCACACAAGGTATTCCTCCGATATTCGGGAGTTGCATAATCTCATAGTCAAAGGAATATTTATAAGTCATGAAGAAAGCAATAGCAATAAAACTGAACGATCAACATGCTTAGCTAACGGATGGGTCTTGTCCATCACATCATTCTCCTAATGATGTGATCCCGTTCATCAAATGACAACACATGTCCACGGTTAGGAAACTTAACCATCTTTGATTAACGAGCTAGTCTAGTAGAGGTTTACTAGGGACACAGTGTTTTGTCTATGTATTCACACATGTACCAAGTTTCCGGTTAATACAATTCTAGCATGAATAATAAACATTTATCATGATATAAGGAAATATAAAATAACAACTTTATTATTGCCTCTAGGGCATATTTCCTTCAGTAATCATGTGAATTTGATATGTGTTCGATATTTTGATGATATGTATGTTGTGATTCCCTTAGTGGTGTTATGTGAACGTCGACTACCACTACAAAAAATACACTTCCGTGATGATACGTGTTTGTCACAGTAGGTCGCGTTTTTTGTCATGCATGTACATCCATGACAAATTTATGACAGAATCAAGATAGTCATACCTGTGCTGTCGTAGAAGAGTTCCATGACATTACCAAAATTATCATCATGGAAGTGTCCACTTCCATGACGATAAATCGCGCGTCATAGAAGTGCTTTCGTCAAGGGTGACCGACACGTGGCATCCACCGTAACGGAACACCGTTAAGCTATCGGGTCGGGTTTTGGATCCGATAACCCGTTAATAGCCCCAACCAATGGGGATTTTCCACGTGTAAAATCATCATTGGCTAGAGGAAACACGTGTTGGCTCATCGTTGGGACAGATGTCATCCGCTCACTGGACAGAAGGCGCCTATGATACGTCGACACGTGGCACGGCCCAATAGTGACCCATTCCTGTGAAAAGGCCGGCCCGTTTGACTTGGTCAAAAGCTGGCGGGCCGGCCCATGGAAAGCCTGTTAACGGCCTGTTCGCATATAGCCCATTTACAGCCCGCTAACCCAAGGCTCGTTACGCCCTATCCGAATTAGGCCTAGTAGCATCATCTGGGCCATCCAATATGATTCCAGCCCGTTTTCACTTCCGGCCCATGTATAGCCCATGACGTCTTTCGGCCCATATGAGGCCCTTTGTAACTCTTGGCCCATTAAAGGCCCGTGCTGAAACTGGCCCGTAATGAATAGTGTATTACTTTACACCCATTAACGGCCTGTGGTGAAACTGGCCCGTAATGAACAGTGTATCACTTTATACCCATTAACGGCCCGTTATTCCGTTGGGCCGTTTCCAGCCCAAGTTAACTTTCGGCCTTTTGAGGGCCCATTTATTCTTGGGCTCATTTGCAGCATTCGGTTACTTACGGCCCATCTGCTTGTGGGCCAAATTCAGCCCGTCGTTACAGTCGGCCCGTTTGTGGACCGTTAGTCTGTTGGGCCATTTTCCTAGCATCACCAAATACGGCCTATTAACGACCCGTTATGGTCAGCCCATAAAACATACGATTTCCATTAAAGGCCCGTACAAGATCCATAAATGAGTCGGCGGCCCATGGATCCTACGAGACGTAGAAGGCCCATGGATCCTACGAGACGTAGAAGGCCCATGGATCCTACGAGACGTAGAAGGCCCATGGATCCTACGAGATGTAGAAGGCCCATGGATCCGACGGCCCGTGAAGGGCCATGGTCGGGCGAGTTGGCCCCCGTTTGAACGATATAGCATATTCAGAGAATTATCCTACTCAATACTATCACCTCTAAAAAGCATACACTATACAACAAAGAGATCAAGGCATAGAAAGGTAGAATAATCCTACACTATACAATAAAGAAATTACAGCCGATTATACCCACAGGGCATTATGGTTCGGCATAGGTGATAATAAAGCATACACAAACAACAAATTACATACACTGGGCAAATACAACTCATACATCATGAACGCTCATCAACTTAACTCCATTTGAACTACAATCTCTTCAGAAAATAGGATTGGCCAGATTCAGATAGCACAAATTTCAGTCTACAAAATCTCCAATTCCTTCATGGTTACCTCACTGTCTTATTTCTTTTTTTTGACTCCTGCATCTAATACCTGCATGTCCAGTCTCAACTTGTTGATTATACATTGACAATCATGTACACGTTGTCTTGCCACCTCTAGTTGATGCTCGAGAACATCAGCACATTCCAATTCCAATCCATAATCATTCGGTAACGGCCATGCCGCACTGCTCGCAGATCTTTGTGTTGATGTCACTTCATCCTGAAATGTTTGTGTAAGTACACATGACTAGGGCAAAAATATAGTTACAACAATGAAGCGAATAGGACACTATTTTGTACTCCCTCCATTCCAAATTACTTGTCGCAGAAATGGATGTATCTAGAACTAAAATACATCTAGATACATCCATACCTACGACAAGTAATTCGGAACGGAGGGAGTACTACATGGAAAAACAGGACTAACAATAATGTTACACGTCACTTTCAAAAAAAATGTTACACGTCATGAAGCATAAGCAGGTGATATTTTAAAAATTATAAAAAAGATAGTCTATGCAGCCTGCATACAGAAATCCCTCTTAGCTCACCAGAGGAGCATGATATTGGGGCCCAATCGAAAACACAGACAAGTTACAAATTTAGAAAGCACGCCGCGTATAAGTAAGCAAGAAGTTGGCCATTCTGTGCGTCAATTAAAGTCTTAGGGAGCATAATGAACAACAGAGGGTTTCATACAAACATACTACAGCAGGCAAAACTATGCAATCATTAGCGTAGTATAAACTAGATTGTGAGCCTCATGCAATAATAGTTGGTTAATAGACTTCAAAGCTTCAGGCACACTTCGGCAGAGTAATTAAATGGTAAGGCCTTTAATTATGTCAACTAATAGTGATACAAGTACCGAACATCAGGCATGATTATTTGGGCATCTCATTAACTGAGAACAAATAAAGCAATTGAAAAGAGAAAATTAACTATGCCTGAAACAAATAAGGAATTGAACTGTTGAGTTGCATACAGTGACTTACCTTAGCAGGTTGAAGAGGCTCAGCGCAGCTCCTACTTCTCTTGCAAGGCTCCTTCCTAACATCTTATACTTGGAAATCCTCAACCTTATCTTCATTGCACCCCCTCTACAAGGTGACACAAACTAGTTACTCGTCTCCTTGGAAGATAAATATGCATAATTTCCAGTCTGTGAACACAAAAGAATGAGATTATAACAAAACAACACCACATAATGAAACATGCCACATCTCTTGCACTTGCACACAATGAAATGAGCATTTACTATGTCTGCACTATGTAAAAACTAGGCATACCTTCGAACTGGATCTCCAGGTACTCTTGGAGAGCCTACTGTAGTGTACAACCAAACCTTTATGTCACCTATGAGTTAGACAAGGCCCCACTATAGCAGCCCTTAGTGTTTAAATCGTTGACAAGCTCTGTTAGGGTGTTAGGTCAAGAACAATAAGTAATCAAAGTAAACAGTCCTAGTATGGCTGGCTGATGCAAACAAGCTATTGAACAGATGTGTGAGCAAATCTTACATATCAAGAAAAGAAGCAAAGAAGGAGGCTTAAAGACCATCACTTGACTGACAAGATTTAAGGGGCATTTAAACATCATGTGCAACATATGAACTAACATAAACATTGCATATTCCAGATTCTACAATGGAATGCACATGTATTAGGTTATGCCATGTATGATGATGCCTAAATGTACAGATAGCAGGCAAGAGTGATTCATCATTGCACGCACAATTGAATTGCTGGTTAAGGGCCAGTTCGATTCCACCTTTTCAGGCCATATTGTCAAAATAAGCCATAAAAGATGTAAAGAAGTCATTTTTGAGTTATGGGCTTGGGCTTAACTAATTTCTCTTTGGAGGGGGGTGTTTCGGGTAGAACCTCACTAAAATTGAAGGGAAGGGGAATAGTGAAATGACTCTGTTGTCTGCCTATATTACACTCAAAATGCAACTAATGACGCCCGTGTCACACCTAATCCTCAAGTAAAAACAAACACGCAAGCATTCATTGCCCTGCCCGCTTGCATCTCCTCTCCCCTTTCCCTCTACCTCGATCCCCTGCCTGCAGCACTAGGGTTCGTCCAGCGAGCCGTCGCCACTGGCCCCATCTGGCCTGGTCCTCGACGATGCTATGTCCAGCTAGGCTACATGGCCGGCGGGTAGGGGCAAATCTCCCTGACTGCTCCTCCCTCTGGTGCTGCCCCTCATTATCATGGTCTCCAGTAGCTGCTCCATTATGGTTCGTCCAACGCACTACTCCAGCGGGCGCTGCACAACTACGGCTGATGCCACACTACGGCAGAAGGCACCTTATTCCCCTCCCTCCTCCTAGGCCATGGCCTTGAGGTGCTGTTGAAGGATGAGCTCATCCAACAAGGTGAGGATCTTCTCTGATTTTTTGCCAAATTTTCATTCTGATCCACTATACGATGAATTGCTATGAGCTGCTTCTGCTGCTGCTATATGATGCATTGCTATGAGTTGCTGCTGCTGCTGCTATATGATGAATTGCTATGAGCTGTTGCTGCTGTATGATGAGTTGCTATGAGCTGCTGCTGCTATATGATGAGTTGCTACAAGCTGCTCCTCCTGCTGCTATATGATGAATTGATATGAGCTGCTCCTGCTGCTGCTATATGATGAATTGCTATGAGCTGCTCCTGCTGCTGCTATATGATGAATTGCTATGAGCTACTGCTGGTATATGATGAATTGCAGACTGCTGCTGCTGTATGATGAGTTGCTATGAGCTGCTGCTGCTGCTATATGATGCTTTCAGGTGGTGCTGCTATACGATAATAACCAGTGCTACCTCTTGAGCACTGCATTGGACTTCCCCGAAGAGGAGATGATGATGCAGCAAAGTAGCATAAGTATTTCTCTCAATTTTTGAGAACCAAGGTATCAATCCAGTAGGAGGCTACGTGCAAGTCCCTCGTACCTACACAAAAATAATAGCTCAACGCAACCAACGCGCTTAGGGGTTGTCAATCCCTTCACGGTCACTTACGAAAGTGAGATCTTATAGAGATGATAAATAATATTTTTGGTATTTTTGGTATAGAGATGCAAAGTGAAAAGTAAAAGGCAAAGTAAAAGCAAAGCAATAATAAAGTGACGGAGATTGATATGATGAGAAAGAGTCCCGGGGGCCATAGGTTTCACTAGTGGCTTCTCTCAAGAGCATAAGTATTCTACGGTGGGTGAACAAACTATTGTTAAGCAATTGACAGAACTGAGCATAGTTATGAGAATATCTAGGTATGATCATGTATATAGGCATCACGTCCGTGACAAGTAGACCGACTCCTGCCTGCATCTACTACTATTACTCCACTCATCGACCGCTATCCAGCATGCATCTAGAGTACTAAGTTAAAAATAGAGTAACGCCTTAAGCAAGATGACATGATGTAGAGGGATAGTTTCATGCAATGTGATAAAAACCCCATCTTGTTATCCTCGATGGCAACGATACAATACATGCCTTGCTGCCCCTTCTGTCACTGAGAAAGGACACCGCAAGATCGAACCCAAAGCTAAGCAATTCTCCCATGGCAAGAACAACCAATCTAGTAGGCCAAACCAAATTGATAATTCGAAGAGACTCGCAAAGATAACCAATCATACATAAAAAAATTCAGAGAAGATTCAAATATTATTCATAGATAGACTGGATCATAAACCCACAATTCATCGGTCTCAACAAACACACCGCAAAAAGAAGATTACATCGAATAGATCTCCACAAGAGAGGGGGAGAACATTGTATTGAGATCCAAAAAGAGAGAAGAAGCCATCTAGCTACTAACTATGGACCCGTAGGTCTGAAATAAACTACTCACACTTCATCGGAGGGGCTTGGATGATGATGTAGAAGCCCTCCGCGGTCGATGCCCCCTCCGGCAGAGCTCCGAAACAGGCCCCAAGATGGGATCTCGTAGATACAGAAAGTTGCGGCTGTGGAATTAGGTTTTTGGCTCCATCCCCGATCGCTTGGGGGTACGTGGATATATATGGGAGGAAGAAGTACGTCGGTGGAGCTTCAAGGGGCCCACGAGGCAGGGGGCGCGCCCTCCACCCTCGTGACCACCTCGTGGCTTTCTTGACGGAGGGTCCAAGTCTCTTGGATCTTATCTGATGAGAAAATCACGTTTCCGAAGGTTTCATTCCGTTTGGACTCCGTTTGATATTCTGTTTCTCCAAAACACTGAAATAGGCAAAAAACAACAATTCTGGGCTGGGCCTCCGGTTAATAGGTTAGTCCCAAAAATAATATAAAAGTGAAAAATAAAGCCCAATATAGTCCAAAACAGTAGATAATATAGCATGGAGCAATCAAAAATTATAGATACGTTGGAGACGTATCAACCAGCCAGTTGGACCATCGAATTTCAATAAATAATTGTTCTTCATTTAAATGTGGGTCATGCGTTCTTTGTTTAAATTAGGCAATGAGATCTCTATGGAAAACATTGACCAAAGTAGATTGTGCCAAGTAGATGGTATCTTTGTATTTGCGTTTTGAGCAAATAGTGATGGTCTGTTTTCCTACTGCACTGGGTTCAATTTTTGATGTTTGCAAGTCAAATTAATTTCCATATGGGCAGCAAAATGAAAAAATATAATGCAATCTAGACTTTCCACTGATCATACCAAAGATAAGCTGAAAACGCAATGAAAAGAACTGGTTGGCTTATTACATGGAGCTTATATTCACAGGCGCTTATTTTCTTAGGATAACTCGTAATAACTGTCCCTAAGAAACTTGGCTAATAGAACTGGCATACAAATAACATGTCACGATGATTGCAATGGAGGAGTGACGTACCATAGCACACTGTATAGGCTCACCGCCGCCTCTCCTTTTTTTGCGATGTTCCATGAAATTGCCACATACATCTTGTACCTTTTCATTGTGTAACCCTATCTACAAGTTGACACGGCTAATTTCAGACATCTCTACATGATACAACATTGCATATCCCTTGCACATATTTAAACCACCAATTAACGATTGTGTGCGTACCATAAACTAGCCATGACTCTGTATGCTGGATAGCAGGCACTCTAAGGGAGCCTAATGTAGTGCACTGGAATTCCTACATGCCACCTACGATTTTGTGTAATGTACTGTCCCAGTTCCTAAATATATGTCTTTGTAGAGATTCCAGTATGGACCACATACAGATGTATATAGATGCATTTTCAAGTGTAGATTCACTCATTTTGCTCCGTATGTAGCCTATAGTGGAATCTCTAGAAAGACTTATATTTAGGAACGGAGGTATGAGGTAGTATCATGTATGACATCTACATATCTAATTTAGCAGCCAGTAGTAGAAATCATTGTCTGCACATAGGGATTACTGGTCGAGAATCCTAGCAAAGCACGCTGGCAGGCACAGAACAATACAAGAGAGAGAGAGAGAGAGACGCGCTTACAAGATCATAACAATGCCTCAGTCCAGGATCTTGGTTGGCCAAGCTGTTAGATCCAGAAGAAACATCGTCCTTGTAGTTTTTCCCAGCTGCATAACAGGTAACAACGACCAGTTAGTATATTTGAAGTACATCGGGCAGGTGATGCTGGACGGGTTTAAAGGTGACAAGTACCTAGGCCGTGGCGGGTGTTTGGCATCTCTCTAGACGGTGGGAATCAGGTTAGAAACGTCGAGGGTGATGATGCTTCGCTGGCTGTCAGGGTCCGATAAGGAGATCTATAACCGTCGAGTAGGGTGTTTGTGGAGCGGCTCCGGTAGGGTGGACTACGGTGTGGGCAAAGCGAATATGTGGCCGTGGACGAGGGTGTAGGTGAAGCTGCTCCGGTGGTTGGGTTAAGGATGGTGTCAACGACGCGGATCTGCGGCCGTGGACGGGGCGTCAGAAGCTGCTCCGGTGGTTGGGTTAAGGATGGTGTCGACGATGCGGATCGGTGGCCGTGGACGGGGCGTTAAAAGCTGCTCCGGTGGTTGGGTTAAGGGTGGTGTCGACGATGCGGATCTACGGCCGTGGACGGGGCGTCAGAAGCTGCTCTGGTAGGTTGGATGAGGGTGCGCGGAAGCGGATCTAAGGCCGTGGACTTGTGAGTTGGCAAAGCGGACCCGGTAGGGTTGAGAATGGTATAGGCGAAGCTACTCCGGTAGGGTTGACGATGGTGTCGGTGAAGCGGCTTCGGTAGGGTTGAGGAAGGTGTCGGCGAAGAGGATCAGTGGCCGTCGACGGGGGCGTCGGTGGGGCGGCTCCGGGGGGTGTGGACGAAGCGTCTCTGGTGGGGAGTATGAATGAGCCGCTACAGATGCGCGGCGGTTGACGAGAGTACCGGCGAAGCAGATCCGGCGCCATGGACAAGGCCGACACTGAATGGGCTGTGGTACAGTGGTGGATGAGCAGTCTACTTGTTTCTAGGGGAGGTGGGAGGGCTAGATGCGGCCGGAGAAGCAGATCCGGCGAGGTGGACGCCGCTGGCAGTGAATGGGCTATGGTACGCCGGTGGATGAGCAGTCTAGGGTTTCGAGAGGGGAGGGGAGAAAGGGCGATGAAGTACAGACGGCGTGATGTAAGATGCTTTGGTGCTGTGGAGTTAGTCGTTTTTGCAGGAGGGGGAGAGGAAATGGGGGTGCCGTGTAGTGGGGGAACCTAAGTTACCAAAGCAGCCCCAACCTATCATGTAGATGAGGGCGGTATTGTAACTGTTGGTCTCCGTGCACCAAGGACAAAAGGGGGATTTCGCATGCTAAAGACTAAGGTGGCGGAAATTTTAGAAGGAGGCAGGAGATTTTGCCGCCCGCGAGATCGTTCGTATCCAGTTTCAACTAATTTTGGACCGTGCTAGCGGGAAGGTCATGCTAGACTGTGTAGACGGGGCACGCGTCAGTAGTTAATAACTGGCGTGAAGTCCACCCCAGAAAAAAAGACAATAACCCGGGATGATGCGCTGATAACTTGGACGTTCACACGGGCGCGACCAATCGCACGAGTGTAGTGGCGCGTTCACAAAAAAAGGGATCAAACGCTCATCCTATGTATTTATCGTGTAAATAGATAATTTAGTGCCATTGGTTATTTACTTTAAACATAATGCATTGACGTGTTAGTGTAGAGGCACACAAAAAGAAATGGATATTGTAGTTAGCTACTTAAAAGTGTTACCTCATATGATTACATAGCCTCCATTTCATAAATTGCGTACCCGTTGAATTCATATATGAATATTACATATATTACTTCAAAATAGAAACTTAAATCATCCAAGACTAATGAATTTGAATGCAAGAGTAACAATGGTGCATGTACATGATAGCTACATTGGTTGTTTGAAGAAACATCACTGTAACTTTGGCATGCACAACTGAAAAGGTTTATTTAAATAGAAAAAATGTGATATGTGAGTGTCCAATCTTTATAGCGTTGAATCGATATTGTACCTTTGGCCACGATACGAAGTAGATATTGACTTATGTTCAAGCGATGCACGTCGACGATCGCTAGATAGTGATATGTGAATGAATTGTGCAATCTCTCTCACACGCATACATATCTCATTTCCCTGTGGGCATTGGAATCACACACGCGCACTTCGTGTATTTCTCTCCCTCCATCAGGGTTAAATTCGTGTTTCTACCCCGTCCTACAAGTCTCTCACATAGAAACACACACGCTCTCTATGTCTAACACGCCCACCCCTTTAATTCCGCCCACACAGCCACTAATGTCTCAAAGTATAATAATGTCTCTCGCACATATGCTATCTACCTATCCCTTAATATAGCTAGATATGTGTCACACAAACTCCTTCTCCCTACTAGCAAGATGCCCATGCGTTGCACGGAACATCAAGATGCATTTGCATGAGAAGTTTATCTTGTGGGAGAAAATGATGAACGAGGGAATGCCTTATTTGCAAATGCGGAGGGGGGTGTGGGTATCTTTTTGCAAAATTGCCATAGTTTCCTTCCTGTCCGTCGGATATAAATCGGATGGCCTATATTGCAGGATGGCGGGAACACCATCATCACCAACTCTTTTTTTACAAGACTAGAGATATGTGAGTGTCACTGCCCCCCACCCACACACCCACACTTCCCAACACCGAAGGAGTAGGGTGACACCTCGATCTTGATACTAATCTATCGATTGGCTTCTCTCTCAAACATACACACACACACTACCCGGCACCGAAGGAGTAGGGTGGCACATCGATCTTCATAATAATCTATCTACTCCTCTTTCACACACACACACACACGCTAGTTGTGCCTCTGTGCCTACCATGCACACTCTCGATACGTCTTTCTCTCCCTCCCCCCAACAATGACAATAGAAGGGTGACAACTCGATCTGATCATAATCTGTCAATTGGTTTCTCTCTCAAACATTGTGTCTGGGTGCCTCGCTCGGTAGCCCCCTCGATATGTAGACTTCTCGCGCGCGCACAGCTGTAGTGACGATGACGCTGAACCCAGTGTGCCTTGTTTTTACCGACCTCATGTGATAGTTTTCATCCTGTTTGCTGTTAATTAACAAGGCAACCTTTTCTTTGTTACTACTAGTGAATCTGAAATCATTCGGGGCAGACATAAAATATATCACTTCAACCCAATTATCGCAGCAACTATTTTAAAAGAAATTAGCTAGCTGCCCGTGCGTTGCACGGAACATCAAGATGCATTTGCATGAGTAGTTTATCTTGTGAGAGAAAAGGTTGCACGAGGGAAGGCCTTATTTGCGAACGTGGAGAGATGTGTGGGTATATTTTTGCAAAATTGCCATAGTTTCTTTCCTATCCGTTAGATATAAATCTGACGACCTATATTGCAGGATGACACACAAACCATCATCACCAACTCTGTTTTCTACTCCCTCTGTCCGAAAATACTTGTGATCAAAATGGATAAAAAGAGATGTATCTAAAACTAAAATACGTCTAGATACATTTCCTTTTATCCATTTTGATGACAAGTATTTCCGGACGGAGGGAGTATTTGCCATTTTAGAGATTTCAACAAGTGACTATGACCAGACCTTACCAACATACTCAAAAAAGTAGTCCATAATTTTGATGTTACCCTCTTTTCTTGGCGGTGCAGTGCCATCTGGATACCTCATAAATAAATAAAGTACTATATAATACTAATATATGATACATGGCGTAGGAGTACTAAGTATTATTAATACAGTTTTGCTAGAACTCATCTAGATGAGATATAATTTGGTCTCATTCATCTTTTATAGCCATTGGATGTGATGCTATATAAGATGCGTGTGTGCTGGCGTGGGTTGTATTTGTTCTTGTGCAATGAACTGACCACTGCATGTCATGTTTGATAATCTCAAGTCATTAAAAGCATACAAGCCCCACATCTCTGCTTGGTTGATTCCTCTATTTATGTCAAAAAAAAGAAACAATGTGAGAGTTAATGCACCACGCCTATGTGTTTACTAGTATTTGGTTTTTGTAAGATGACTTAATACTCACCTAGACGGAGGGAGTATTCGATTTGACAATGGGCGGCGCAGTTCCCGATACGGCTTTAATGCAGATGAGGGAGGGAGTAGCGGTTCTTGATATGTTGAACGGCCAATGCATCCTCCTTCAATTAATGCATGAGGGAAGTAATGGGAGGAGGTCCGGGAAAAGAGGCTGCACGATGTGAATGCAACGCAGTTTGCCCTCATTGCCCTCATATAAAGGCGCCCCTCCATTCCAATGCATCTACCACATCGTACACACCTAAGCATTTGCCTAAGCACCTACACTAAGCGCAAAAGAGCTCACTCCAGACCCATGGCGGCGATGCTCGTGAGCGGCCAGCGGCTGCGCCAGATGGTCCACGATGCCGGCCTGCGGCATGGCGTCGAGGATCATCTCTAGACGGTGTTGGAGACCGACTGGTGGATGGCCGCCTTCGACGCCAACTACGACTCTCAGTTGGACCAGATGATCGTTGCCACCAGCAACAAGTTCACCGTCCTCAAGAAGCTCGCGGACGACATCGCCGTACTCCTCCAGCCCACGTGCCCGGGCTCCTCATTGCCTGCCACCCTAATCGGCCTCCATGGCCGGAACCTCTTTCAAGCACTGGTGGCCCTGCGACTGCTTGCCGACGCCACGAAGAATGTCCACCTGGAGGTCGCGCTTGCCACGAGGCGCCTCGCCCTGCAAGAATTCGTCGACCTACACATCCACATGTACAAGGAAATCGTGTACATAGGTATCTACAAGGCCAGTGAGGACGCTACGACGTTGGCCTTCCTCAACCGGCTGGAAGCCTTGGATGCCTTTGCCGAGAAGCACCTCGACCTCACCACAAAAGCCGCCGCTCCTTAGCCGCCGGTCAGTGGCCCGACACACTAAGTTGAGGAGGAGGAGGAGGAGGTCGTACGTTCATGGATCCATCTTTCTTCTTGCCTTCTGTAACCACCACTGCGATTGCATCACCGTGGCCTTAATTCTTATTGTGCTGTTGCATTCTCGTTCCAGTCAATACCGACATGTGCGATCCCTTTGCTTAATTATATGCATCACTGTAACTAGTACTCCATCCGTCAATTTATAACTTGTGCTTACCTTTTCCATCAACTTTGTGCAACGCGCGGGCATCTTGCTAGAAACACTAGAATATGTCTATATAACCCGTATGTGATAGTCCATTTGAAATCTCAAAAAAGACAAATATTTAGGTACGGAGGGAGTAATATATTAGGAGTATATCAAAACAATAGTGATTTCTTTCAAGTTTGTGAACAAATACTACTATTCTACTACTTTGGATTTGTCGCAACGCACGGGCACATTGTTGGTAAAAGGAAAAGGCCTGCCGCGTTCACGTCGCACCCCCACACGCTCGGGAATCGGGAGTACAACACGACCCGTCCGACACGACACATAGCTTAGGGAAGGCGTGTTGCCTAGCATTTTCACTTTCATGTGGGACCGCCATTGAGCAAACCGACACCCCGCCCGCCGCTGGGTTGGAAAACAGAAACGAGGGGAAGATCTAGCTGTAGCACGGAAGCCAAGAAATTTGGTGTCAGACGGGGCTCGTTGATAGAGTAGGAGCATTCCGTACTAGCACTACTCCTACTAGTACCAAGTTTGTACTCCTAATACTATATTACTAGTACTACCACTATACAACTACTAGTAGGTACGTGCACGACACAACTAAGCTTAGGCAAAGTTATTAGTTCTTCAAAATGAGAGAAACAAGTTGGCAAGCCTAAGGGAATCTTGCCACATTTTGTGTGTGTATGTCATGTGGGGCCTTAGTGTGGCTTGCCTAAGGTGTGGCTTGAACCAAACACTCACCTAAGTTAATCAAACTTGCCTAGCCTTACATCCCACCAGATTTTGCCACATGTTAGAATCCAGAAAGCTCCACATGTAGAAGCATAATGCACAAACCACCAGAATCTCATGCGTGCAATGCTTGTGTACCTTACTAGTACTAGTTGGTAGTAGTAAGAAACAAATTCCAGTTTTGGCACGAGATCGTACTGCGGGAGCACCACAAGGCCTGCCATAGGAGTTACATTTCCCTCTCGGGGCCCACGGGACCGAGCTTCAGTGGTTTTAGTGCCCGGCCTATGAGTCAATGACATGCGGACCTTAAATGCGGCTGGCCCACATGTCATTCTCATGGTGGTGGCGTGGTTCATGACTCACTCATTCGAGATGAACCGGCCGGTGGTGGCGTGGCCGTGGCGAGGGTGCCACAGCTGGGCGTAGGGGCGTTACGAGGCGTAGATGGCCACACCGGCGGGTACTAAATGTGTCACAGCTGCTGGATGAAAATTCAATCGTGGGGGAGTACGGATCGGAGCACAACAGCGGAGCAGGCAAACCGCGTCCAATCAGGTGTGTCTGTGGTAGAAAGTTGATGGTCGCCGCAGTTCAGCTGGCCCGCATGTCATGCACACAAAGGTAGAGGAGCGGTGGGGCCGAGAGGGATGAGGGGCACGTCGGGGGGGATGAGGATCCCCTGGCGCGAACAATCCTACCATTCTGTCACTGACATGTGGGACCCATAAGCGTGGGTTCCACCTGTCAGCGAAGGAAAGGTAGGGCAAGGCAGTGATAGCCACGTTAGAGGATCCATGTCCACGTCGGGGGACGTCGTGCCGTGGGTTGGAGCGGCGTCGTGGGAATCGTGTGTGGGTGTGGAAGTGGTAGAAACAAGAAACGTGATGGTCGCCGTGGTTCAACTTCCATGGACAAGATGTCATGTCTGCTGACACATGTATATCAAAACTAGAGTGTTTATATTTCAAGCACGTGAACAAGTATTATTCTACTACTTTGGATCCATTGCAACACACGGGCCAGCGCATTGGTAGTACTAGTGTCCATCTCTATCTCTAGAGGCCTTCCCTCGTTCATCCTTTTCTCTCACAATATAAACTACTCATACAAATGCATCTTGATGTTCCGTGGAACGCACGAGGATGTTTCCTTGGGGCTCTCTCCAGCACAGTGTGGCCGTAGTTGCAAGTTGACGCCCCTTGAGATGCCGACGTTCAGGGGCACTCGGATTTCCTCCGATGAGCAGGTAAGATGAGTTTGATCACGTAGTAAATGCATTCTAAATACTACTTCCGTGTCCATTTCCTAATTCTCCCCCTACCCACTGTTTCACAGGTTAGGCTCGGTGCGAGTGGAGATTGGCTTGCATATGTACGGGGTTTGGATGCAAATGAAGATGAAGGGGAGGTGAAGAAGCCGAGGAGAATCGGTTCCCGGTGGAGAAGTAAATGGGAGAAGTGGCGTACAGGCAGTTGATTAGACGGCTAGGTAGACTAAACGAAAAGGCTATGCGGGTAGACTGATGAGTCATACCTATTCGTGTACGTGCCCATCCTTCCTGCTGGTGGGACCTATGCAAAATTATAAAAAATGTGTCGTAGTTTTTTTTGAGCGCGTGAGTGGGAGACACAACATTCTCTGGTTAAGGAATACTCCCTCCGTTTAGGTGAGTATAAGTCACCTTATGAAAATCAGGTTTTCCCAAAACCTTTAGGCGTGGAGCATTAACTTCCTGCTCGATCCCCTCCCAGCCTCGTTAGCCAACGTTCTCTTCCTCTGCTGCCGCATTCTACCTTTCCATTTTTCCTCTTCTTAAGTGTGGAATGATCTGCATGCCGTCCTTGATGCACCAGAACGACCACTGCATGCATCGCGGCAGGGCGTTGATTGGGCATGCACGAATTTGGTTCTGCTCGCAATATGGATGATACCTGAACGATGAAGTGAACAGGCATGCTAGCACGAGAGACCTATTTCCGCTATACAATACTGGAGTACTCATGTTCCTACTAGTAGTAGTAGTACAACTGTGGTACACTTGATGGTCAAAATACTATTCATCCGGTCCTCACAGTGAAGTGACAACACCCTGCGCCTGACACTAGTCCAGGCGGCGTGTTCGGGTTACCAAAGTCAGCCTCACCCTGTGCACTATGCAGTCTGTCACCGCCGCTGTACAGCACATTGGCGCCTCGCCTCGTCTCCCTCTCCGCTCCGATAGCACCACTCCATCTCCATCACCTTCTCCGTCTCTGTCTCCGTCTCCATCTCACTATGCCCCCGTGTACCGTCGCCTCACTCGCCTCCCCCGGTACCACTGTTCCCTTGCTAGCCGCTCCAGCACCGACATCCTTCTCCCCCGTAAATCAAGCCCCCTTCCAAACTCCACCATGGCCGAACGCGAACCGCGCAGCATCCATATGAGCCGCGATTGGAGCAATCTCCCCAGTGACATCCTCGACCTCTGTTGTTTGTGTATGGATATGTTGAACGCCCTACGGCTGGCTGCATGCTCGAGGGACATGCACACGGCCATCATCGAAGCGAGGCCTAAGCTTTTCAAGACACCCTGCTTGCTGCTATCTGGTCTTGCGAGATTGGATCACCATGATACGGAGGCGTGCTTGATGCCCCTCGACTTCAATCCGATCTCCATTAGCCGAAACTTCTTTGCCGGTATGTAGTGGGTCGCCGTACATCATTTCCCTCGACATCGATCCGATCACCATCGCCCGAAACTTCTTGGCAGGTATGTACTGGGTCGGCATGAACTCCCACTGGATGGCTGCCTTCAGAGAAGACGGTAAAAAGTTGGTGCTCGTGAACTTCCAGACCTCCCATGAGATTATCCTTCCTCCGTTGGATTATATAGAGTATTACCATCGCGGTCCAAGTCATCTAGATTACTACATCAGTTGGACGGACCTTGTTTTACAGAAGATTGTAATCTGCCAAGTGCCCACACGACATGCGAATTACGCAGACTTCAAGCTAATTGCCTTGTTCGACCGCGGACCCGCCTATCTTTACGCCGGTGCCTTCTTTAGCTGGAGACAACTCGGCTCGCAGTGGATCATCATCAAAGCTGATACACACTTCTATGATTCTATTGAACACAATGGCATCATCTATGCGATCAACAAAGCAGATGACACCACGTATTGCTGGGACGGCACGTGTAAGTTGTTTCCGTCTCATGTTAATGATGATGCCATGACATTGTTTGAAATTTTTGTGATGATTGGCATATCCATGTTTGAGCAGAATTTGAGTAGAACTATGGCAATGTATTAAAGACGCCGTAAATCAGCTATATTTGGAATGAGTTAATTCATGCGATTGTGACTAAGTCATTACAGCCAATTTGTACCCTGAATAATCAAACGGTTAGGAATATATGGATATTATCCTTATTTTACAGTAATCTATATACTACTACTAAATATGAGTGTGTATCAATGGCCATGTTAGTTTCCTCATTTTCATGATGTAGAAACATGCACCACACTATTGGTTTCATCTAACCATACATTAGGGAAGTAAATGTCCATATGGAGAACTCTATATTTGGAAGTAGTGAAATCCTGCAATGCTTACCATGTGTACATACCTATATTCGCCCTTCAGCAATCAATGGCTAGAATAATATCCTCACAAAATTTTTGCCCACAGAACACGAGTATATAACAATGCATGGTCTGTTAGTTACCTTGAAGAATTTGTTTGTGAGCACAGAACATGATTACATAACATGCATGACATGGTAGTTTCCTGTGAAGAATCGATTGCGAGATAACATGAGTATAACCATGTATGGCACTTCTATATTTTCGAACCCAGTATACATTTCCCTGTATTTTCCTCCCAGTTCCAACAGGGACATATCAATGCTGTTTCTTGCATTATTCTACTCATACTCTGAACAATGCTGATCTTACATTAACAATGCCTATCCTTTTTGATATGATGCAGTGTTCCTACAGTTACTGCCCTTTGTAATCACACCACCTTTGCCAAAAACAGGGAAGCACAACTGGTTCCTCGCTTGATCAGACGACGGCAAAAGACTGATGATCATTCAGACACATGAGCCGGAAAAGTTATATTGCAAAAACCCCACTGTATACAAGCACCATGTAATACGTGAGTATCCGGACAATGGGTGTTACGTCTATGAGCAGGATACCAGATTGTTCGGGCCTTTAGGATTTTTTAGTTGGAGGCGGGTAAACAGCCTTGGTTCACACTCTCTGTTTCTCGGACTCAATTATCCGATTAACCAGGAGATCACCGTTGGCAAGGACCTTGATGGCAGAGAGGCTCTATTTGCTATGGAAAACTGTGTCTACACGGCGAGCCCTAGGAGTTCGGGAGCAAACTCCCCTGATTGTCAACGATACAGCCTACAGCCAAAAGAAGGTGAGAATGACAAAGGCATCCGGATTAACTTTGATCCTTGGATGTCTCAATTACGACAGGCAGTGATGTGGTTCAAGCCTTCAGGTTGATAGGTAATTGGGATGCTGCATCGAAAGGGTGGAGTACTGGTGTCTCCGGATCACTGGTCGCTGAAGCGGGGCTGCAAATTACGATGGTGTTGGATCATCTCTTTGAATGACTTTGTTGTCTTTGCTGCTGGTTCTGGATGGGTAGTTCTTTCTTTTGTTATGCATATTCCTTGTCATTTGGTCATCCTCGTCTATGTCACTCTTACTATGTAATAGTTGCTTCTGTTTAAATGTCATTCTCGTCAGGATCAAGAGAGTCTAAGCGCTGCAGATGGGTGCGTTTTGGTGGTGTAGCAAGACTTCTTATGAACTATCATGTCTTGCTGTTTATGTCAGTAGTAGTCACTAGTCAGTGTTTGAATGTTGTATATATCGTTGTTTCGAACTGTTTATTGTCTTGAACTACTGGTGGGCTAAATGAGGGCATCCCATTCTCCAGTGTTTAGAGTACATCTCCTTTTTTCAAGTTGTATAATTTGAGCTTGATAACCCACAAGTATAGGGGATCGCAATAGCTTTCGAGGGTAAAGTATTCAACCCAAATTTATTGATTCGACACAAGGGGAGCCAAAGGATATTCTCAAGTATTAGCAGCTGAGTTGTCAATTCAACCACACCTGGAAACTTAGTATCTGCAGCAAAGTGTTTAGTAGCAAAGTAATATGATAGTGATGGTAACGGTAACAAAAGAGTAACGAAAGCAAAGTAGTGTTTTTCGTATTTTGTAGTGATGATAGCAATAGCAACGAAAAAGTAAATAAGCGAAGAACATTATATGGAAAGCTCGTAGGCAATGGATCGGTGATGGAGAATTATGCCAGATGCGGTTCATCATGTAACAATCATAACATAGAGTGACACAGAACTAGCTCCAGTTCATCAATGTAATGTAGGCATGTATTCCGAATATAGTCATACATGCTTATGGAAAAGAACTTGCATGACATCTTTTGTCCTACCCTCCCGTGGCAGCGGGGTCGTAATGGAAACTAAGGGATATTAAGGCCTCCTCTTAATAGAGAACCGGAACAAAGCATTAGCACATAGTGAATACATGAACTCCTCAAACTACAGTCATCACCGGTAAGTATCCCGATTATTGTCACTTCAGGGTTAACGGATCATAACACAAAATAGGTGACTATAGACTTGCAAGATAGGATCTAGAACTCTCATATATTGATGAAAACATAATAGGTTCAGATCTGAAATCATGGCACTCGGGCCCTAGTGACAAGCATTAAGCATAGCAAAGTCATAACAACATCAATCTCAGAACATAGTGGATACTAGGGATCAAACCCTAACAAAACTAACTCGATTACATGATAAATCTCATCCAACCCATCACCGTCCATCAAGCCTACAATGGAATTACTCACGCACGGCGGTGAGCATCATGAAATTGGTGATGGAGCATGGTTGATGATGACGACGGCGACGAATCCTCCTCCCTGGAGCCCCGAACGGACTCTAGATCAGCCCTCCCGAGAGGTTTTAGGGCTTGGCGGTGGCTTCGTATCGTAAAACGCGATGATTTCTTCTCTCCTATTTTTTCTCTCCTCGAAAGCAGTTATATAGAGTTGGAGTTGGAGTCGGGAGCTCTCCAGGGGGTAGGGCGCGCCCCCCACCCTCGTGGCAAGGGTCTGGCCCCCCCTGGTCTTCATATTTGGCGAGGATTTTATTATTATTTATTGTAAGATATTCCGTGGAGTTTCAGGTCATTCCGAGAACTTTTGTTTTCTGCACATAAAACAACATCATGACAATTCTGCTGAAAACAGCGTCAGTCCGGGTTAGTTCCATTCAAATCATACAAGTTAGAGTCCAAAACAAGGGCAAAAGTGTTTGGAAAAGTAGATACGACGGAGACGTATCAACTCCCCCAAGCTTAAACCCTTGCTTGTCCTCAAGCAATTCAGTTGACAAACTGAAAGAAATAAAGAAAAACTTTTACAAACTCCGTTTGCTCTTGTTGTTGTAAATATGTCAAGCTAGAATTCAAGTTTTCAGCAAAGATTATAACTAACCATATTTGCAATAATTCTCAGGTCTCAGGATTACCCATATCAATAGCATAATCAACTAGCAAGCCATAATAATAAATCTCGGATGACAACACTTTCTCAAAACAATCATAATATGATATAACAAGATGGTATCTCGCTAGCCCTTTCTGAGACCGCAAAACATAAATGTAGAGCACCTTTAAAGATCAAGGACTGACTAGACATGGTAATTCATGGTAAAAGAGATCCAATCATAGTCACACCCAATATAAATTAACAGTAATGAATGTAAATGACAGCTGCGCTCTCCAGCTAGTGCTTTTTAATAAGAGGGTGATGACTCAACATAAAAGTAAATAGATAGGCCCTTCGCAGAGGGAAGCAGGGATTTGTAGAGGTGCCAGAGATCGGTTTTGAAATAGAGGTGAATAATATTTTGAGCGGTATACTTTCATTGTCAACATAACAACCAAGAGATGGCGATATCTTCCATGCTACACACATTATAGGCGGTTCCCAAACAGAATGGTAAAGTTTATACTCCCCCTCCACCAACAAACATCAATCCATGGTTTGCTCGAAAAAACGAGTGCCTCCAACATACATTAAGTCCCAGGGGGAGTTTTGTTTGCAATTATTTTGATTTAGTTTGCATAAAGCATGGGACTGGGCATCCTGGTGACCAGCCATTTATCTCGTGAGTGAGGAGCGGAGTCCACTCCTCTTGAGAATAACCCGCCTAACATGGAAGATACAGACAACCCTAGTTGATACATGAGGTATTCGAGCATACAAAACAGGATGATTATTTGAAGGTTTTGAGTTTGTCACATACAAATTTACTTGGAACGGTAGGTAGATATCGCATATAGGAAGGTATAGTGGACTCATCTGTAATAACTTTGGGGTTTAAGGGATTTGGATGCACAAGCAGTATTCCTGCTTAGTACAGGTGAAGGCTAGCAAAAGACTGGGAAGCGACCAACTAGAGAGCGACAACAGCCATGTACATGCATTAAAATTAATAAAACATTTGATGCAAGCATGAGTAGGATATAATCCACCATGAACATAAATATCGTGAAGGCTATGTTGATTTGTTTCAACTACATGCGTGAACATGTGCCAAGTCAAGTCACTTAAATCATTCAGAGGAGGATACCACCCTATCATACCACATCATAACCATTTTAATAGCATGTTGGCACGCAAGGTAAACCATTATAACTCATAGATAATCAAGCATGGCAAAAGCAACTATGATCTCTAATCGTCATTGCAAACATGTTTATTCATAACAAGCCGAATCAAGAATTATGAACTCATAATATTTACAAAAACAAAAGAGGTCGAGTTCGTACCAGCTTTTCTCATCTTAGTCAGTCCATCATATATCATTATAATTGCCTTTCACTTGCACGACCGAATGATGTGAATAATAATAAGAGTGCACGTGCATTGGACTAAGTTGGAATCTGCGAGCATTCAATAAACAGGAGAAGACAAGGCAATATGGGCTCTTGGTTAAATCAACAATAAAGCATATAAGAGCCACTTCAACAATTTAATCATGGTCTTCTCCTACTGACCCCCAAAGAAAAGAAAAGAAATAAAACTATTTACACGGGAAAGCTCCCAACAAGCAAAAGAAGAACAGGAAATTTTTTTGGGTTTTCTTTTTAATTACTACTACAAGCATGGAAATTAAACTGATTAAAAGCTACAACTAATTTTTTGGGTTTTTCTTAAGGTTTATTAAACACACAAGAAGAAAGCATAAAAAGAAATAAACTAGCATGGATGATACAATGAAAAAGTATGAGCACCGACATCTAGCAATGAGTGCGTGTGAACATATATGTAATGTCGGTGAGAAATACGTACTCCGCCAAGCTTAGGCTTTTGGCCTAAGTTGGTCTATGGCCACGACTGGCCTGGCTGATATCCATAATAATAGTTGTTGGGGTCGTACTGTGATGAGGAAGAAGAAGGCTCCGATTGCCACTGGCTGGCAATCATCTCTGGATCCCACTGATAGTTAGACTGTCATGAAGGATCAAATTGTGGTTCCGGTTCTGGCTCCTCGGTTGGTGCAGGGTTCCGGTAGGCGTGAATAGCCGTCATCGGAACAAGGTACATGCCTGCAGTCAAATCAAATAAAGAAGGAGCAGGCAAGGTAATAGTCTCAGGATGATGATTATTAAAGAACAATTGATATTTAAGCTCTCCTGCCCTATTCTTAACAAGAAAATCATGTGCCACCATACTTTTATAATCTAGATAAACACGGGGCAGTACTTTTTCTTCCTTCTCAGCATGCCTAATAGGTATGTTAAAATGTGCAGCGAGGCGTGTAGCATAGATGCCTCCAAAGATGGGGCCCTTTGTACGGTTCAGACTTAACCGTTTAGCAATAATACCGCCCATACTAAAAGTGTTATCACTGTATAAATCGTGGAGTAGAATAATTATATCAGGGATACTAAGGTTTACACAGTTCCCGCGTCCAATTAAGCAATGACTAGCAAATAATGCAAAGTAACGTAAAACAGGAAAATGTATGCTAGTGATTCGTGCATCAGAAACCTTCCTAGTTTATCCTACAGTGATAGTATCAATAAACCCCTCCACATCATCATGATGTGGTTCTTCTGTCTTGCCCCCAAAAGGGACTAAACAAATCCGACAGAAATCATAAAGTGACATCTTCTTATGCTCATCATATAAATGGAACTCCACCGTAGGTGGTGAGTTCCTAGAATGAAAATGAAAATTTTGCACAAAGGTATTTGTGAGCAAGAGATACTGATCGCATTGGTCATGGAGAAAAGCGGTGAGGCCTGCATTATGAGCCAACTTATGAAAATCTAGATAAATCCCGGCTGCTCTTAAGAAATCCTCGGAAGGCCATTCACATGCCCGAACCTCCGCGGTGCGCGGCAAATTATACTTAGGCTTTGGTGCCTTTTCCTTCGGGCTTTGGCTCGATGAGCCCCTCAATAATCTCCTCATCATTTTCTGAAAAATTCTAAAAAATTTAGTAACTTCAAAATAAAAGTAAACCAAACTCAATAATATTGATAGTAACTACTCCTACAAGTGCCTAGAGCCTATATCATGCATCAAAACTACTTTTGACCATATAAATTTGACATGCAAGCTCAAGAACAGGGTCACCTAAGCAACACAAATTTGAAATGAATAAAGCACTAGAACAAAAACTAATTGGTCCATTGGAGGAGTCACATACCAAGGAACAATCTCCCCAAGCAGTTTTGTGAGAGGTGCTTTGAGCAAGGAGATCGAAAATGGCAGCAAAACGAGCTTGGACTCGGGTTTGAGCTGGTTATTCGTGTTTGTGGGAGGAAGATGAAGTGTATGGGTGCAGGAATAAGTGGAGAAGGGCCACCGTGGGCCCATGAGGCAGGAGGCGTGCCCTAGGGGGGTGGGCGCGCCCTCCACCCTCGTGGCAAGGTGGTTGGCCCCCCTGGTGTGTTCTTTGTTCCATAAATCCTCAAATATTCTAGAAAAAATCATATTTAATTTTCAGGGCATTTGGAGAACTTTTATTTTCGAGGTATTTTTATATTGCACGGATAATCAGATAACAGACAAATAATTATTTATTTTTACTTTATTTCAACTAAATAACAGAAAGTATAGAGAGGGTACAGAAAGTTGTGTTTCTAGTTTCATCCATCTCATGATCATCAAAAGGAATCCACTAACAAGGTTGATCAAGTCTTGTTAACAAACTCATTCCGATTAACATGAAACCGGAGAAATTTTGAATAACACTAGGTTACCTCAACGGGGATATGCACATCCCCAATATTAAGTATATCATATTTCTTCTTGATAGTAGGAAGAGGAAATTCAAAACCTCCAAATATAATCGATGGTATTTTTCCGATAGAATTGATACTGTGAACTTGAGGTTGTTTCCTCGGAAAGGTACCATATGCTCATTATCATTAACATGAAAAGTGACATTGCCTTTGTTGCAATCAATAACAGCCCCTGCAGTATTAAGAAAAGGTCTTCCAAGAATTATAGACATACTATCGTCCTAGGGAATATCAAGAATAACAAAGTCCGTTAAAATAGTAACGTTTGCAACTACAACAGGCACATCCTCACAAATACCAACACGTATAGCAGTTGATTTATCAGCCATTTGCAAAGATATTTCAGTAGGTGTCAACTTATTCAAATAAAGTCTACGATATAAAGAGAGAGGCATAACACTAACACCGGCTCCAAGATCACATAAAGCAGTTTTAACATAGTTTCTTTTAATGGAGCATGGTATAGTAGGTACTCCTGGATCTCCAAGTTTCTTTGCTATTCCACCCTTAAAAGTATAATTAGCAAGCATGGTGGAAATTTCAGCTTCCGGTATCTTTCTTTTATTTGTAATAATATCTTTCATGTACTTAGCATAAGGATTGGTTTTAAGCATATCAGTTAATCGCATACGCAAAAAGATAGGTCTAATCATTTCAGCAAAGCGCTCAAAATCCTCATCATCCTTTTTCTTGGATGGTTTGGGAGGAAAAGGCATGGGTTTCTGAACCCAAGGCTCTCTTTATTTACCATGTTTCCTAGCAACAAAGTCTTTCTTATCATAACGTTGATTCTTTGATTGTGGGTTATCAAGATCAATAGCAGGTTCAATTTTTACATCATTATCATTACTAGGTTGAGCATTATTATGAACATCATCATTAACATTTTCATTAGGTTCATGTTCATTGCCAGATTGTGTTTCAGCATTAGACATAGAGATGTCATTTGGATTATCAGGTGGTTCAACAATAGGTTCACTAGAAGTTTGCACAGTTCTATCATTTTTCTTTTTCTTCTTTTTAGAAGAACTAGGTGCATCAATTTTATTTCTCTGAGAATCTTGCTCAATTCTCTTAGGGTGGCCTTCAGGATACAAAGGTTCCTGAGTCATTCTACCAGTTCTAGTAGCCACTTTAACAGCATAATCATTTTTCTTACTATTCATCTCATTGAGCAATTCTTTTTGAGCTTTAAGTACTTGTTCTACTTGAGTGGTAACAATAGAAGCATGTTTGCTAACAAGTTTAAGTTTACCTCTAATATTAGCCATATAATCACCCAAGTATTTAATCATATCAGCATCTTGTTTTAATTGTCTACCAAAATAAGCATTGAAGTCTTCTTGCTTAAACATAAAATTATCAAACTCATCCAAGCATTGACTAGCAATTTTAGAAGGAGGGATTTCAGCTTTATCATATCTATAGAGAGAATTTACCTTTACTACCTGTGTCAGGTTATCGGGGTCTGGAGGTTCTTCAATAAATAAAGGATCAAGATCATATGTTTCTTCAACAGGCGGTAAATTAAGACCATGTATTTCTTCAATAGGAGGTAAATTCTTAACATCTTCAGCTTTAATACCTTTTTCTTTCATAGATTTCTTTGCCTCTTGTATATCTTCATGATTGAGAAATAGAATACCCCTCTTCTTTGGAGTTGGTTTAGGAATAGGATCATTAATTGGAGCAGGAGCTGGCTCAGGAGGTGCCCAATTATTTTCATTTGTCAACATATTATTCAATAAGATTTTAGCTTCATCCGGTGTTCTTTCCCTGAAAAGAGAACCAGCACAACTATCCAGGTAATCTCTGGAAGCATCGGTTAGTCCATTATAAAAGATATCAAGTATTTAATTTTTCTTAAGAGGATGATCAGGCAAAGCATTAAGTAACTTGAGAAGCCTCCCCCAAGCTTGTGGGAGACTCTCTTCTTTAATTTGCACAAAGTTGTATATTTCCTTTAAAGCAGCTTGTTTCTTATGAGCAGGGAAATATTTAGCAGAGAAGTAGTAAATCATATCCTGGGGACTACGCACACAACCAGGATCAAGAGAATTAAACCATATCTTAGCATCACCCTTTAATGAGAATGGAAATATTTTAAGGATATAAAAGTAGCGAGATCTCTCATCATTAGTGAACATGGTAGCTATATCATTTAATTTAGTAAGATGTGCCACAACAGTTTCAGATTCATAGCCATGAAAAGGATCAGATTCAACCAAAGTAATTATATCAGGATCAACAGAGAATTCATAATCCTTATCAACAACACAGATAGGTGAAGTAGCAAAAGCAGGGTTAGGTCTCATCCTAGCATTTAGAGATTGCTTATTCCATTTAGCTAATAACATTTTGAGTTCATATCTATCTTTGCAAGCTAAAATAGCTAAAGAAGCTTCTTGATCAAATAAGTAACCCTCAGGAATAACAAGTGATTCTTCATCATCACTTTCATCTTCATAATCAGATTCAATGTTTTCAATCTCTCTAGCCCTAGCAAGTCGTTCCTCGAGAAAATCACTAAGTGTCATAGTAGTATCAGGCATAGAGGTAGTTTCATCATAAGTATCATATATAGCAGAAGTAGCATCATCAATAACATGCGACATATCAGAACGAATAGCAGACGCAGGTTTAGGTGTCGCAAGCTTACTCGTAACGGAAGGTGAATCAAGTGCAGAGCTAGATGGCAGTTCCTTACCTCCCCTCGTAGTTGAGGGATAAATTGTTGTCTTAGTGTCTTTCAAATTCTTCATAGTGTCCAGCAGATATAAATCCCAAGTGACTCAAAGAATAGAGTTATGCTCCCCGGTAACGGTGCCAGAAATTAGTCTTGATAACCCACAAGTATAGGGGATTGCAACAGCTTTCGAGGGTAAAGTATTTAACCCAAATTTATTGATTCGACACAAGGGGAGCCAAAGGATATTCTCAAGTATTAGCAGCTGAGTTGTCAATTCAACCACACCTGGAAACTTAGTATCTGCAGCAAAGTGTTTAGTAGCAAAGTAATATGATAGTGATGGTAACGGTAACAAAAGAGTAACGAAAGCAAAGTAGTGTTTTTGGTATTTTGTAGTGATTGTAACAATAGCAACGGGAATGTAAATAAGCGTAAACCAGTATATGGAAAGCTCGTAGGCATTGGATCAATGATGGATAATTATGCCGGATGTGGTTCATCATGTAACAATCATACCATAGGGTGACACAGAACTAGCTCCAATTCGTCAATGTAATGTAGGCATGTATTCCGAATATAGTCATACATGCTTATGGAAAAGAACTTGCATGACATCTTTTGTCCTACCCTCCCGTGGCAGCGGGGTCCTAATGGAAACTAAGGGATATTAATGCCTCCTTTTAATAGAGAACCAGAACAAAGCATTAGCACATAGTGAATACATGAACTCCTCAAACTATGGTCATCACCGGTAAGTATCCCGATTATTGTCACTTCGGGGTTAATGGATCATAACACATAATAGGTGACTATAGACTTGCAAGATAGGATCTAGAACTCTCATATATTGATGAAAACATAATAGGTTCAGATCTGAAATCATGGCACTCGGGCCCTAGTGACAAGCATTAAGCATAGAAAAGTCATAGCAACATCAATCTCAGAACATAGTGGATACTAGGGATCAAACCCTAACAAAATTAACTCGATTACATGATAAATCTCATCCAACCCATCACCGTCCAGCAAGCCTACGATGGAATTACTCACGCACGGCGGTGAGCATCATGAAATTGGTGATGGAGGATGGTTGATGATGACGACGGCGACGAATCCCCCTCTCCGGAGCCCCGAACGGACTCCAGATCAGCCCTCCCAAGAGGTTTTAGGGCTTGGCAGCGGCTCTGTATCGTAAAACACGATGATTTCTTCTCTCCTATTGTTTTCTCCCCGAAAGCAGTTATATAGAGTTGGAGTTGGAGTCGGGAGGTCTCCAGGGGGCCCACGAGGTAGGGGGCGCGCCCTAGGGGGGGGGCACCCCCACCCTCGTGGAAAGGGTGTGGGCCCCCCTAGTCTTCATCTTTGGCGAGGATTTTTTATTATTTATTGTAAGATATTCCGTGGAGTTTCAGGTCATTCCGAGAACTTTTGTTTTTTGCACATAAAACAACATCATGGCAATTCTGCTGAAAACAGCGTCAGTCCGGGTTAGTTCCATTCAAATCATACAAGTTATTGTCCAAAACAAGGGCAAAAGTGTTTGGAAAAGTAGATACGACGGAGACGTATCAGAGCTTAGTGTCTTTTCGATGATGTACACTTGTTTGGGCCAGTGATGTGTCATTGAATATGGGCCGAGTAGTAACGCAATGCCAAACAGGTCAATTATGACTCTCAGGCCGGGCTCTCAAAGGATCCTGAAAAAAGGCCGGGCTCTCCAAAAAAGAAAGAATAAGGACTCTTAGGCTGACATGTGGGCACCATCGGTGTTTTCGTGCGCTTGCGCGCCGAGAGCATATTGGTGCGTGCTCGAAATTCATGCTACCTTTTCATCCCCAGTCTCCCGCCCCTCCCCCACCTCCTGAATCTCGATTCCTACTCCAGTTCCCCCAAATCCCCCTCCTGTACTCCCTGTACTCAAGTGCACTATCATGTCTCCGGTCAACGCGGATCTCCGAGCCGGAGATCCTGAGGTCCGTCCTGCCTTCGGTCGCTGCGTGCTGTCGCTCAACAGTGGCATGGCGGCGCTTGACAACCAGTTTGCCGACAAAGTGCTGATGGTAACCATCAACGGTGACCGGCCTCCCGTCTCGCCGGATGACCTTGTCAAAGCTCTTGGCATTGCGCACGACATCCAAATAAGTGACTTGCTCGTCGGAGTCAGTCCGCCACCGGCTGATTTCTTCGTCAGGTTCCGGTCAACTTTCGACTGCAGTCGTGTGTTCAAATCTTCCCGGTGTTTGTTCTGCGATGGCGCGCTGGTGAGCTTTGATCGGTGGCACCCAGGATGGGGCTCGGTGCCCTCTGAGCTTGAGTTTTTAACAAAGCTTACTGAGGGAGTCCTGGATTAGGGGGTGTCCGGATGGCCGGACTATACCTTCAGCCGGACTCATGGACTATGAAGATAAAAGATTGAAGACTTCGTCCCGTGTCCGGAAGGGACTTTCCTTGGCGTGGAAGGCAAGCTTGGCGATACGGATATGTAGATCTCCTACCATTGTAACCGACTTGTGTAACCCTAACCCTCTCCGGTGTCTATATAAACCGGAGGGTTTTAGTCTGTAGGACAACATACAAAACAACAATCATACCATAGGCTAGCTTCTAGGGTTTAGCCTCTCCGATCTCGTGGTAGATCTACTCTTGTACTACCCATATCATCAATATTAATCAAGCAGGACGTAGGGTTTTACCTCCATCAAGAGGGCCCGAACCTGGGTAAAACTTCGTGTCCCTTGCCTCCTGTTACCATCCGGCCTAGACGCACAGTTCGGGACCCCCTACCCGAGATCCGCCGGTTTTGACACCGACATTGGCGCTTTCATTGAGAGTTCCTCTGTGTCGTCGCCGTCAGGCTTGATGGCTCCTACGATCATCAATAGCGATGTAGTCCAGGGTGAGACCTTCCTCCCCGGACAGATCTTCGTCTTCGGCGGCTTCGCACTGCGGGCCAATTCACTTGGCCATCTGGAGCAGATCGAAAGCTATGCCCCTGCCCGTCAGATCAGATTTGGAAGTTTAAACTACACGGCTGACATCCACGGGGACTTGATCTTCGACGGATTCGAGCCACTGCCGAGTGCGCCGCACTGTCACGACGAGCATGATCTAGCTCTGCCGCCGAACAGTGCCCTGGAGGCTGCACCCACATCGGCTTCGACCCTTAATTCGGAGCCAACTGCGCCGATCGAGGATGGGTGGTTGGACGCCGCCTCGGGGGCTGTGATCCCAACGGCGATCGAGCCGAACACCAGCCCCGCACTCCGCAAGACTCGTGACTCCAAGGAGCCGGACTCCTCTCCGGACTCCGAACCCTCCGCGCCCCTGCCGATCAAATCCGATTGGGCGCCGATCATGGAGTTTACTGCCGCAGACATCTTTCAGCACTCGCCTTTCGGCGATATTCTGAAGACACTAAAGTCTTTCTCTTTATCAGGAAAGCCCTGGCCGGACTACGGTCAGCAAGATTGGGATACGGACGATGAAGAAATTCAAAGCCTACCCACCACCCACTTTTTAGCCACTGTTGATGATTTAACCGACATGCTCGACTTCGACTCCGAAGACATCGGCGGTATGGACGCCGATGAAGGAGACGATGAAGAAACAGCGCCTATTGGGCCCTGGAAAGCCACCTCGCCTATACATGGTGGACGCACCAAAAGATGACGACGAGGAGCAGAAGGACGCACCGAAGGCTTGTTCCCTCGAGAAGCAGTCAAAGCGGCGACGCAAGCGCCGCCCCAAATCCCGCCTCGACAGAAATAACGATCACACAGACCCAGCGCTGGAGCAGGGCGAACCGCTGCCGGACAACGGCAATCTGGATAATCAAACTGAACAAACAAATTCTATCAAGGATAATGGTCCGGACGACATAATGCCGGACAGGCACCCGGAGCAGCAGAATGCCCGTAAAAGGCTTGTTGCCACCGCGAGGAGTCTTAAAAAGCAGAAGCAAAGGCTCAAGGCTACGCAAGACACACTCCAAATTAGGTGGAGTAAAATACTCAACACAGCAGCGAGGTACGGCGACAATCGCCCCTCCAAGAGCTACCCAAAGCGGAAGCTGCTACTTGAATTCGATGAGGAGGCCTCAGACCCCGCACAACCAAATATCAAAGCAGCCACCTGGCCGGATAAACGACCCCTCTACCAACACAGAGCGGCATACAACGCCACTCACAATACAACACGCGACCCATGCGAGGGCTCGCACCCAAAGGACGGCGCAACAAGATCCATCTATGGACCACGCAAGCGCGCCCTAGCATACAATGCAACACAACAAACATCCGAACAATGCGGTACACCCAGCTACAGGGGTGCCGCACCCCCCTATGTTTCACCGATGAGGTGCTGGACCATGAATTTCCAGAGGGATTCAAACTCGTAAACATAGAGACATACGACGGAACAACAGACCCTGGGGTCTGGATTGAGGACTACATCCTTCATATCCATATGGCTCGAGGAGATGATCTCCACGCCATCAAGTACTTACCCCTCAAGCTCAAAGGGCCAGATCGTCACTAGCTTAAAGGCCTCCCCGAAAGCTCCATTGGAAGTTGGGAAGAGCTCGAAGACGCCTTTCGGGCAAATTTTCAAGGGACTTATGTCCGACCTCCGGATGCGGACGATTTGAGTCATATAACTCAACAGCCTAGAGAGTCAGCCCGAAAGCTTTGGAACATGTTTCTTACTAAAAAGAACCAGATTGTCGATTGTCCGGACACCGAAGCCTTGACAGCTTTTAAGCATAGCGTCCGTGACGAATGGCTCGCCAGACACCTCGGCCAAAATAAGCTGAGAACGATGGCCGCATTAACAAGCCTCATGACCCGCTTTTGCGCAGGTGAGGACAGCTGGCTAGCCAGATGCAGCGCTAGCGACCCTAGTACATCTGAAGTTAGAGATGGAAATGGGAAATCACGGTGCAAGAGCAATAACAAACGCCGGAATAAAGAAGACAACACGAAGGGCACGGCAGTAAACACCGGATTCAAAAGCTCTCGGCCAGGTCAAAAGCCGCCCTCTAAAGACACCAGGGATGAACTGTCCAGCCTCAACAAAATTCTGGACCAAGTATGTCAGATCCATAGTACCCCTGGTAAACCTGCTAATCATACCCATAGAGAATGTTGGGTCTACAAACAGTAAACGTGTTACACGTGATCAAGGGAAAAAACAACGCGGCACTCCCAGGAAAATATACCCAAGTGCATGTCACTGCGAAGTCCTGCCACTGGTCGTCTCAACCGATCACTTTCGACCATCGCGATTACTCAGCAAGTATCCGACGCGCAGGATGGGCTGCCCTGGTATTAGACCCAGTAATTGGCGGATATCACTTCACACGAGTCTTGATGGACGGTGGCAGCAATCTAAACCTAATATATTAGGATACAATCCGCGGGATGGGGTTAGACCCAACAAAAATTCGCCATAGCAATACTACCTTTAAAGGAGTAACGCCAGGCCCAGGGGCTCGTTGTACGGGCTCCCTCCTACTAGAAGTTATATTTGGCTCCCCCGATAACTTCCGTCGTGAGCATTTAACCTTCCACATCGCTCCATTCCAAAGTGGCTATCAAGCACTGCTCGGACGCAAAGCTTTCGCTCGCTTTAATGCAATACCACACTACGCCTCCCTCACACTTAAGATGCCCGGTCCACGTGGCATCATTTCAGTGAACGGAAATATCAAGCGATCTCTGCGCGCCGAAGAGAGTGCGGCTGCCTTGGCAGCCGCACACTAAAGGTGCCCGGACCAGCGAAAGCATCCAATAGGTCGTCAAGACCTCAGACACAACTAATCAAGTCCGGCGCCGCTATTTATACCGAATAAATGGTCACACCCCTATTTGTCAATACAAGGGGCTTAACGCGCGTAGACAAGTGGCAATTTCATCTCATCTTGAATTATACATGGTTTCTTTAAAAACTATCTTTTTGCACTACAACTTTTTCACCTAAATTCCTCTCTTTTATAGACGATCATTGTGCTACACCTATCCAGGATACGGCACAACGGAGACACAGGCGCAGACGTGCAGCAGGGACCCGCTCCAAGGATTCTTTTTAGACTAAGACCCTGCGTAAACCTTTTTTACTGTCTCTTGTTGATACATATCCACCATTGAGAAGGATGCTGACATCTTGGCATGTGGCCACGCCAGAACAATGCACGTACCTGGACACAAGGGGCTTCTTACAAAGGCCATTATTTAGGCCCGGTTTATACCACAAAGACCGAATACCTTAGGGAGTGTTCGGCGTTGCAAGTTTGGCCCTATATGCATCAGCTCCGAATCATCGTCTTTGGTCAAATGTTGGGTTTGCCCGGCTCCTATGTTTTGGTGCCTTATGTTCCGCTTTACCGGCTAAGGTAGCACCAGGAGAACTACTGCGATTGTGCCCTGGTTCATCCGGACGAGCACCTCAGTAGAGAAAGCCGAAAACTGACTATCATGATATAGCGTGAGACTGGTCAACCACTCGATGACCTGTTGGAATGTTAGAATTCCTCCGCCTTAACGAAGGGTCGTTTTCCGGCTAGGCATGTACGCACCCCGGGATCGGGAGAGTGCGGAGCCACCAGGGGCTATCTAGTAGCCCCATTGTCAAACTCCTATGGCTAAGTGAAAGTGCTAAAGCATTATAGTCCGGTTGCCTCGCTCGCTCCGCTATCACCTCCTTAATAGGACCAAGACATTGGGTTAAGTGTGAATGCGTGTTTTTGCGAGCACCTCCACATTATATGCGTGGGGGTTGAAGTCAACGGCTGCAATCTTTCAGGTTATACACATGTATACATAAACGGCCGCCCAGGAGGCATCATATTACTTTCAGGCAAAAGTATAAAAATAGCCTTATAAAAATTTATAAAAGCATTTCGCTTACAATGAGATTACATATGACTCAAACATAATATTTTTTGAGCACTGGGTCTCTATCAAATGAGCACCCTCAAGAACTTCTTCAAAGTAGTGCTCAGCAGCCATTCGACCTATGGCCGAATCCCGCACTGCAACAGTGGTAGCATCTATCTCCGCCCAGTATGCTTTAACATGGGCAAAGGCCATCCGTGAGCCCTCTATGCACGCCGACCTCTTCATCGCATTAATGCGCAGCACCACGTCAAGGAACTGCTGCACCAAGCTGAAATAGTTGTTCGGTTTTGGCCTTTCCGACCATAGCTGATCCACAATAGACCTCATGGCGAGTCCGGACAACCTATTCAGTTCGGACCATTCGGCTAATTGGTCAGTCAATTAAGGTGGACGCTCGGGAGAATGGAATTGTGTCCAAAACAACTGGTCCACTTCATGGTCCTTCTGACCCTGGAAGTACTTGGCCGCATCGGCAGCGCTCGCCGCCAAATCCATATACACATCCTTCGAACTCCATAGCCGATCCAAAGAGGCATACCGTGGATCTCCGAACTTCCTCCGCAACATAAAGGATTTCCCAACTACAATATCCCCGGCTTCCCGCAGCTCCTCCTTCTTCGCCCTCATAGCAGAGCGGATGTCTTTTCTCGTCGCAACAGCCTTCTCAAGGTCCGATGCCTTCGCTAGGTTTTCCTTTTCAAGAACCCGGCAACGGTCGGCGGCGGCTTTTAATTCTATGGCCATCTTGGCCATCTTATCTCGGCTCTCGCCATGCGCGGCCTTCTCGGCTTTCAACTCTTCGGCCGCCTTCAAAGCAGCCGCATTACCAGACCTCACTTGTTCCTTGGCTCAGGCAAGTTCTGCCCACAAGGCTTCAACAGTGGCAGCTCCATCTGCAGTCACAACATATTAAAGATACTGGCATCATGCTACTCTTACTATGTGGCGTTTACCAGATAATGACACTTACCCTGTGCCTCGTCAAGCCTTTTGTTAACAAGCTCGATGTCGGCGTCGGCCGCATCCAACTGCCGTTTTAAATGGGCAAACTTGCTAGTCCGGCTAGCCACCGAAGCTTCCATCACCTGCACATAAAGGCAATATGGTTATTACCTGGGAATATGATCCTCTGTTCGTCGTCGTTTCCGACGACAACCAGAGTCTCAGGGGCTACTATCTACACAGGGCACACCTAGCATGTGCAGGACTATCATACATTATTTTACGTACCTCAAAGCCTGTCAGTAGACTCATAAAAGCTTCATGCAATCCTCTTTAGGCGGACGAGATTCTCTCCATTGCTGTATTCATCAGCACACGGTGTTCATCTGAGATGGCCACTCGCCCCACCAACTCCCTCAGAACATCCGATCGCACACCAGACGGTGCCGGACTCTTTTGTCCGCTCTCTTCGGGAGCCGGACACTAGGAGCTTCGGGGGTCAATGGGATTATCTTCTGGCCTCACCGGACTCGGAGAGGCCCTCTGCGACGACACTTCGGGGTCGCCCGCTTCCGGAGCGGAGGAGTCCGGGGGAGGCGTTTCGCTCTCCATCATCTCTGGAAGAAGATCCCCCGAAGACGAGCTCATTTGAGAGGGGCTAAGGCCCGAACTGCAAAGATATATGCGGTGGTTATTTTCTCAGAAGAAAAAGATGGAATACATGTACTATTAAAGTATTTTGGGTCACTTACGACTCGCTGGAGAATTGATCCCCCCACGGACTTTGTGCGGCAAAAGCACCCCCCAAGGTAGGACCCTCTGTGGGAGACTTCTTCTCCCATTTGGAAGCTTCGGCTTCCGAATACCCGGGCGCAGTCCTTTTCCTCCTCCGGTCGTCTTCCTTCATGGAGACGCTCGCTCCCTCGGTTAGAATGGGCAGTGTTGGGGGCCCGCATCCGCCCGTATTATCCTCCCCAGTATCTTCCTTCAAGGGCTGCGGGCAAGGTGCGACCTGGAGCATCTTTTCCAATACCGGATTGTCCAAACCCTCAGGGAGGGGGGCCGAACACCGAATCAACTTCGCCTTTGTTAGCCAGTCCTGGTCAAAAAGCAAACTCTCGGAAATAACTTCGTAACAAATGAGAGATAGTATGTTCGGCTAGAAGATTCCTTACCTGTTCGGCGGCGCGGTTACTGCTCAGGCCCACGTCCTCGGTGATTTCCGGACACTCTACCTGAGGTCTGAAGAATGACTTGTACATCTCCTCGTGCGTTAGGCCGAGGAAATTTTGAATGACACGCGGTCCCTCGGGATCGAACTCCCACAAGCGAAGGGGCCGGCGTTTGCAAGGCTGGACTTGACGAACCATCATAACTTGTATTACCGCAACCAAACTAAAATATCCATTGAAGAGATCTCAAATGCGGCTTTGCAGTATAGGCACGTCCTTGGCTGGACCCCAGCTCAGACCTCTGCTGATCCATGACATCAGTTGTGGTGGAGGGCCCGAGCAAAAAACAGGGGCGGCTTCCCACTTGGCACTTCTAGGAGCCGTGATGTAGAACCACTCCTGTTGCCACAATTCAGACACCATTGGAATGGAACCCTTGGGCCATGGAGCTCCCGTCATCTTGCATATTGAGGCACCTCCACACGCTGCATGTTGCCCCTCGATCATCTTCGGCTTTACTTCAAAGGTCTTGAGCCACAGGCCAAAGTGAGGGGTAACCCGGAGGAAGGCCTCACACACAATAATAAATGTCGTGATATGAAGAAAGGAGTCCGGAGCTAGATCATGGAAATCTAGCCCGTAATAAAACATCAAACCCCTGACGAAAGGATCCAGAGCAAGGCCTAGACCTCGGAGGAAGTGGGAGACGAACACAACGTTCTTGTTGGGTTTGGGGGAGGGGACGGCCTTCCCTCGAGCAGGCAGCCGATGCAAAACCTCGGCGGTCAGATATCTGGCCTCCCTCAACTTTTTGATGTCTTCTTCCGTGATGGAGGAAGGCACCCATCGGCCTTGAAGGCTAGATCCGGACATGATTGAAGGTTTGGAGCACCTGACCTGAACTTTGGGTGTTTGAGCTTGAGGTGGGGGAAGGATTCGATTGAGCACGGGAGGGAAAAAATAAAAGCCTTGTCCCTTTATAAAGAGGGTGAATATCAAGCGTCCTCTCCGTGGCCGTTTGGACTTGCCTATAGTCTAGGAGTCCTAGAAGCGGTTGGGTTACCCACGCCCGTATTGATGAGAATCCTGGAATAAGGGGACACGATCTCTGCTTTAACAAGACATGCCAAGGAAACCGCCCCGCATGATGCGCTGGGGTGGGATAATAAAACGATTCGAATAAAGGCTTGGCCGTGGTGCGATGTCACACTATGGAATACGTCAGCAGATTAGATTTGTGTAAATATTATTCTCTCTATGGCAATATGTGGAAACTTATTTTGCAGAGTGTAGGACCTTGAAGTAGATGTGTCTAGAGGGGGGTGATTAGACACTTAATGCTAAAGTTGCAATTTTTAAGCTTTTTCGGTTTAAGTGGAGTTTAGGCATAATACATATCAAGCAAGTATGCAAAGAGTATATAGGCAGCGGAAAGTAAAGCATGCAACTTGCAAGAATGTAAAGGGAAGGGTTTGGAGAATTCAAACGCAATTGGAGACACAGATGTTTTTCCCGTGGTTCGGATAGGTGGTGCTATCCTACATCCACGTTGATGGAGACTTCAACCCACGAAGGGTAACAGTTGCGCGAGTCCACAGAGGGCTCCACCCACGAAGGGTCCACGAAGAAGCAACCTTGTCTATCCCACCATGGCCATCGCCCACGAAGGACTTGCCTCAGTAGCGGTAGATCTTCATGAAGTAGGCGATCTCCTTGCCCTTACAAACTCCTTGGTTCAACTCCACAATCTTGTCGGAGGCTCCCAAGTGACACGTAGCCAATCTAGGAGACACCACTCTCCAAGAAGTAACAAATGGTGTGTTGATGATGAACTCCTTGCTCTTGTGCTTCAAATGATAGTCTCCCCAACACTCAATTCTCTCTCATAGGATTTGGATCTGGTGGAAAGAAGATTTGAGTGGAAAGCAACTTGGGGAAGGCTAGAGATCAAGATTCATATGGTAGGAATGGAATATCTTGGTCTCAACACACGAGTAGGTGGTTCTCTCTCAGAACATATGGGTTGGAAGTGTAGATGTGTTCTGATGGCTCTCTCTACAAGTGAAGAGGAGGTGGAGGGGTATATATAGCCTCCACACAAAAATCCAACCGTTACACACAATTTACCAATCTCGGTGGGACCAAATCAACAAACTCGGTCGGACCGAAAAGGTAAACCTAGTGACCGTTAGAGATTTTCGGTGGGACCGACTGGATCAACTCGGTGGGACCGATGTGCTAGGGTTAGGGTAAATCCAAAACTCGGTTTGACCGATTACTCAAACTCGGTGGGACCGATTTGGGTAATAAGTGAAACAGAGAGTTGGCCAAGCAAACTCGGTGGGGCCGATTGCATATCTCGGTGGGACCGAGAGTATTGCAATAGGTAACAGAGAGTTTGCAAGCCCATCTCGGTGAGACCGAGATCCCATCGGTGAGACCAAACTGATTAGGGTTTCTGGCAGTGGCTATGACAAGTGAAACTCGATGGCGCCGGATAGAAAGAATCGGTAGGTCCGAGTTTGGCTTTGGGTTTAGATCATATGTGGAAGTGGGAAAGTAGCTGAGGATTTTGGAGCATATCATTAAGCACTTGAGCAAGAGGCTCATTAAGCAACACCTCATCTCTCCTTGATAGTATTGGCTTTTCCTATGGACTCAATGTGATCTTGGATCACTAAAATGTAAAATGAAGAGTCTTGAGCTTTAAGCTTTGGCCAATCCTTTGTCCTTAGCATCTTGGAGAACTTCCCACAACCTTTAGTCCATGCCACTCCATTGTTGAACTTATCTGAAACATACTAGATAGAAACGTTAGTCCAACAAGAGATATGTTGTCATTAATTACCAAAACCACCTAGGGAGCACTTCTGCTTTCACAGAGCCAGACACTATCTTTGTGTTCAAAATTTTCTATGAAATACTTGGAGGAGGAACCCGCCTTGCAATGCCGAAGACAATCTGCGCGCCGGACTCGTCGTCATTGAAGCCTGGTTCAGGGGCTACTGAGGGAGTCCTAGATTATGGGGTGTCCGGATGGCCGGACTATACCTTCAGCCGGACTCCTGGACTATGAAGATACAAGATTGAAGACTTCGTCCCGTGTCCGGAAGGGACTTTCCTTGGCGTGGAAGGCAAGCTTGGCGATACAGATATGTAGATCTCCTACCATTGTAACCGACTTTGTGTAACCCTAACCCTCTCCGGTGTCTATATAAACCGGAGGGTTTTAGTCTGTAGGATAACATACAAAACAACAATCATACCATAGGCTAGCTTCTAGGGTTTAGCCTCTCCGATCTCGTGGTAGATCTACTCTTGTACTACCCATATCATCAATATTAATCAAGCAGGACGTAGGGTTTTACCTCCATCAAGAGGGCCCGAACCTGGGTAAAACTTCGTGTCCCTTGCCTCATGTTACCATCCGGCCTAGACGCACAGTTCGGGACCCCCTACCCGAGATCCGCCGGTTTTGACACCGACACTTACCTTCCACGGCATGCCTCGACGTGCTTGGAACAGCGAGTCCATGAACGAGCTTATCAACGACCTTGGAGGTGAGCTCGTAAGTATGTTTGTTCCTCCAGACAGCTGGGGTCTGACGGTTATGGCATGGATGAAGAAGTCGTCCACCATACCGAAGGTGATCGGTGTTGAGATACCGGTGCAGGAACCGGGGTTGTACTATTCATCGCCACCAAGGACGTCGTGGACCACATTAGGGATGTACCTGTATCGAGTGTTCGTGCATGTCGAAGAAGTGGTCAATCCATCAATTGAAGTCGTGCCGCCGCCGCTGGTGCTAGGGTCCGTCGACGACGTCCATTACAGGAGTCAACGTCAGACTTTCCCCGTGTTGCTCGGAACGATGGATGGCACAGGGCCTATTCCATCGCGCGATGGAGGCCACTGCTTCTTTGGGAGAAGAGGCAGGGCTGGCTGCCTGGATGTGCTCTAATTTGAGGTAACAAGTGAATCATGTCAGATACTAGTTAAATCCAAGCTATGGGTGTGAAGCACTGATATACCAGTACATTTGATTGTGACATGTTCTAATTTTGTACCTGAACTTTTTTTAGAAAGGACTGTATGTCAACTTAATGTGCTAGCAGAACTTATTGTGTTGTCTGTCTATTTTCTTTGCACAACATTCAAGATATTTCCCCGTCATTGATAAAGACGATGAACCGTTATGTACGACTTCGTTGGTTTCAACATAGCCCTTCCCGTAGCGATCCACTGCTTCCATCCTGATTGTGCCGCCTGCGTGGAATTTTTGTATGCAAGTTCAGTGTGCTATGATGTTCTATATGATTGTGTCAACTATATAAGTTTTTACTGATCATCAGCAATGCATATGGCTGAAAGATGTATTTACGAGCATCGACCGATGGGTCTCTCTCTCTCTCTCTCTCACACACACACACACATGCACACACACGCGCACACACAAGTGGGACCCGTTGAATTATTTATTTGCTCGTGACAGCTTTTAATTAGGTTCCACTGTAATCTAACTTTTTTCTTAAGTTATTAATTGAGCTCAGTGACTTCAAAAAGTTGTACAGAAGCCTTGTTTGGGCCTTTCCGGCGTCACTGAATGTGGGCTGAGTAACGATGTTAGGTTGTACTGTACTACACAGGCCTTTTTTTTCAACATCAGCAACGCAACTCGGCCGACAGTTGTACACAATATCCGGGTCAACTTGTTATTCTCCGCCACGCTGGGCTGCAAACTTTCCTAGGAGATATGCAATAGGCTTAACAAGAAAATGGATTTTAAGAAATAATAAATGGGATGTAATTATAATAACTGGACAGTTACTATGCACCAAACACGTAATTAGTTTGAAAAATATATTATTTTTGGAATTTAAAATTTTTAATTTCATTACTTGTTGCGCGCAATATTTCGTTGGATTTTAACGTAATGCAACTTTATTTTGAAATTATATTTAACCTGACTAGAAATTTCGGATAAAAATATTTCGGATCCCATCAAAATGTGGGAATTTTTTTTGAATTCTGTTTTGGGCGATTGTTTGAAATTATTAATCGTTGTCCTAGATAGAAGTTGGGTTGTACTTTTAACAAACTGTAAATGGGCTGTAGTAAATTCCATTAGAATTAAAAAATGGGCTGTACATTCTTACAAATCGCAATTGGCTATATGTTCTCTGCCAAATCCGAGTTGTGGGCCTACTAAGTTGACGCGTACCAAGGGCTTTGTCAACTTAGTCAATATAAACGATTCTAGCTGCAGTGATCGTACGATGTCCATCCAACGGCCGTAGTGCTTCTTCAACCTCTGGTCTTCTTGCTCCCGCCGCCCAAAGCAACGCCGGTCGTGTCGCATGCTCCTACCTCCCGTGGCCGGCTGTGATGTCGTGGAGGCCTCACCACCCCGTACTACTCTCAACGCTGTCCAGGCCATCCCTCTACTCACCCACACCCCCTGTTATTCTGCAGCGACGACAGCCTCACACCGCAGCCGAACCAGTGAACCCTCGTACTCCTCTCCGCGCGGGCTTCCACTGCTGCGTCTTCCCCGGCTCCGCGTCGTCCCCTTCCTAGGCCTCGCCGTCGTCCAGACCATCGCCCTGGTGCTCTCGGCGCGGCGTGGTCAACATGGTCAACGACCGACTTCTATCGAAAGAGTACTGTACGTGGAGAGGCTGAAAGCTGGGTCCAGGCGGCCGCAAGGAAGTGCCTCCTTATTATGCGCAAAATAATTATTCCTCCACCTGACAGCAGGGACCCACCGGACGGGCCACCTTATTTCGCAAAAAAACGTTTCCCCCCTGACTGCTGGGACCCACCGGACGTGCCAGCGTATTTTGCGAAAAAAACGTTCCCCCCGCTGTCAGCTCAGACCCACAGGAAGTGCCTCCTTATTACGCACAAAAAAATGAATACCCCCTGCTAGCTGGGACCCACCATGGTGAGACGCTGACTGGTGGGCCTACTAAGTTGACTGGGACGGGGGCCTTTGTCAACTTTAGTCAATATGAACGATTCTAGCTCAAGTGACCGTACGATGTCCATCCAATGACCGTAGTGCTTCTTCAACCTCTGGTCTTCTTGCTCCAGCCGCCCAAAGCAGCGCCGGTCGTGTCACATGCTCCTGCCTCCCGTGGCTAGCTGTGCTACCGCGGAGGCCTCACTGCCCCTACTATTCCCATCGCTGGCCAGGCCCTGCAGCGACGGCAGCCTCACACCGCAGCCGAACCAGTGAACCATCGTACTCCTCTCCGCGCGGGCTTCCACTGCCACGTCTTCCCCGGATCCCCGTCGTCCCCTTCCTAGGCCTCGCCATCGTCCACCGCCTTGGTGCTCTCGGCGCGGTGTGGTCAACGTGGTCAAGGAACGACTTCCATCGGACGTGGACTGTACATGGAGAGGCTGACAGCTGGGTCCACGGCTGGAGCAAGGAAGTGCCTCCTTATTACGCGGAAAATAATGATTCCTCCACCTGACAGCTGGGACCCACCGGACGGGCCACTGTATTTCGCGAAAAAAATGTTTGCCCCTGACTGCTGGGCCCACCAGCTACATCTTCGCACGCAAGGACGTACGCCTGGGCAAAAAAAAATGATTCGCCCCCCTGACTGTTGGGACCCACCAGCTACATCTTCGCACGCAAGGAAGTGCGTCCGAGCAAAAAAACGATTCGCCCCCCCTGACTGCTAGGACCCACCAGCTACATCTTCTCACGCAAGGAAGTGCCTAACAGTCGGGACCCACCTGGTCGAAGCGTACGTAGCGTTGTCATTCTGGTCGCGAACGTGTACGTACATATATACTGGTGGATGTAGAGGCGTGCATGTGTCGTAGTAGAGGCGCGTACGTGTCGTAGTAGAGGCGCACACGTAGCATGTACACGTACGTACAGCGGCCAGGGTGCAAGAAAGAAAATACGGCCACGTATGTGTACATACGGGCGGGGTCTCCAACGCCTACTCACGCATACGTACGGCCAGGGCTCGTGTATATGGTTGGGTCGGAACGGAGAAGCAGCGTCGTCGTCGTGTTCATGGGGAGGCAACGGAATGCGTCGTGTTCATGGGGAGGCAACGGAATACGTCATGTTCATCAGGAGGCAATGGAACGCGTGGGAGCCAACCGGCTGGGTTGGAACGGAATGCGTGGTCGTGTTCATCGGGAGGGCTTGGACGGAACATGCGATGAAAACGAGGCCTGGCGTACCGCACAACGGAGGAAACAGACCTCCTACGTTCGGAACGGGGTCCTGTTGATCGGGAGTGGTGTGGCGTACCGCAAAACGGAGGAAACGGACCTCCTACGGTCGAAGCGGGGGTCCTGTTCATCGGGAGGGGTGTGGCATACCGCAAAACGGACGAAACGGACCTCCTACGGTCGAAACGGGGGTCCTGTTCATCGGGAGGGGTGTGGCGTACGGCAAAATGGGACTCCACGGGATACTGTTCATCTCCACCGTCGGCCTCCTCCAGCCTCCACGGACTCCTGTTCATCCAGCCTCCACCGCGCGCTACTCCACCGGCTACTGTTCAACCACCCCTCCACAGTTTACTGTTCATCCAGCCCTCCACACCACGGGGTCCTGTTCAACCACCCCTCCACGGGCACCCCTCCACCGTCTACTGTTCATCCAGCCCTCCACCACACCACGGGGGCCTGTTCATCCAGAGGCAACGCCACCGCTCACTGTTCATCCACCCCCCCCACAACGCTCACTATTCATCCCAGAGGCAGCATCGACCGGCTTCAGTTAGCAGCAGTAGCGAAGGAATCGCTCGATCGGGTTCAGTTAACAGCCATCGATCAATCGCTCGGGTTCAGTAACGCGTAGCCTGCAGTGCAATTGCTCGGGTTCAGTTAGAGCCCAACACCTCGCTCAGGTTCAGTTAGATCCAACTCCTCGCACACACGCGCGTACGTGTACGAGAGAAACACGCATCGCTCGGCCCCCGACCTCCCACCGTAACCGGGAACTCCCCGAAATTTTCCTCCCCCTCGCTTCTACCACGTTTTTTTCCATCATGGACGGCCCAAAGAATGTCATGCAGCTGCGTCTCCGGCCCTCCCAGGACGAAAAGCCCATTTTCTGTCATGATTTTTTGTCATAGAAGTAGGAGCCCACCACATCTATGATGATACCAGGTTTTGTCACAATTATCACCATAGAAGTGTCATATGTATGACAGAAAAAAATTTCGTTCGGTCCAAAATGTCACGGATGTGTCTTTTTTGTAGTGTACATGACACTTCACCATCTTTGGGCCTAAGGGAATGCATTGTGGAGTAGTTATTAGATGATGGGTTGCTAGAGTGACAGAAACTTAAACCCTAGTTTATGCGCTATTTCGTAAGGGATTGATTTGGATCCATATGTTTAATGTTATGGTTAGATTTTATCTTAATACTTTACTCATAGTTGTGGATGCTGGCGAGGGGGTTAATAATAAGTGGGAGGCTTGTTCAAGTAAGAACAACACCCAAGCACCGGTCCACCCACATATCAAATTATCAAAGTAGCGAACACGAATCAAACCAACATGATGAAAGTGACTAGATGAAATTCTCGTGTGCCCTCAAGAACGTTTTGCTTACTATAAGAGACCGTTTTGGCATGTCCTTTGCTACAAAAAGGATTGGGCTACCTTGCTGCTTTACCGTTACCGTTACTTGTCCATTACAAATTACCTTGCTGAAAACCACTTGTCATTTCCTTCTGCTCCTCGTTGGGTTCGACACTCTTACTTATCAAAAGGACTATGATTGATCCCCTATTATTGTGGGTCATCAGGAACCAACTTAGGGGTCCTCAGGATGGCCCACCAGGCTAGCAATCTACATGGTGAGACACCCCTGGTCGGAACACCATCAATTTAAATTGATGGTTTTCACACAATGACTTCTATTTAAGACCTACACATAGCCTTTGAAAGTGTCTCTTTTGTTCCACCTGATTCCTCATCCGGACACCCTTTGAAGTTTATCTCTCAAGATATCATACTCACTTAGCTGTTATCCTAGCCACCTTACTATACATCCTAGGTCATTGTTGACTACATCCATATTGTGGTGTTGTCGTTTCAAAGGAAGCAAACTACACTAGGAATAACTACACTAAGATTAAAAAACAAAGTATGACTCATTATGTCGTGCATTGCACGGGTAAGGGGAATATATCTTTATGCAATTAATCTGTTTTATTAGGTTTCAATACTTTGAGTGGAGTATTAACCATCAGTTTTTTTGTGTGTTAATCTAGTGAATTTATGGACATATCGAATATATAACATGATCCCAACCTATATCATAACATAACATGACATGATTTTTTGATTAATTAATTTCACATAACTATGCTTACTATTAATGAATCTATGAACCCGGTCCAATTTCTATATAAGGAAAACTCCAAAATCTCATTATTTGCATTTTTATCTCAGTACTGATTTATTTTTAGGATACATCCTGTTTTTATATTATTACCCACACATAACTTGTTGCAACTAGCAATACTAGGACTGTTGGGGACACAAGTCTTCACCTTATTCTAATGTTGCTTGATGGGTCCTAGGTATTATCTCTATGGATTGTTCATATTGATTCTTCACTAAAGTTGAGCAAGACTCGGGATAGGTTGTTGCTCATCATGTTTTGTATTCGCTTGATGCTAAATTTTAAGTCAATAAAAGCATCCTTTATCAAAAACAAAAACTCCTACCTAGCCATTGCCGATGAACTCCTGATATCATTTTGCTTGGGCTTATTGTTAAACTAGCTGGTGCCTCATGTACTGTCTACTACTTTATCTATAAAGTGTGGCATAAGGGTGGCTCCAACGTGGGCTCTCAGAACTTCTGAATACGTCTGTACATAGTTTGCCATCCAAGACACACTTCTATGTGTCCACGGAAGTCCGCTTGTCTGAATATGCA
>NC_041386.1:574584766-574587185 GCF_002162155.2 Triticum dicoccoides | reverse complement strand
GGGGGGGGAGCTTTGTGCCGGAGTCCGGACCGCCGCCACATTGGGCTCTGACACCTCCGGCCCACTAAAATCCCCCTCCCGGGCCACTTCCTTCCACTCCGCCCTGCTCCTCCTTGCTCTGTGATACGTCTCCAACGTATCTATAATTTTTTATTGTTCCATGCTATTATATTATCTGTTTTGGATGTTTTATATGCATCATTATGCAATTTTATATGATTTTTGGGACTAACCTATTAACCTAGAGCCCAGTGCAAGTTTCTGTTTCTCCTCGTTTTAGAGTTTCGCAGAAAAGGAATACCAAATGGAGTCCAAACGGAATGAAACTTTCGTGATGATTTTTCTTGGACCAGAAGACATCCAGAGGGCTTGGAGTGCATGTCGGGAAAGCCACGAGGCAGCCACAAGGTCGGAGGGCGAGCCCCCACCCTTGTGGGCCCCTCGTGACTCCACCGACCTATTTCTTCCGCCTATATATTCTCAAATATCCCAAAAACTTCCAGGGGAGCCACGAAACCACTTTTCCACCGTCGCAACCTTCTGTACCCGTGAGATCCCATCTAGGGGCCTTTTTCGGCATCCTGCCAGAGGGGGATTCGATCACGGAGGGCTTCTACATCAACACCATTGCCTCTTCGATGAAGCGTGAGATAGTAGCTAAATGGCTTCTTCTCTCTCTTTGATCCTCAATACAAAGTTCTCCTCGATGTTCTTGGAGATCTATTCGATGTAATACTCTTTTGCGGTGTGTTTGCCGAGATCCAATGAATTGTGGATTTATGATTAGCTTATCTATGAATATTATTTGAATCTCCTCTGAATTCTTATATGCATGATTTGATATCTTTGCAAGTCTCTTCAACATTGTTGAGGAAATCGTTAACTGGTAGCTGCTCGGTCGGTTGGTGAGTACGGGATTAATAGGCTAATCGGCAAGTTAATCGGTCATTTAATCAATTAATCGGACGATTTATCGGGTTATCGGCTACTCGGGGACCCTATGAGTAGGGATTAATCGGCAAGTTAACTGGTTAATCGGATGAATTCTTGAACAGGGCTCTTCAAACTATCGATTTGGTTTGGCCAACTAGATTGGTTTTTCTTGCAATGGGAGAAGTGCTTAGCTTTGGGTTCAATCTTGCGGTGCTCGATCCTAGTGACAGAAGGGGAACCAACACTTATTGTATTGTTTCCATCGAGGATAACAAGATGGGGTTTTCATCATATTGCTTGAGTTAATCCCGCTACATCATGTCATCTTACTTAATGCGTTGCTCTGTTCTTATGAACTTAATACTCTAGATGTAGGCAGGAGACGGTCGATGTGTGGAGTAATAGTAGTAGATGCAGAATCATTTCGGTCTACTTGACACATACGTGATGCTTATATTCATGATCATTGCATTAGATATCGTCATAACTTTGCTCTTTTCTATCAATTGCTCGGCAGTAATTTGTTCACCCACCGTAATATTTTCTATCTTGAGAGAAGCCTCTAGTGAAACATATGGACCCCGGGTCTATTTTCCATCATATAAGTTTCCTATCTACAATTCTAGTTTCCTATTTACTTTCTTTGCAATCTTTTACTTTTCGTTCCATAAATCAAAAATATTAATTTACCGTTTATCCATCTATATCATATCCCACTTTGCAAATAACTGTGAAGGGATTGACAACCCCTTTGTCGCGTTGGGTGCAAGTTGGTGTTTGTTTGTGCAGGTATCCGGTGGCTTGTTGTGTTGTCTCCTACTGGATTGATACCTTGGTTATTAAAGGCTGAGGGAAATACTTACTCTACTTTGCTGCATCACCCTTTCCTCTTCAAGGGAAAAACCAACGCAAGCTCAAGAGGTAGCACTCTGCATCCGCACCCTCCTCAGCCGTCGCCGCCACTGTACCTTTCCGGTCGCCGCCCAGGCATATTGTTGGAAGTCTGCAGCACCCACCACACGCCCGCCCACCATGGGCACGCCGCGCCCACTCAGGATCTGTCCATAACAAGGTACCCTCCCCCTGCCGGCATCGTCCATGGCAGACGACACACCCGACAGGTGTTCGGTCAAATGCCACTGAGCTTTTTGTTGAACTTCTCGTTGTTTTCTAGAGTAAGCATGATGGTAGGGTACTCGGTGATGGAGAATGAGTTGTGCGATGTATGGAAGGTATACCTGGCCATGGGAAACTCGACCCGGTCGGCCTGACCTGAAAAAGCCCGACCCGACCCGGTCTTGCCCATGGGCCAGGCCTGGGCCTAGGTTTTGAGCCCGAACGACACACCGTGCCGAGCCTGGGATTGCCATATTTGCGTTTTATGGAAAAGGCCTAGCCCGAGGCCCGCCAGGCTTTTTCACTAATGAGTCTAGCTTGGGCCCAAAAAAGCCTGAAGCCCAGCCCGGCGGATGGCCAGGTCTAGTGG
>NC_041386.1:574382351-574584553 GCF_002162155.2 Triticum dicoccoides | reverse complement strand
GGGTCCAAGCCCGCAATGTGAATTCGCTAGCCCATCCGTGGTACACCATATCCAACTCCGTCATGAAGTTTTGCGGCGCGGTTGCATGAGTAGAGACAATGTAGCCACAAGGCTCATCAACAATGGAGATCGTAAGTTTTGCTTCTTGTTGCTTTACATGTTGGCCAATTCATTGATTCAATCAATGTTGCAACTTGATAATCACCGCATTGTATAGCCCGAACGTCCACAAGAATGAGAGCAGACCATTTACGTTCATACATTGTTGTACTAGGGATATTTGCAAGTTATTTATGGATGAATTATGCTATTTTCTATAATTATTTTGAGTGTTGCAGAGTTTAGAAAAAAAACAGGGGCAGGCGTTTAGGAGACAGGGTTGGATGGTTGACTCATGTATTTGTGTCCGTGAACCAGTCCACAGACAAATAGTGGTCCGTTTTGAGGGGTGGGCGTTGGAGATGCTCCTGAAGCCTGTTTCTCGAAACATGCTTCTTTAGGAATGTTTATTGAAACATCTTTGCTAGACTACTCGTATGAATATGAACAACGGTTTAGAAAATTCCATGAGACGTACACTTTGGTGAACCCGACACCCAACATCTGTCTGAAGCATATATGAACCACCGAAACGAGCATGCGATTCTTTTTCTGTCAAATCAATCTGCTGTGTCCTTTATCCACGCTTTCTTCAGCTTAATCAATGCAGAGGCATCGACCGTTGATGATTGGGACTGTTGGAATGTTTGCATCAGGCGTAGGCCCCATGCAAGCGCACACAACACTTAGTTTTTTACGCCAAAGATTGGGTGCCGCGAATACATTCGCATAGGTGCAAAAGCACGGCCGGGGGCTTGCCGCCGGTTGGGATAGGATTTGCACCAACCCAAGCATATCATTCATCAGCTTTGCCGTTGCCATTGCCAATGCATGCATGCAACCACCGTGAGACAAGCCCAAAGATAAAGAAGCCTGGGAAGAAAGGAACAATCCCAATCATAGCATCTGGTGTGTGGTCTATTTCCGGGTAGTAGTTGACCTCAAGCCTGCTTTATTTATGCACTTGCTAACCTACCGCGAAAAAAGCCCGGAAACCCTCTTGGAAAGCTAAAGAGGGCTTTTTTTTTGCGGGTGAGCTAAAGAGGGCTTAATCGAGCAATAATCGAGGGATTTGCTTGCTGTCGATGTCGATCGACATCATGCATGGGTGCACGAATAATGAATTGGACAGACACCTTTCGGGTAGCTCTTCTTAATCTTAATCGGGTGACAAATTTCTCCCTTTTCCCATGCACTAATGTGTGCATGAAAAGTACGGCTAAACATCTTTCCGTTGGACCGTCGGGACTTCTTTCTCTTATTGAAAATCCTGCAAATCCTGACGTAAATATGAAACATAGTACTGTACTATGCCTAACAAGTAATAGTAGACATGTTGCACTAAAGTAGCGACATATATATACGAAAGTGCCTTTCTGCTCCCGAGCTCATTTGAGCTCGGTGAACAGTAAAATCGAAAAAAAAATAAAAACAATTCAAAAAATTCCAAATTTTTTTTGGGAGAAACATTGACAAAAGTTCTAAGTGCTTGCAAAAATTCATCATGAAATTACATTCCTGTAAAGCATGGCAAAAAAAAAAACAAATTCAGTGCTCCAAAATGCTTTTGAAAGTAGCTTTTTCAGAGTACTGATTTTGTTTTTTTTTTTGCCACGCCTTCTAGAAATGTGATTTCATGGCGAATTTTTGCAAGCACTTAAAACTTTTGTCAATGTTTCTCTCAAAAAAAAATTTGGATTTTAAAAAAAAAATTAGTTTTGATTTTACTGTTCACCCGAGCTCATTTGAGCTCGGGTGCAGAAACTCCGCGTCCCATATATATAGCGCAAAATCTCGTCACCGGGCTGAGTGTTCTTGTTAGTAATTATTATTACTCGTATTGCCGGTTTAGTCATCGATGAGCTACTCGTGCATGTCATGTCATGACGGAGGCATATCGTATACGCACGCAATTAACTACTCCCTTTGTTTCATAATTCTTGTTGTAGTTTTAGTTCGAAGAGCATGCATGTACATCGATCTGATTTTTTACTTGGCCTGCAAAGAAAGCTTATTATTTTATCCATGTGGGAGTGCAACGGATGATGCAAATTATCTATGTTGCGGGTAGCTCTTCTTAATCTTAATCAGATGGCAATTTCTCCCTTTTCCCATGCATGAAAAGCACGGCCAAACATCTTTCCGTCGCACCGTCCGGATTTTCTTTCTTTTCATTGGGCTTCTGCTAGTCCTGACGTAAATATGAAACATAGTACCTAACGAGCATCGATACCCATGTTGCACTAAACTAGCGAGATGAATATATAGTGCTGTGCAAAAATCTCGGTAGGGACAGCCGGCGGAGAGTTCCTGTTGTTACTACTACTTCTCGTGCATGTCATGTCAGTTGCAGTTGCAGAGTATATATATGCAATTAACTATGGACATCGGTCTGATTTTTGACTAGGCCCGCGAAGCAAAAGCTAATTCTTTTTCCATGTGGGAATGCAACGGATTGATGCAAACACCCCGGACGGACGTTGTTAATTCATTTGTTTGTGACGCGCGCAAGTCGGCAAGTGCCAATATCATATCATAAAATTAGGGTTCATGACCAGCATGCATGATCGTCGATGGTTCCAGGCCAACTGCAGCCCAGCCAGAAGTAGGCATAAACAAACCACAAATCAAGCATATTATTCGTGCACCAAAACCCTGGCTTTATTAGCCAGCCTTCTTTTTGCTCTGCCCTACACGGAGTCAGTCGATGATCATCATCATCATCATCAGCGCGGCTGCTGGCTGGTCAGTGGTTACACACAGGACCATCCGATACTTGTCGCGTACCGAGCCGCGGAGGCTGCGAGCGGGCCCGGCGTCCCGACCCGAGGCCCTGGCACTTTCAGCTATATATGCTCTCCTCTCCACCCGACGCATCCATCCATCAATCAACGACGTCTCCCTCTTGCTTGCTAGCTGGACCCTTAAACCCTCTCCCAACTCTCGAGCTAGCTGGTGCATTGTCGTCTCTTCTCCTACAGCCAGCACGCGTAGAAGTACAACGACCATGGGAGAAGTCGCCGCCGAGCTGCTGTACGCCATGGCGCCTCTGGCTCTCTCCGGCGGCGGCGCCGAGGTCGCCGGCAGCTGCGCGCCCCTGCTCGCGGAGCTCAGGGTGCGTCCGTCGATCTTTCCCTCGCCGGACTCTGTTCTGTCCTTTGAGTTTTCAAGCGCTGTGGTTTGACATGTGGAGTGGATGTGTGTGTGTGCAGCAACTGTGGGGGGAGATAGGCAAGAGCCGGGAGGAGCGGGAGCGGATGGTGCACGAGCTGGAGGCGGAGTGCACGCGGGTGTACCGCCGCAAGGTCGACGAGGCCACCGGCGAGCGCGCGCTGCTGCACCAGTCGCTCGCCGCCAGCGAGGCCGAGATCGCCGCCCTCACCGCCGCCCTCGGCGCCGAAAACTCCACGCAGTTCAAGGTACGTAAACTTACTTGGGGCCTTTGGCAGCCAGGCGGCAATCCGCTTCTCCTTTCCCGGCACCCATCTTGTTTTTTTCTTCAGAACTTACTTTGAGGAGTAAAAAAATAACCCGCGTTAATAGTATTAATTACGAATGTAAATGTTATATTTTCAATATTATGATATTTACATGACCAGTCAAAATCTATAGTTTTGCACTCCATTTTAATTTTAGAGTCAACCCAAAGGAGGTCCATTCGAGCACGAGGCACCGGAATTCTAAAACTTAATAGTCCAAGTTTAAAACCTTTAGCTTTAGCAACCGCAAAAAAACATTTAGCTTTAGAATTGATATTGATACAAAGGCTGGGGATTCCCTCCTTTTCTAAGAAAAAACCTTGATCTCTATCGGTCTAAGATTGCCGACAATATTTCGTAAACATACATTCTTTTCAGCCTATCCATAAAGGGAAATATAGACTTGTAACGAATAGTTTCACAGAATCAAGCTCTTTAGTACCGTTATTTAGAAAATAGTACTGATACCACGATGAAGAGAGAAATGGAGGCGCCTGTCATGTGGGTCCTAGCTACCTAGGATGGCACCGTGGAGCGGTCAACTTGCCACAACAATAGTCATAGCCAGCGAGACTCGTTTGGAGCCAAATAGACCCTTTAAACGAGTTTAGACTTTAGAGACACAAACATGCATTGTAGGAGTAGATGGAGTAAGGTGGAAGCCCATCACATACTCCTACGTTGATCATGATTCTGAACAATGACACAAAACAAGTGTAGCTTTGTGAAACCACTTTTTAAAGTGCAGTTCGCCGACGGATCAATAATGCATGGGCAGTTTTAAGGTACTTAATCATGATTCTGTATCGAGTCTGCTAACATTATATTAGTTATTATACACGGTGTAACAGAACTATACATGCAAAGGATTGTTCGTTGAGGCCTCTGTTTAACTTGCTCGCTGAAGTCATGACCTGTTTACTGAAACTCACTACTCACTATTACGGTTTTTCTTCATCTTTATTTAGGTGAACAAATGGACCGTGTCGCTGAACGAGCGGGTGTCATCGGCGACGGCTCTGCTGGAGGAGCTGCGGGCGATGAGAGCAGAACGGAGCAAGCAGTTCTCTGACATCCGGTCGGAGATCGAGAAGATCAGCGCCGAAATCGCAGGGCGGAGCCACGGCCAGGACACCTCCCCCAGGGCCGGCGACGGCCATGACCTCACCATCAGGAGGCTGGGCGAGTACAGGGCACGCCTGTCCACTCTTCAGAAAGAGAAGGTAAGAAATTTGTTCTGAAACATCAGGATTTCACCGCTTTTTTGTTCTGAAACATCAGAATTTTACAGCTTTTCGTTTGACAGTCGATGGATGCATCCGACAGGGATTGCTTAAAATAAGCCCTCCATCAAGATATCCAATCGATTTTACTACCTTTGTTTAAGACGGACCTATCAACAGCTAGTTAGTAGGACATCAGATCAGGTCCTGCACTGTCCATGATGCTGTTAAGTTGGCTAATCGGTCCATTCAGGTCAACACTTTCCTACCAATCATTATAGCGATTTTATGATCTTCAGAAGATCACAGCGAGCCAAGGATTGTGATTTTTTATTAAGTATATATAAAATGTTGATATGTAATGACAATCACGATGGTGACAAGCTGACGGCTACTGAAAATTTGTTGCAGTCGGATTGTGATTTGCCAAGTACTAGTATAAAATGTTGATATGCAAGTATATGCAACAATCATCTGGATATGCATGATGGCGACAAGCTGACGGACATGCAATTTTTTGTTGACAGTCGGAGCGTCTGCACAAGGTCCTGGAGCACGTGACGGAGGTGCACTCGCTGTGCGACGTGCTGGGCGAGGACTTCATCGCCATCGTGAACGAGGTCCACCCGGGCCTGCACGAGGCCGACCCCGGCAAGCCCACCAGCATCAGCGACACCACGCTCACCAGGCTCTCCCAGGTCGTCGCCATGCTCACCTCCGAGAAGGCCAAGCGAGCAGCCATGGTACATACCAGCGTACCACCACCGGTTAACCTTAATTAGTTCGCCTCTGCTTCCAAGCCCCAACGTGACGCTAATGGTTACTCCAATGTTCGCAGCTGCGGGAAGTCGTGGTGCCGCTGGTGGAGCTGTGGGACCTGATGGACTCGCCGGTGGAGGAGCGGCGGGGCTTCCAGAAGGCGGCGGCCGTCCTGAGGCCCGCGAAAGAGGAGGTCCTGTCCTCCGGCGTGCTGTCCATGGCGAGCATCAAGAAGACGGAGGAGGAGGTGGAGAGGCTGACGAGGCTCAAGGCCGGCCGGATGAAGGAGCTGGTGCTCAAGCGCAGGCTGGAGCTGGAGAACATCTGCCGGAGCATGCACGTCGAGCCCGACGCCAGCACCGTGCCCGAGAAGTCCATCGCGCTCATCGACTCCGGTACGTACTACGAGTTCAGGCTTCAGACACTGCAGGCTTCTTGTTCAGTTTTACTACTGGGAAAGAAAAAAATTCACACACGCCGAGCTTTTCTTTACTTATTACTGAAATGCATTTCAAATGTGGATGCAATTCTAATGGTGACCGCATCTTACATATTATCAGGCCTCGTGAACCCTTCTGAGCTCATGGCCAGCATTGACGACCAGATAGCCAAGGCCAAGGAGGAGCATCAGTCGAGGAAGGACATCATGGAGAAGATCAACAAGTGGCTGCTGGCCTGCGAGGAAGAGAAATGGCTCGACGAACACAACGTGGTATGTCTCCAGATCTTACAATTTGAAAGAATGCGTACTATCTGGGTGCATTGGACAGTGATCTCTGGGTGCTGATCTCGTCTGCTGGTTTCATTCAGGATGAGAACAGATTCAGCACCGGCAGGACCGCACGTCTGAACCTGAAACGCGCCGAGAAAGCCAGGGTCATCATCATGAAGATTCCTGGTACATTTTGATGAACCATTTTCTGAATTAATTCGTTATTTGTTTGATTGAGTGGATTTAAATACCTATATACATACTAGTTGAAATTTTCCAAAAAATATATCTAGTTGGGAATGTGTTTGTGCAAAAATAACCGACTGTTCGTTGCTCTGCAGCTATTGTTGATAACCTGATGAGTCGAACGCTGGCATGGGAGAGCGAAAGGAAGAAGCCTTTTCTGTACGACGGGGTAAGCTACCTTCAGCTCTACTGCACCAGCATACGAACTGCGAACAATTTCCATGGTAGCTGACGAAATGTTTGCCTCTCGTCTCTTGTAAAGGCTCGCCTAGTGGCCGTGCTGGAAGAGCACAAGCAAGCCAGGCTGAGGCAGGAGGAGGAGAGGAGGCGACTCCGGGTAAGTAAATAAAACATCCTCGCTCTCACTGCATTTTGGTCGGCATTTGCTAGAATTCTTCTGGATTCTGAACTCACCGGAAGTAAATTGATGGCGTGTTGCAGGAGCAGAAGAAGCTGCGGACCCTGTTCAGCGAGAAGGAGACGATGCCGCGCCTGAAGAGGCCCAGCGGCAGCGGTGGCTTCAGCAGGACGCCGGAGCCGAGCAGCATGAACCGGAAGAGGGTCGACGCCGGCAGGCTCACGTGCTCCGCGCCGTCCATGCGCAGCAGCAGCAGCGGCTCCAGCTGCGGCGGCGGCGGCGGTCGTTCCTCGGCCGAGCTCGACAGGCCGCGGTCGTCGGCCGCGGGGGCCGGGCGCTGCGGCGAGCTCCTGCAGGGCGCGCGGCGGCTGTCGGCGTCGTCGTCGTCGTTCAACTACGTCGCCGTGGCCAAGGCCGGCGGCAGCATGTCTTCGTCGCTGGCGTCGCTGTCCTGAGCTCACCGGGCCGATCGCGGCCGCTGCTCCCACAATTTTTCTTCCTTTTTTTCGTTCTTTGATGGTAGGGGAAATAGCATGGCGGAAAAGAATTTGGTATCTTGTGTGTTTTCGAATGATGCTGTTGTTTTGCTGCCGGAAGCTGTTGATGCGATTCATGTTTCTTTTACGGAGTGGCCGTGTGTAAATACTTTCACTGGAAGAAATGACAATATTGTGCAACTTTGCCACCCCGATTCTGAACTGTGAGGCAATGCTTTTTTTTAACATCAATACATATGTGTATACACTCATCGTAGGTGTCTCGTCGTGGACGAGAACGTCTCCTTCCACTGAAAACGTATCGTCGAAAATTCTGAAATAAATCCAAAAATAATGCGAGCATCAGGATTTGAATCCTGGTGGAATGGGGATACCACTGTCTTTTTAACCATCAAACCATAGATTGGTTCGCTCTCTAAGGCAATGCTGCACGGTTTGCTTTGAGAGAGAGCTCTCTCTCTGATTAGAGCATCTTTAGCTGTTGGCTCTTCAGGCGGCGATTTTACGCGCACCCTGGGGGCGAGCCGGTGTTTAAATCGACGCGGGGGTGAGCGGGTTCCCAGTCGCTCGCCCCAGGGTCGCCCCGGACGTGTTTTTTTATTTTTAAAAAAAGCTGAATTCGGTGAAGTTTGGCAAAGTTCGGCTAAAATTCGGCAAACTTGTTATTCATATTAAACATGTTCGGCCTTTTACATAAATTATTAAAAAAAACTGATCTATGGGGCGAAGAACTCGATCAGCGCGGCGAAGTCGTCGACATCGCCGCCGTCCTCGTCGCCGTCGGCGGCCTTCTCTTTCTTGATGGCGCGGTCGCCCCTGCTGGACCCCTTCCCGGCGTCTCCATGGCGGACAGGCGGTGGCGGCGCGTCGTTGTCGTCGTCATCGTCGTCGTTGTCCTTGAGGATGACGGTGCCTCCCTCGTCCCTGCCACGGCGATGAGCTTCAAACCGCGCGAGGGCGGCGCACTGGCGCTCCTTCTCCGCCTGCAGCCAGTTGTCGCGTGCCCATTTGAGGGCCACCTCGTCGTCGAGCGCCTCCTCCTTGACGCCGCCGGCGAGCCCGGGCTCCGTCTTCACGACGGGGAGCCCTGGCTCTGTCTTCGGCTTGACGAGTCGGGGAGGGGCCGAGGACGAGGCACGGCCGCCGCTTTCATTGATGACGATGCCGGCCGGGCGGGTACGCCGGCCGAGCGGGGTCTCCACTGCGGGCTCGGCCTTGACGCCGAACACCGCCGGAGAACCAAAGGAGTGGGACGAGGAGTGGGAGGAGGAACGGGATGAGGACGACGAGCTGGAGACGAACCTCCTTGGCATCCATTGCCCGGCACCGCGGCGGGGCACCGGAGCGCCGGCCGGCCCTCGAGGGTATGTGAGCGGCGGGTTGTTGCGCCCTCGAGGTGCGCAAGAACCTCATGGAGTGTCCGGCCGGGGACGGACCATCACAGCCGTCGCCCCTCGCTGTTCCACCGGCCGCCCGCCATCATCGGTGCTCCGTTGGTGGAGGTGAGGCGTTGCTCCTGACGGCGCTGGAAGTACACCGCCCACGCCTCGTGGTTGTCGGCGGCGTACTGCGGGGAGGCGCGCTGCTCCTCAGTCAGCGACGACCGAACACGGTCGACCTCGCCGGCGAAGTGATCGGGGCGAGCGACGACGTCCGACAAGGGGGGATGGGGACGCCTCCGGCGCCGAGCCTTCATCCTGTCGGCCCAGCGCGCATGTCTAGAGGCGCCGGAATGTTCGCCTCGAACAGCAGGTACGCCTCCCACGTCTGCAGCGAGCGGCGGCCGAAGCCGTTGGCCGCCGCTCCGTCGCCGAGGAACCGCTCGCGCATTGTCGTGGATGGGCTGGGAGAGAGGAGAGGTTCGTCGGCGGTGGAGAGAGAGACAGAGAGGTTCGGCGGCGCTAGAGAGAGACAGGGAGCACGCCGTCTGTGGCCAACGGCGGGGGTGGGACGACGCTTTTTATAGCCGCCGGAGAGGCGTGTGTACGCGGGACGGGGAGTGAGGCGGCGCCGCCCGTGAAGAGCCGCCCCGTAAGGAATCAATGGAAGCTGACCGGCGGCAGCCTTGGCATTAATTCCCCGCGGGAAACCAAGGCGTTCGCGGGACGACGAGACGAGTGTCGCTAACTCGGCGGGCCCGTGGCTTTTTCGCGCCAAAACCATTTCGTCCGGCGCCTCCGAGAGTCCCCAGCGCGCCGGGTTCGCCCTGAATCCGCCGGCGCCAATTTCGGTCCGAACCGGTGAAAATTGAGCTTCTAGGGATGTGATTGGGCCAATTTTTATGCATCGGCGTGCAAAATTCATCTGAGAAGAACGTTTTGGGGGCTCGGCTAGAGATGCTCTTACCATGCTAGGGTGTTGCGTCGTGCCGGCGTGAGGAATTTGCTGAAGCACAGTCGACCTCTGGATTTTCCTTAGAATTTAGCTTCCCCGATTACAAATTATGAAAGCTTCATTCTTGTCCTTGTAGTACATCCGTACTAAAGTCTTACTGCAGGTAAAGGGTTCACGGAAATATGGAATTGGGGAATATATAGGAGCCCTACCATCGTTATTACTTCGGTCTTTTTTATATTTGGATTGGATGTACTAAAAAGGAAAGGTCCTTTTTTTCTTTAATTGTCATGGTGACACATGCGCGTGCATCATTCTCACACAAACAAAAATCAGTTTGTCTAATTCATATCTAGATATTTTTTAAGGATGTCACATTAAGCTCTCATAAATATATAATGCAGCTCTCATAAATATATAAATGCCTTCTTAGCAAGTGGCTGTGGAAGCTTTCGTCGGAGAATGATGCTATGTGGGCACAGATCCTTCGCGGCAAGTACCTCCAGTCAAAAACTTTGGCACAGGTCTCTGTAAGGCCGACCGACTCGCCCTTCTGGAAGGGTCTCATGAAGGTCAAGCAGGCATTGTTTAATAGGACAAAGTTTGTTGTTGGAAACGGCACAAGTACACGTTTCTGGGAAGATACTTGGCTTGGTGACACACCCTTGGCCATCCAATATCCCTCTTTGTACCGCATTGTTCAACGACGTGAGGTGTTCGTTGCTTCGGTCTTTCAATCTACCCCCCTTAATATTCAGTTCAGACGAGTGCTAGCGGGCAATCGTTGGGAAGAATGGCTCCGTCTAGTTAGGAGACTGATGGACGTCCAGCTTTCTCAACAACCCGATGAATTACGCTGGAAGTTGACTAAGTCTGGAGCATTCACGGTTAAATCAATGTATATTGATGTTATTAATTCGAACTTCATTCCTACGTCCAAACATGTTTGGGATGTCAAAGTTCCTTTGAAAATAAAAGTGTTTATGTGGTTTGTCCATAAACAAGTAATTTTAACTAAGGATAACTTGATGAAGCGTAATTGGACAGGACCTACTAGGTGTAGTTTCTGCGATCGGGATGAGACTATTAAACACCTCTTTTTTGATTGCCCGCTGGCCAAGGTACTTTGGCAGACGGTCCACATTGCTTTCAATATCAAACCCCCGATTTCTGTTAATGCGTTATTTGGGACATGGCTTAATGGGATTGAGCCTAACCTAGCGAGACATATTCGGGTTGGGGTTTGTGCTTTGATGTGGACTATCTGGAATTGCAGAAACGATTTGGTCTTTAACAGAATATCATGTATACATTTTTTGCAGGTTTTATTCCGGACTACGGCACTGATCCGTTCGTGGTCGCTACTCACCCAGACGGAGGCCAGGGAGCATTTGGTTACTGGGTCTGTCCGCTGGGAGATGGTAGTTCAGGATATCTTCAACCGGTTTGGATGGCGGTCATGTAATATGATAGGCATCTAGTATTCCTATCTAGTTTACCCAGCCGGTTGTGGCATCTTGATTTGGCTAGTTGATGTTTTTAGCCTCTTTTGGCTCTGTGTGAGCTTTTTCTGCTTTTTTATGGCTTATGAAGACCTTTGGAACCATGTTGGCACTACTTTATTTTGATAATAAGAGGGCCGTAGGCATCGTACTGATGCAGAGGCCGGGGTTTTCCCCCCTTTTCAAAAAAAAGCAACAGCCAACAAGAAACAAAAAAAATTAGGACAAAAAAAATAGACCACAAACAAAGTGAAAATCAGTTTAGATATGATATAATTATGTCACATCTAGATGTGTTTTAGACCGATCCAACAAAAATATGCCTCTAATGCTAACTCCAAGGCGGACCCATAAACCTCCCTTAACCGTTCGGATTGTGTTGTCCAGACCGCGGAAGCGATCCAATGCCAACATGTATCGGTCCGCGGGGCGGTACGTGATTTCTTCCGAAAATTGGAGACAAAAGTGTGGGAGGTTTGCGGGAGTCCGGACACCCGAAACGTAGGACCCCGACACCCCCGGCCCACCCAATCCCTCTTCCCGGTCCCATTTCCTTCCACTCCGCCCCTTCTCCCCTTACTTTGCATCTGCACCCTCCATCTTTGTCGCCGTTGTTGTTCGTCTGTGGCCGCCACAGAGGCATTGCCGGACGTCCGCAACCAGCACGGACGCGTCCGCTCGCCGTTCTGACGGAGCTTTCAGCCTTGGAGCCGTTTGTATCCAGGTCACACCGCCCCCCGTCATTGAGCTTATTTTCAAATGTTATGTCTTTTTTAGAGTACGAAGGGTGATGAGCTACTCAACCATGAAGGATGAGTTGTTGTGCGATGCGTGGCTGGCCGTATCCGCGGAATTCGTAGGCAGCACCAGAGGGCCACCCTTCTGGGAGAAAGTGCATGAAAAATTTCACCCAGAAAAGCACATTGCGCCCTACGACGTGTACATCATGCGACCATGCAACATGAGGTCGTTGTCGTATCACTTGCACGCTATCCAGGTCAACGTCATCTAGTACTGCAACTTGATCAGTCAGCTCGAGGTAAGGTGGCCATGGTACACAGGCATGGAGGAGATGGTAAGTTTTACTTCCTTTTGCTAAACTTGTTGATTGATTCATTCACTCAATGTTGGTCTACACATTATATGCAGCCCGCACGCACCGCCATGATGTACCACATGTCAACGGGACGGCCATTTACGTGCACACACTGATGGATGAAGCTGAAGGAAAAATATGTGTGGTAGGACATGATCCGTTCCTGAAAAACTTGTTGGACATCCGGGATCTAGCCGAATTTGAGACCTTGTTGTACTAGAGTTAATTTACATGCTATGTGGATGATTTGTGCTATTTTCTATTCAAACCTTGATGAATATCGGCCGGTTTGAATGAATTTTATCCAGTTGGTTAAAATGTGGTTTAAAACATATGCGACTAGTGTTGAATGATTGCCTCCCGCATCCATGTCCATAGACTAGCCCCCTGTCTGCGGACGAGTGCGAAAGATCTTTTGCAGGTTACTGTTGGAGATGCCCTAACACATACTAACAAACTTAAGCATTAAAAAACTTATATATTTATAAAATGTCAGGACTTTAATTTAAACTTTGTCAAGGCATCACCTCATCTATCTTCCAAGCAAAGCATAAAGTGGAGGAGGACCAGCTTTATGCTATGGGAATTGCAAGGGCTACAAGCATAGATGATTTATACTTTGTCAGAGCATATATAGCCGGGCGTCTTAAATCCGTCTTATATGTTCGGGCAGGCCCGGTCGCAAAATTTTGATTCAGACGGACGCCTCAAACGACCCTCAAACGCCCGGGCTGACCGGCACCCTCATATTCAGCCCAAATATAGGGTGAATATGGGGGCGCCCAGGCATGCCCGCTACGTCAGACCCGGCCCATGTTGGCTCACCAGACCCTACATATATTCCTCCCCATCCGCTCGCTGGAACAAACCCTAACCACTTCACTCCAGTTCCCTCTGCTACCCAAGCTCGTCTCCGGCGCCGTCGGTCGTCTCCGACATGGCGGGCAACGGATCCGAGTCCTTCACCTCCAGATTTGTCGACCCCGAGCTCATCCCTCGCGGCCCCGAGGAGGAGATGGTCGTCCAGCTTGCGCTCCGTCGCACCTGGAAGGAGGCGCTCGAACTCCTTCCGTCGGGAATCCATTGCCTCCGCCCAAATGGCATGGATCCAGTGCTAGGCCAACCGTGGTGGCCTCGCCGGAGGCGGTGCGGTCCGTCCGGCGTCTGAACACGGTGGCGAACGCGCACCCCCTCCGTTGGCGCGCCGAGCATCAGGACGCACCATGTGCCTGGCCCGACGAGAACATGTCACGGCGTGCCCGCCGTGCCAGGCACCGGGAGCGGGAGGCGGCAACAACCCTCGCAACAGTGGACGTCGGCGGGGCGGAGTTGCATTCTCCGGCGCCCCGTATGGCGCATCAGTCCGGGCACCGCTACCGCATCGTGGTGGACGTCGGCGGCTCGTCTCAGGATGGATCCATCGATCTGACGTCCACCGACACCGTTCAGGTTCCGGGTTCCGACGAGAAAGAGTAGGGTATGGGAGACGGCGACACCTGAGTCCCGTGAGCCGGCTGTGTTCCATGCCCTACTTTACCTTGCCAACGACCAAACCAACATTCTGAGGGACGCAGCCGGCCGCTGGACATGGCCACGGCAGAGCCGGGCGAGCGGGGAGCGGAACCGAACGAAGCTCCGCTCAAAGTTCGCTGCGTTGTATGTAATAATATGGATTTGAGGTATCCGTATGTAGAATGCATTTTTTGAAGCGTGACCGATCACTGTCCGCGTCTGCGGGCACGTCTTTGGGCATTTTAGGAAGTCCGATGTAGATGCTCTCAAGGCATCACGTCACCTATCTTCCAAGCAAAGCATAAAGTTGAGGAGGACCAGCGTCCGGGGAGTTGCAAGGACTGCAAGCATAAATGTAAGAGGAGCGCATGTTTTGCCCATACGCGTGTGCCTACTCCATCTCGCTCCGAAGTCCGAAGAACGGAGCCGGCGTCCGTCCGGTGAGCGCCGGCGGCAAGGCTCCCGTTCATGTCGACGTCCGGCGAACGGTGACTTGTGACGGTCGGAGGTGGCGGCACTATCGGCGTAAGATGGGATCAGCTAAATTTTGTAAATATTTTTTGTGATAGCATCTGTAAGAGTTTTGCACTCAACCAGCCAATATTACGGAGTTGTTATGCCATAGAGGCTTAAGCCAAAGCAGAAGGGACTAAAAGTGACAAGACACAAAAAAGAATGCTAAAACTAAGGGCAACACCTATTCATAAGCATTCACCCATGTCTTCTGAAGATCGCCATGACATTAATCTCCAAGGTGCAGCAAGCTCGTTTCACTCTCTCCCCCAACCTCCTCCGATCCTTTTCTAGCAGAGCCCAAAACAACGCCCAGACTTTTGATGATACAATGGTATATGCCAACCTGAATTATTTATACTAACATATCAACCCGCGCTACTACACGGGCTAGTAATTTTAGGAGAAATAAGTATTAGAAGTTGCTGATTAATTTATGCCCATGGCTAATAGTAAAAACTGTTTATTTTGCTTTTTATTGTTTGTTCATATTTTACCAAAATAGTAACACAGATACTTTGCAATCTTTATCTAGTTGTGATAGACTTTAACTACCAAGGCCACTATATGCCTTGTCCACATGGCACCGCAACCAAAGTTTCCCTAGGAAATACAGAACAGCATAGGGCGTGTGTTCCCTAAAAAAAAAAAGCATAGGGCGTGTGTTTCTTTCCCTATGTGTGCCTGAGGTAACCGTAGGGGTATGATCTTTCCCAACATTTGCTAATTCACTTCAAGGAAACATTTAAAGCGTAGGGGAATTGGTGATTTCTAGTAACACCTTCATATGTGTTTGCCTGTGTTAAGTTGAAACAATAGCATAAGTTCTACATCCAAAATGGAAATCGATGTTTAAAGAAAAAGGATATACCCCTCGGCCTCTGCATCTGGACGATGCATGTAAACATTTTATTAGTTATTCACAAAACGGAAATCGATGTGCTCATACCTTCATGTATAAATGTATATGTGGTTTGTACGGTGAACGGTGATACACGTTATGCATTACACCATAGTTTTTTTTTTAATATTAACAACAGCGGAACTGAAATAGATAATATAGGCATACTTTGGGTTATTCTATTAAGAAAAAATGTCAGTAATTTATTTATAGACAAAATTAGGGAATTACTTTTTATTATCTTTTATAATGGAATATGCCGTTTATTAGATGAAGATTTAGAGGTTAATTTAAATTATTATTTTTATAATAGCGTAGCTGAGTAGTTTACATATAAATTTAGGGGGTTGTTTTAGACTCTATTTTATAATGACAATTGTGAGCAGTTTCTTTGAGAAAATAGAATATATCCAATAGCTACCATTGTTGCTGGGGATTAGTAATACTAAGATTAGAAGGAAAATGGCACATGCCACTCTTCTAGTTTATCTCCTGGAAAAAGGTTATTAGTGTGTTTCAGACAAAATGTTTAGTTTCTTAATAGATACTGTAATTGCGAATCTGACAATGAAGTAAAGCTGATAGTTCGCGAACCCATATAGGTTCTCAAGCGTGCGACGGCGTAAGTCGCCATGACAGTCGACAACCATGTCGATGGAGGCCAGATTGCGAAAGAACTGCTCAGGTACGGTAATGGTAGTAAGCTTGCTAATGTATCATCCTTATTAATGGGTCCTTCGGTTGCTTTTTTTCCGGTTGCTTATTTTTCATCCCTAATAATTTCTTTCTCCCGTGCTGAAAAAGGTTCATAGTCCCTCTCCGACATCCTTTCCGGCATTCTCAACTTGTTAAATGGTTCATGGCAGGTCCATACCCCTTCATGTCCTTGTGTTTTGCTAATGTGGCAGTGCCATGATTGATGAATAGATTGGAAATTTCTCTTATAAAAAAAATGAAATTTGGGATCGATAGATGAAGAACGGGAGAGCACTGATTTTTCTTTTATGAAGATATATAGTAGGGTCTAATTACATAATTGTTTGGCCAACAAGCGGTAAAATTCGCGTCTAGACATAGTGGACGCTATGTTGGTACTGCCACGTCAGCGAGAACATGCCCACGAAGGGGTATGGACCTTCCATGAACCACTTAACAAAGTTTAGAGTGTCAGAAATGCATTTTGCAAATTCATGGACTTTACGAAAATTCTACGGGCCTATTACGGGGTCTGTTTGTTAACTTCTCCATCCCAGCTAAGCTTCCCCATAAAAGCCCATTGTCAAAGCTCTGGACTTAGTGGCACCACCATATAAGTCTAGGAGCCGCCTGTATATTTAACTCTGTATAGAAAAATAAACCTAAAGTACACATACATGCAAAAAGCAAGCGATAGAAAGAGAGAGGGAGTGTGTGTGTCCAGTGTTTGCAATTTTTTTTAAAAAGTGAACTCGAGAGAATCTACTATACATTTTCCTTTCATGGTGCATCTACAATACTCCGCGTATAAAATTTGGTCAAAGTCAAACTACAAAAAGTTTGGCCAAATTTATATCAAAGAATATGAACATCTACAATACTACTAAAACTATATAGTATGAAAATACATTTCATGGTGCATCTGATAATATCGATTTCATATTGTGAATGTTGATATTTTTTAATATAAAGTTAATCAAATTTTACAAATCTTTACTTTGACCAAACTTTATACGCAGACTAAAAAAAACAGAGGGAGTACTTTGATTAAAGTCCCCAGGACCCAACCAACAATTTAAGAATATTGTTAGGCCATATAGACATACTGGTAAACATATGTTAAACTCGTAAGCATATGATGATATGAATATGTGCACACCATTATTACCTGCTGAGTATAGACTCATACATACATCCGCACCAATGCACGCACGGTGCTTGTGCATTGATTCCTGTCGCACCAATGTTCGTGCAGCGTGTCCTCCGCACATCAACTTTGGGACAAATGGGAGGTGCAGTGCTTGGTCCTTGCCAGCTTCACCCTGCAGGCCTTCTTCCTGTTCGCCGCAGGCATCCGGCGGCGCAACAAGTCCGCCGTGCTCTGCATCCTGCTCTGGCTGGCGTACCTGTCGGCCGACTACGTGGCGGTCTTCGTCCTCGGGCACCTGACCATGAAGATGGACGACCCGCTGGTGCTGCTGTGCAGTGGCGGAGCTTGGCCCAGAAAACTGGACGGGCCGACAGTAGGAAAGAACTATTGGGATGGTGTTTCATGGCCCAAAAGTAAGTATACACTACAGAAAAATCGAATGGGCTGGGCGGGCCACGGCCCATTCGGCCTTGCTGTAGCTCCGCCACTGCTGCTGTGGGCGCCCGTGCTGCTGCTCCACTTGGGCGGGCAGGAGACCATCACGGCCTTCTCCATGGAGGACAACGAGCTGTGGAAGCGCCACCTCCTGGGCCTCCTCACCCAGGTGGCGATGGCCGTCTACGTGGTGGCCAAGTCCTGGCGCAGCAGCAACGGCGGGCTCCTTGTCGCCCCCGTCGCGCTCATGTTCGTCTCCGGCACCGTCAAGTACGCCGAGCGGACATGGGCGCTCAAGACGGCCACCTCCGACACCATCAAAGACAGCCGCATGAGCGACCTGTACGAAACCATGAAGACGAGACAGGGCGAGCCTTCTGCTGCCGCCAGTTCGGCGGTCCGGATCCTGAGGTACAACCAAGACATTGTTGGCCGTCAGAAATGGTGGCTCCAGGAGGAGTACGCCGACCTCGTGCAAGCGGCCGGCGACAGCTTCCCCAACTGCATGAACGCGCTGATGGACATCCCTGTCTCGCCATGGGTGCAGCCTCATATATTGGGCATGGCCGAAGAGATCCAGAGCCTCCGTGGGCCGGCAGGTGCAGGCGGCAGCAGGGAGGACACGTTCCCGTCCAGGGCGTACAAGCTGGTCGAGATCCAGCTCTCGCTCATGTACGACCACCTCTACACCAAGGTTGGCCTGCGGTACGCCCAGCGTTGGCCGGTGGTCGGCCTCGGCCTGCCGCTCCTCACGTTCGCCACCACCTTGTCGGCTCTCGCGCTGTTCGCTGCGGCGGCGAGGAAGAAGGGCAGCGGCGCCGTCGACGTCGCCGTCTCCTACGTCCTGCTGGCCGGCGCCGTGGCGCTGGAGGTGCTTTCGATCCTGACCGTCACGCTGTCCTTCCGCTCCTACTGCTTCCTGCGGGACAAGCTTGGCGCCGGCGGCAGGCTCACGCCGGCGGTCTTCTGGCTGGTCAGGTGCCTGAGACCCTACGACAAGCCGCTGTGGTCCAACAAGTGGGCGCAATACAATCTGCTCGCCGGATGCATCAAGGAGAAGCAAGCCGGCGTGTTCACGAGGGCGATGCGTCGCGTCGGCCTGGCCGGGGACACCGAGCTCCGCCGCATCTCTGACGAGACCAAGGCGCTCATCTGCAACGAGCTGGACGACGAGCGGAGGCTGCACGTGTTCAGCCACGCCCGGGGCACGGCGATCCTGTCGCTGAGTGGGCACGGGGTGGGCTCGCAGCTGCACAAGAGCATCTCCAAGGTGGACTTCTCCACCAGCGTCGTCATGTGGCACCTCGTCACCGACATGTGCTTCTTCCTCGGCGGCGAGCCGGCTAGGGACGGCCGCCGGCACATGGCTCTGGCACGGGAGGTTTCCAGCTATCTCATGGACCTCGTCATGGAGCGGCGCGTGCTAATCAGCAGCGAGGGCCACGTCGCGCACCGCAAGGCCCGCGACGAGGTGAAGCGGATCCTGGAGGGGGCGAGGGTCGACGCGGCTGACGCCGACGCCATGAGGAAGATGCTCGAGGCCGGCGGGGGCGCGGTGCCGGAGGGGGTGGACTCGTACGAGTCCATGCGGCCGGTGCTGCCCAGCGCGTGGAGGCTCGCGCAGCTGCTGCTCCAGCAGGACCGGAACACGGAGACAGGTGGCGGCGGCGGCGCTCCGTGGGAGATGATCGCGTCGGTGTGGATCGAGATGCTCTTCCACCTCGCCACGCGGTGTGAGGCCGGCTTCCACGCCAAGAATCTCAGTACCGGCGGGGAGTTCATCACTCATGTCAGGTTCCTGCTCCACAATCGGGGGATCGGCTGGAACTTCATCATTGGCCGTTTAAATTTACAGTCTCGCTAACTTCCGGTCAGTCCACTGAGACTATATCCACGAGATTTTACATTAAGATCCATTCAAAAAAAAAATCTCAGTTTATCTTTTTCTCTCTAACATGTCACTTGATTGAGACTTGTTTAAGTCTCAGTCGACTGAGACCTAACCACAACCTTAAATTTACTCAAGAATCAATTCATTTCCCGTTAATATAAGGGAGAAAGACTTTAATCAAGTTTTAGTTTTAAATTCAATATAAGAGAAAAGGTACTGTTCTATAAACTCTTCCTATTTCGCACCATTTCCTTTATTTATTTTTGTGTTGTCAATGCATGTGGGAAATGATCTTGCACTCACATGTGAGTCGTCCTTTCGTATTTATTTTCTTTTATTTTTGAAGGAAAAGGAGTGCAACTTACTGAGCGAACCATATGTCCACAGAGATGGCATGATCTAGATTGAATATATATTTCTTGTAGTGAAAACGCATGAGAAACTGGAAAATATTATTGAATTATTGGAACACAATGTTTGGCTTTTATTGTTCTGAAAGATCCTAATGTTTTACTCTTCAAATCAAATTATTCCTTCCATTTTACAATAATTTCCAACTATTACTTTCTTATTTAAAATTCAGTTATTTTATCTTTAAAATACATGTAGCAATGTTAGGTACCATTGATGAAGATTAGCAAATTAGTGTTCCCACGTTTAACAAAACTAGTCATTGTGTACGTGCAATGCACGTTAATTTGAAAGTATATTAAGTGCATGCGGATATTAAGTAGGATATTATTTGCGTGTTATTATGTGATTAGCACTATATTTGGCATGAAATTAACTGCACGCTAAACGCGTTGAGCGCTCGACATTGAAGCAGTCTAAGTCGTTGGATTGACGTGATTTGATAACCAAGATTAATTGGATCTGCCCCTTTGAGTCTTTTTATATTTGTATAGATGTATAGATGTATAGATGTATAGATATTACTGACCTGTTAACCTATAAACACTATCAGGTCCTTGGAGTCTGGAACCAACCTGTGGTTGGATGGTTAGAGGGACTGTGGCCTACGGTGACTTTGTAAATCTCAAGATGATAGAGTCTGCATGAGTGAGTAACGACCACGTACAGATCTAAGCAGTGGCTCTATAGATAACATGCAAAAAGTTGATAAATTTTTTCCGGTTAAAGATCATATCGTTTCTGTTGTTCCATATAGCCTAAAGTAGAGCACATATCCCTATCCGAATATGTGTCGCTATATTTGGTTCCACTTTATTTAGTCATGTCCTAAATAACGTGTTGATGGAAGATGGAGGAGTAACGTTGAAGACTATATGTATGGTGCGCCATAGTAGTTTTGCCAATGGACAATCGAGAAAGAGGTGTTGTATAGTTTTATTTTGATCACAAAAACAACATCTAGAGCTACCTACCCATCTTCGCTTAGCCAAATTATCTTTCGTTAAGATCACTCCCTTGTGGACAAAGCACATGAAAATTTTAATTCTAAACGAGACTTTAATCTTTCGGATATGAAGAAATCTTGGAATTTACCCAGAATCAATTAAATCCAAATACATAGACTTCATTGAGAAACTACCGTTCGTAGCTAGTTTCCAGTGCATCAAGAAGATTATGCAAGGGTGATGCAGAGCGCAGCCTTTTGCACCAGATAGAAGCATACAAACAAAGGCGAGAGACTACCAGTGCAAGAATCTATTGGGTTGGGACAAATCAAAAGTTCAGCTAAGCCGAACGGTACGAAGCACATATGGCTAATTACTAAAGTCTAGACGAACTGCAGTTCCACCGTCAAATTACAAAGTTAAGCTAGACTAACTGTGAACCATCAAAACGCCAACCAAATTATACTGTATCACATAAGCCGTCCAGACTCAAAATTAGAGTCGCACACGTTGCTTATCTTTTTTCTTTTTTCTTTTTGAAGGAAATAGCAGGAGCACTGCTTGTCATTTAAGAAGGAGAAACAAATCAGGGTTACAGATGTTTGATTACATACAAATTAAGATTACACTCAAGATGGAATGAGGCTGAATCTATTAGGGGATTAGATTACATGTGCTCCACACGTTGCTTATCGAACAACAGTCATTTGTCTATCAGCACGGTTCAGTAGCTGGCCTTCCTTTCTGGTCCCCGTTACCTTGGCGTGGGTAATCAGAGGACGTCACTTGACCTCAGCACCACTAGCAACTGTTGTAGCTGGCCTAATATTCTTTTGCATCCATCTATGTGTATGTAATAATATATTTTTAGGGAAAAACATCTTTTGTATCTTTTTTAAGGAGAACATGCAGTAAATCTGCCATTTAACGTATTGATAGAGGAGGAGAGCAAAGTTAGGGAGTAACAAAAATCAGTGGTTAGGTTCCACCTCATTAGATCCAGAGTCTTATGCAGAAGGTGTATTTCATGGAGTTATTCCTGTAGATTGATGAACTATACAAAGTGCTGCAGTTTTTCTTTTCTTTTTTTTGGTGAAACTACAAAGTGCTGCAGATTGACTAGTCTTGAAACATTGACTAGAAGGAAACGCGAGCGTTGCTGCTCCGTTTTTCATCCATCAAGAACAAAATATATAGAAGTACTCCAGTCAATTTAGCAGAAAACCAACAGTTTCAATGACACCACAAACTAAGAGGAAATTTCATTGAATTCCCTAGTCCATCATCACATTCTCACTTGCCTCCCCCAACTACTATTCCTACATTTGGGCCTCCTAAGTCATGTCTTACTTTCACAAAAGATGACACTTCCAAATAAGGCATTAATCAAAAGTTATTTTACCCAGAGAAAAGCATATCAAATATCTGGAGTCAAGTTGGATGTGAGTTGATAATAATAAGAAGACCTGAAAGATGAAGATACCTCTTAAGAATAAAATCTTTGTGTGGTATCTTCGTCGTGGAGTCATTCTAACTAAAGATAATCTTATTAAGAGATATTGGCATGGAAGTTCGCAATGTGTCTTTTGTCACCATGATGAGACAATAAAGCATTTTTTTCTTTCAATGCAAATTGGCTCGTTCTATATAGTCAATCATCCAGATAGCTTCTGGCTTGTATCCTCCTTGTATTGTTGCTAATGTATTTGGCAACTGGCTACATGGGATTGATCACAGGTTTAGAACTCTTCTTAGGGTTGGAGTGCTTGTCGTTATCTGGTCGCTTTGGCTATGTAGAAATGATAAGGTTTTAATGATAAAAGTACTTCTTTGATGCAGGTTATCTACAGATGTACCGGGACTCTTCGTTTATGGTCCTCTCTGTAACACCTGGAGAATCAAGACCTGTTTACGGAGGTGTGTACACGATTGGAGGATACGGCGAGGGATACTTTTACCCAACATGGGTGGCAACATGATCTTAGGATTGTCCCACCTCAACTTTAGGCGTTATACGGACTCTACATGTTTCTTTGTATTTTGCCTTTTTTATATTTTGTTCGTGCGAGAGGATTTTGTTTGGCTGTGTGCATCTTAGTTATGCAGAGGCCGGGTGTAATGCTTAAACCTTTTAAGTAATAAAGCGCCCCTTTTCAAAAATGTATGCCTCCATTAGCAAAAGTAACAAAGTAGCACCAAGGGCCATGCCTACACAACTCCCTTGGAACAAAGAGAAACCTGAAAGAGTGATACGCTGAACCTGAAGGAAATATGCCCTAGAGGCAATAATAAAGTTGTTATTTATATTTCCTTATATCATGATAAATATTTATTATTCATGCTAGAATTGTATTAACTGAAAACTTCATACGTGTGTGGATACATAGACAAAACACAGTGTCCCTAGTAAGCCTCTACTAGACTAGCTCGTTAATCAAAGATGGTTAAGTTTCCTAACCATAGACATGTGTTGTTATTTGATGAACGAGGTCACATAATTAGGAGAATGATGTGATGGAAAAGACCCATCCATTAGCTTAGCATATTGATCGTTCAGTTTTATTGTTATAGCTTTCTTCATGTCATATACATATTCCTTTGATTATGAGATTATGCAACTCCCGGATACCGGAGGAATACCTTGTGTGGTATCAAACGTCACAACGTAACTGGATGATTATAAAGATGCTGTACAGGTATCTCCAAAGGTGTTTGTTGGGTTGCCATAGATCGAGATTAGGATTTTTCACTCAGAGTATCGAAGAGGTATCTCTGGGCCCTCTTGGTAATGCACATCATAATAAGCCTTGCAAGCAATATGACTAATGAGTTAGTTGCGGGATGAAGTATTACGGAACGAGTAAAGAGACTTGCCGGTAATGAGATTGAACTAGGTGTATGTAGATACCGACGATCGAATCTCGGGCAAGTAACATACCGATGACAAAGGGAATAAAGTATGTTGTCATTACGGTACGATCGATAAAGATGTTCGTAGAATATGTGGGAACCAATATGAGCATCCAAGTTCCGCTGTTGGTTATTGACCAGAGAGGTGTCTCGGTCATGTCTACATAGTTCTCGAACCCGTAGGGTCCGCACGCTTAACGTTCGATGACGATTTTGTATTATATGAGTTATGTGATTTGGTGACCGAATGTTGTTCGGAGTCCACGATGAGATCACGGACATGACGAGGAGTCTCGAAATGGTCGAGAGGTAAAGATTGATATATAGGACGATGGTATTCGGACACCGGAAGTGTTCCGGAGGTATCGGGTACATATCGGGTCACCAAAAGGGGTTCCGGGCACACCCTCGGCAACTACATGGGCCTAATGGGCCAAGAGGGGGACAGACCAGCCCCTAAGGGGCTCATACGCCCCCATGTAGGCCAAAATAGGAGGAGAGGGAAAGATGGGAGGGGAGAAGGAAAGGGGAGGATTCAAGCCCCCTTCCTTTGAAGGAAATATGCCCTAGAGGCAATAATAAAGTTATTGTTTATTTCCTTATATCATGATAAATTTTTATTATTCATGCTAGAATTGTATTAACCAGAAACATAATACATGTGTGAATACATAAACAAACAGAGTGTCACTAGTATTCCTCTACTTGGCTAGCTCGTTGATCAAAGATGGTTATGTTTCCTAGCCATAGACATGAGTTGTCATTTGATTAACGGGATCACATCATTAGGAGAATGATGTGATTGACTTGACCCATTCCGTTAGCTTAGCACTTGATCGTTTAGTTTGTTGCTATTGCTTTCTTCATGACTTATACATGTTCCTATGACTATGAGATTATGCAACTCCCGTTTACCGGAGGAACACTTTGTGTGCTACCAAACGTCACAACGTAACTAGGTGATTATAAAGGTGCTCTACAGGTGTCTCCGAAGGTACTTTTTGGGTTGGCGTATTTCGAGATTAGGATTTGTCACTCCGATTGTCGGAGAGGTATCTCTGGGCCCACTCGGTAATGCACATCACTTAAGCCTTGCAAGCATTGCAACTAATGAGTTAGTTACGGGATGATGTATTGCGGAACGAGTAAAGAGACTTGCCGGTAACGAGATTGAACTAGGTATTAAGATACCGACGATCGAATCTCGGGCAAGTAACTTACCGATGATAAAGGGAACAACGTATGTTGTTATGCGGTCTGACCGATAAAGATCTCCGTAGAATATGTGGGAGCCAATATGAGCATCCAGGTTCCACTATTGGTTATTGACCGGAGACGTGTCTTGGTCATGTCTACATAGTTCTCGAACCCCTAGGGTCCGCACGCTTAAAGTTTCGATGACGGTTATATTATGACTTTATGAGTTTTGATGTATCGAAGGTTGTTCGGAGTCCCTGATGTGATCACGGACATGACGAGGAGTCTCAAAATGGTCGAGACATGAAGATTTATATTGGAAGCCTATATTTGGATATCGGAAGTGTTCCAGGTGAAATCGGGATTTTTCCGGAGTACTAAGGGGTTATCGAAACCCCCCGGGGGATTAATGGGCCATAGTGGGCCTTAGTGGAGAAGAGGAGAGGCGGCCAGGGCAGGGCCGCGCGCCCCTCCCCCCTAGTCCGAATAGGACAAGGAGAGGGGGCGGCGCCCCCCTTTCCTTCCTCTCTCCCTCCTCTCTCCCCCTTTTCCTAAGCCAACAAGGAAGGGAGGGAGTCCTACTCCCGGTAGGAGTAGGACTCCTCCTGGCGCGCCTCCTCCTAGCCGGCCACACCCCCCTTGCTCCTTTATATACGGGGGCAGGGGGCACCCTAGAGACACAACAATTGATTTGATCTTTTAGCCATGTGCGGTGCCCCCCCTCCACCATAGTCCATCTTGATAATACTGTAGCGGTGCTTAGGCGAAGCCCTGCGTCGGTAGAACATCATCATCGTCACCACGCCGTCGTGCTGACGAAACTCTCCCTCAACACTCGGCTGGATCGGAGTACGAGGGACGTCATCAGGCTGAACGTGTGCTGAACTCGGAGGTGCCATGCGTTCGGTACTTGATCGGTCGGATCGTGAAGACGTACGACTACATCAACTGCGTTGTGCTAACGCTTCTGCTTTCGGTCCACGAGGGTACATATATAATACTCTCCCCTCTCGTTGCTATGAATCACCATGATCTTGCTGTTGGGTTTCGTAGTAATTTCAAAAAATTTCCTACGCACACTCAAGATCATGGTGATGCATAGCAACGAGAGGGGAGAGTGTTGTCTACGTACCCACGCAGACCGACTGCGGAAGCGTTGACGCAACATAGAGGAAGTAGTCGTACGTCTTCCCGATCCGACCGATCCAAGCACCGTTACTCCGGCACCTCCGAGTTCTTAGCACACGTACAGCTCGATGACGATTCCCGGGCTCCGATCCAGCAAAGCTTCGGGGAGGAGTTCCGTCAGCACGACGGTGTAGTGACGATCTTGATGTTCTACCGATGCAGGGCTTCGCCTAAACACTACAACGATATGACCGAGCTGGAATATGGTGGAGGGGGGCACCGCACACGGCTAAGGAACGATCACGAGGATCAACTTCTGTGTCTATGGGGTGCCCCTGCCCCCATATATAAAGGAGTGGAAGAGGGGAGAGCCGGCCCTCTCTATGGCGCGCCCTAGGGGAGTCCTACTCCCACCGGGAGTAGGATTCCCCCTTTCCTAGTCCAACTAGGAGTCCATCCATGTATTAGGAGTAGGAGTCAAGGCAAGGGAAAAGAGGAGAGAAGGAAGGAGGGGGCGCAGCCCTTCCCCCTAGTCCAATTCGGACTAGGCCTTGGTGGGGCGCCCAACCTCCCCTATCTCTTTCCCCTAAAGCCCAATAAGGCCCATATACTCCCGGCGAATTCCCGTAACTCTCCGGTACTCCGAAAAATACTCGGATCACTCGGAACCTTTCCGATGTCCGAATATAGTCGTCCAATATATCGATTTTTACGTCTCGACCATTTCGAGACTCCTCGTCATGTCCCCGATCCCATCCGGGACTCCGAACTCCTTTGGTACATCAAAACTCTTAAACTCATAATATAACTGTCATCGAAATCTTAAGCGTGCGGACCCTACGGTTCGAGAACAATGTAGACATGACCGAGACACGTCTCCGGTCAATAACCAATAGTGGGACCTGGATGCCCATATTGGCTCCTACATATTCTACGAAGATCTTTATCGGTCAGACCGCATAACAACATACGTTGTTCCCTTTGTCATCGGTATGTTACTTGCCCGAGATTCGATCGTCGGTATCCAATACCTAGTTCAATCTCGTTACCGGCAAGTCTCTTTACTCGTTCTGTAATACATCATCTCGCAACTAACTCATTAGTTGCAATGCTTGCAAGGCTTATGTGATGTGCATTACCGAGAGGGCCCAGAGATACCTCTCCGACAATCGGAGTGACAAATCCTAATCTCGAAATACGCCAACCCAACATCTACCTTTGGAGACACCTGTAGAGCACCTTTATAATCACCCATTTATGTTGTGACGTTTGGTAGCACACAAAGTGTTCCTCCGGCAAACGGGAGTTGCATAATCTCATAGTCATAGGAACATGTATAAGTCATGAAGAAAGCAATAGCAACATACTAAACGATCGGGTGCTAAGCTAATGGAATGGGTCATGTCAATCAGATCATTCATCTAATGATGTGATCCCGTTAATCAAATAACAACTCTTTGTCCATGGTTAGGAAACATAACCATCTTTGATTAACGAGCTAGTCAAGTAGAGGCATACTAGTGACACTCTGTTTGTCTATGTATTCACACATGTATCATGTTTCCGGTTAATACAATTCTAGCATGAATAATAAACATTTATCATGAAATAAGGAAATAAATAATAACTTTATTATTGCCTCTAGGGCATATTTCCTTTAGTCTCCCACTTGCACTAGAGTCAATAATCTAGTTCACATTGTCATGTGATTTAACAGCAATGGTTCACATCACCATGTGATTAACACCCATAGTTCACATCGATATGTGATCAACACCCAAAGGGTTTACTAGAGTCAGTAATCTAGTTCACATTATTATGTGATTAACACCCAAAGAGTACTAAGGTATGATCATGTTTTGCTTGTGAGATAATTTTAGTCAACGGGTCTGTCATATTCAGATCCGTAAGTATTTTGCAAATTTCTATGTCAACAATGCTCTACACAGAGCTACTCTAGCTAATTGCTCCCACTTTCAATATGTATCTAGATCGAGATTTAGAGTCATCCAGATCAGTGTCAAAAACTTGCATCGACGTAACCCTTTACGACGAACCTTTTTGTCACGTCCATAATCGAGAAACATATCCTTATTTCACTAAGGATAATTATGACCGCTGTCCAGTGAGCTACTCCTAGATCACTATTGTACTCCCTTGCCAAATCAGTGCAGGGTATACTATAGATCTGGTACACAGCATGACATACTTTATAGAACCTATGGCTAAGGCATAGGGAATGACTTTCATTCTCTTTCTATCTTCTGCCGTGGTCGGGCTCTGAGTCTTACTCAACTTCACACCTTGTAACACAGGCAAGAAACTTTTTCTTTGACTGTTCCATTTTGAACTACTTCAAAATCTTGTCAAGGTATGTATTCATTGAAAAAACTTATCAAGCGTCTTGATCTATCTCTATAGATCTTGATACTCAATATGTAAGCAGCTTCACCGAGGTCTTTCTTTGAAAAACTCCTTTCAAACACTCCTTTATGCTTTACAGAATAATTTTACATTATTTCCGATCAATAATATGTCATTCACATATACTTATCAGAAATGATGTAGTGCTCCCACTCACTTTCTTGTAAATACAGGCTTCACCGCAAGTCTGTATAAAACTATATGCTTTGATCAACTCATCAAAGCGTATATTCCAACTCCGAGATGCTTGCACCAGTCCACAGATGGATCGCTGGAGCTTGCACATTTTGTTAGCACCTTTTGGATTGACAAAACCTTCTGGTTGCATCATATACAACTCTTCTTTAATAAATCCATTAAGGAATGCAGTTTTGTTTATCCATTTGCCAGATTTCATAAAATGCGACAATTACTAACATGATTCGGACAGACTCTAGCATAGATACGAGTGAGAAACTCTCATCGTAGTCAACACCTTGAACTTGTCGAAAATCTTTTGCGACAATTCTAGCTTTGTAGATAGTAACACTACTATCAGCGTCCGTCTTCCTCTTGAAGATCCATTTATTCTCAATTGCTTGCTGATCATCGGGCAAGTCAACCAAAGTCCAAACTTTGTTCTCATACATGGATCATATCTCAGATTCCATGGCCTCAAACCATTTCGCGGAATCTGGGCTCATCATCGCTTCCTGATAGTTCGCAGGTTCATCATGGTCTAGTAACATGACTTCCAGAGCAGGATTACCGTACCACTCTGGTGCGGATCTCACTCTGGTTTACCTACGAGATTCGGTAGTAACTTGATCTGAAGTTACATGATCATCATCATTAGCTTCCTCACTAATTGGTGTAGTAGTCACAAGAACAAATTTTTGTGATGAACTACTTTCCAATAAGGGAGAAGGTACAATTTCCTTATCAAGTTTTCTACTTTCCTCCCACTCACTTCTTTCAAGAGAAACTCCTTCTCTGGAAAGGATCCATTCTTAGCAACGAATGTCTTGCCTTCGGATCTTGTGATAGAAGGTGTACCCAACAGTTTCCTTTGGGTATCCTATGAAGACGCACTTCTCCGATTTGGGTTTGAGCTTATCAGGTTGAAACTTTTTCACGTAAGCATTGCAACCTCAAACTTTTAAGAAATGACAGCTTAGGTTTCTTGCCAAACCATAGTTCATACGGTGTCGTCTCAACGGATTTAGATGGTGCCCTACTTAACGTGAATGCAGCTGTCTCTAATGCATAACCCCAAAACGATAGTGGTAGATCGGTAAGAGACATCATAGATTGCACTATATCTAATAAAGTACGGTTATGACGTTCGGACACACCATTACACTATGGTGTTCCAGGTGGCGTGAGTAGTGAAACTATTTCACATTGTTTTAATTGAAGGCCAAACTCGTAACTCAAATATTTTACCTCTGCGATCATATCGTAGAAACTTTTATTTTCTTGTCACGATGATTTTCCACTTCACTCTGAAATTCTTTGAACTGTTTAAATGTTTTAGACTTATGTTTCATCAAGTAGATATCCCCATATCTGCTCAAATCATCTGTGAAGGTCAGAAAATAATGATACCTGTCGCGAGCCTCAATATTCATCGGACCACATACATCAGTATGTATGATTTCCAACAAATCTGTTGCTTGCTCCATTGTTTCGAAGAACAGAGTCTTAGTCATCTTGCCCATGAGGCATGGTTCGCAAGCATCAACTGATTCATAATCAAGTGATTCCAAAAGCCCATCAGCATGGAGTTTCTTCACGCGCTTTACATCAATATGACCTAAACGGCAGTGCTACAAATAAGTTGCACTATCATTATTAACTTTGCATCTTTTGGTTTCAATATTATGATTATGTGTATCACTACGATCGAGATCCAACGAACTATTTTCATTGGGTGTGTAACCATATAAGGTTTTATTCATGTAAACAGAACAACAATTTATTCTCTTACTTAAATGAATAACTGTATTACAATAAACATGATCAAATCATATTCATGCTCAACGCAAACACCAAATAACACTTATTTAGGTTCAACACTAATCCTGAAATTATAGGGAGTGTGCGATGATAATCATATCAATCTTGGAACCACTTCCAACACACATCGTCACTTCACCCTTAACTAGTCTCTGTTTATTCTGCAACTCCCGTTTCGAGTTACTAATCTTAGCAACTGAACTAGTATCAAATACTGAGGGTTTGCTATAAACACTAGTAAAGTACACATCAATAACATGTATATCAAATATACTTATGTTCACTTTGCCATCCTTCTTATCCGCCACTCACTTGGGGTAGTTCCGCTTCCAGTGACCAATCCCTTTGCAGTAGAAGCACTTAGTCTCAGGCTTAGGACCAGACTTGGGCTTCTTCACTTGAGCAGCAACTCGCTTGCCGTTCTTCTTGAAGTTACCGTTCTTCCCTTTGCCCTTTTCTTGAAACTAGTGGTCTTGTCAACCATCAACACTTGATGTTTTTCTTGATTTCTACCTTTGTCGATTTCAGCATCACGAAGAGCTTGGGAATCGTTTCTGTTATCCCTTGCATATCATAGTTCATCACGAAGTTCTACTAACTTGGTGATGGTGACTAGAGAATTCTGTCAATCACTATCTTATCTGGAAGATTAACTCCCACTTGATTCAAGCGATTGTAGTACTCAGACAATCTGGGCACATGCTCACTAGTTGAGCGATTCTCCTCCATCTTTTAGCTATAGAACTTGTTGGAGACTTCATATCTCTCAACTCGGGTATTTGCTTGAAATATTAACTTCAACTCCTGGAACATCTCATATGGTCCATGACGTTCAAAACGTCATCGAAGTCCCGATTCTAAGCCGTTAAGCATGGTGCACTGAACTATCAAGTAGTCATCATATTGAGCTATCCAAACGTTCATAACGTCTGCATCTGCTCCTGCAATAGGTCCGTCACCTAGCGGTGCATCAAGGACATGATTCTTCTGTGCAGCAATGAGGATAAACCTCATATCACGGATCCAATCCGCATTATTGCTACTAACATCTTTCAACACAATTTTCTCTAGGAACATATCAAAATAAACACAGGGAAGCAACAACGCGAGCTATTGATCTACAACATAATTTGCAAAATACTACCAGGACTAAGTTCATGATAAATTTAAGTTCAATTAATCATATTACTTAAGAACTCCCACTTAGATAGACATCCCTCTAATCCTCTAAGTGATCACGTGATCCAAATCAACTAAACCATAACCGATCATCACGTGAGATGGAGTAGTTTTCAATGGTGAACATCGTTATGTTGATCATATCTACTATATGATTCACGCTCGACCTTTCGGTCTCCGTGTTCCGAGGCCATATCTGCATATGCTAGGCTCGTCAAGTTTAACCTGAGTATTCTGCATGTGCAAAAACTGGCTTGCACCCGTTGTAGATGGACGTAGAGCTTATCACACCCGATCATCACGTGGTGTCTGGGCACGACGAACTTTGGCAACGGTGCATACTCAGGGAGAACACTTCTTGATAATTTAATGAGAGATCATCTTATAATGCTATCGTCAATCAAAGCAAGATAAGATGCATAAAAAGATAAACATCACATGCAATCAATATAAGTGATATGATATGGCCATCATCATCTTGTGCTTGTGATCTCCATCTCCCAAGCACCGTCATGATCACCATCGTCACCGGTACGACACCTTGATCTCCATCTTAGCATCGTTGTCGTCTCGCCAATCTTATGCTTCCACGACTATCGCTGCCGCTTAGTGATAAAGTAAAGCATTACATCGCGATTGCATTGCATACAATAAAGCGACAACCATATGGCTCCTGCCAGTTGCCGATAACTCGGTTACAAAACATGATCATCTCATACAATAAAATTCAGCATCATGTCTTGGCCATATCACATCACAACATGCCCTGCAAAAACAAGTTAGACGTCCTCTACTTTGTTGTTGCAAGTTTTACGTGGCTGCTACGGGCTTAAGCAAGAACCAATCTCACCTACGCATCAAAACCACAACGATAGTTTGTCAATTTGACTCCATTTTAACCTTCGCAAGGACCGGGCGTAGCCACACTCGGTTCAACTAAAGTTGGAGAGACTGTCGCCCGCAAGCCACCTATGTGCAAAGCACGTCGGGAGAACCGGTCTCGCGTAAGCGTACGCGTAATGTTGGTCCAGGTCGTCTCGTCCAACAATACCGCCGAACCAAAGTATGACATGCTGGTAGGCAGTATGACTTATATCGCCCACAACTCACTTGTGTTCTACTCGTGCATATAACATCAACATATAAAACCTAGGCTCAGATGCCACTGTTGGGTTTCGTAGTAATTTCAAAAAATTTCCTACGCACACTCAAGATCATGGTGATGCATAGCAACGAGAGGGGAGAGTGTTGTCTACGTACCCACGCAGACCGACTGCGGAAGCGTTGACGCAACATAGAGGAAGTAGTCGTATGTCTTCCCGATCCGACCGATCCAAGCACCGTTACTCCGGCACCTCCGAGTTCTTAGCACACGTACAGCTCGATGACGATCCCCGGGCTCCGATCCAGCAAAGCTTCGGGGAGGAGTTCCGTCAGCACGACGGCGTGGTGACGATCTTGATGTTCTACCGACGCAGGGCTTCGCCTAAACACTGCAACGATATGACCGAGGTGCAATATGGTGGAGGGGGGCACCGCACACGGCTAAGGAACGATCACGAGGATCAACTTCTGTGTCTATGGGGTGCCCCTGCCCCCGTATATAAAGGAGTGGAGGAGGGGAGGGCTGGCCCTCTCTATGGCGCGCCCTAGGGGAGTCCTACTCCCACCGGGAGTAGGATTCCCCCTTTCCTAGTCCAACTAGGAGTCCTTCCATGTATTAGGAGTAGGAGTCAAGGCAAGGGAAAAGAGGAGAGAAGGAAGGAGGGGGCGCAGCCCTTCCCCCTAGTCCAATTCGGACTAGGCCTTGGGGGGGGGGGGCGCCCAACCTCTCCTATCTCTTTCCCCTAAAGCCCAATAAGGCCCATATACTCCCCGGCGAATTTCCGTAACTCTCCGGTACTCCGAAAAATACTCGGATCACTCGGAACCTTTCCGATGTCCGAATATAGTCGTCCAATATATCGATTTTTACGTCTCGGCCATTTCGAGACTCCTCGTCATGTCCCCGATCTCATCCGGGACTCCGAACTCCTTTGGTACATCAAAACTCTTAAACTCATAATATAACTGTCATCGAAACCTTAAGCGTGCGGACCCTACAGTTCGAGAACAATGTAGACATGACCGAGACACGTCTCCAGTCAATAACCAATAGCGGGACCTAGATGCCCATATTGGCTCCTACATATTCTATGAAGATCTTTATCGGTCAGACCGCATAACAACATACGTTGTTCCCTTTGTCATCGGTATGTTACTTGCCCGAGATTCGATCGTCGGTATCCAATACCTAGTTCAATCTCGTTACCGGCAAGTCTCTTTACTCGTTTTGTAATACATCATCTCACAACTAACTCATTAGTTGCAATGCTTGCAAGGCTTATGTGATGTGCATTACCGAGAGGGCCCAGAGATACCTCTCCGACAATCGGAGTGACAAATCCTAATCTCGAAATACGCCAACCCAACATCTACCTTTGGAGACACCTGTAGAGCACCTTTATAATCACCCATTTACGTTGTGACGTTTGGTAGCACACAAAGTGTTCCTCCGGCAAACGGGAGTTGCATAACCTCATAGTCATAGGAACATGTATAAGTCATGAAGAAAGCAATAGCAACATACTAAACGATCGGGTGCTAAGCTAATGGAATGGGTCATGTCAATCAGATCATTCATCTAATGATGTGATCCCGTTAATCAAATAACAACTCTTTGTCCATGGTTAGGAAACATAACCATCTTTGATTAACGAGCTAGTCAAGTAGAGGCATACTAGTGACACTCTATTTGTCTATGTATTCACACATGTATCATGTTTCCGGTTAATACAATTCTAGCATGAATAATAAACATTTATCATGAAATAAGGAAATAAATAATAACTTTATTATTGCCTCTAGGGCATATTTCCTTCACTTGCATGTGCGTAGGATTTTTTTTGAAATTACTACGTTCCCTAACAGTGGCATCCGAGCCAGGTTTTATGCGTTGATGTTATGTGCACGAGTAGAACACAAGTGAGTTGTGGGCGATATAAGTCATACTGCTTACCAGCATGTCATACTTTGGTTCGGCGATGTTGTTGGATGAAGCAGCCCGGACCAACATTACGCGTACGCTTACGCGAGACTGGTTCTACCGACGTGCTTTGCACACAGGTGGATGGCGGGTGTCAGTTTCTCCAACTTTAGTTGAACCGAGTATGGCTACGCCCGGTCCTTGTGAAGGTTAAAACAGCACCAACTTGACAAACTATCGTTGTGGTTTTGATGCGTAGGTGAGAACGGTTCTTGCTAAGCCCGTAGCAGCCACGTAAAACTTGCAACAACAAAGTAGAGGACGTCTAACTTGTTTTTGCAGGGCATGTTGTGATATGATATGGTCAAGACATGATACTAAATTTTATTGTATGAGATGATCATGTTTTGTAACCGAGTTATCGGCAACTGGCAGGAGCCATATGGTTGTCGCTTCATTGTATGCAATGCAATCGCCCTGTAATGCTTTACTTTATCACTAAGCGGTAGCGATAGTCGTGGAAGCATAAGATTGGCGAGACGACAATGATGCTACGATGGATATCAAGGTGTCATGCCGGTGACGATGGTGATCATGACGGTGCTTCGGAGATGGAGATCACAAGCACAAGATGATGATGGCCATATCATATCACTTATATTGATTGCATGTGATGTTTATCTTTTATGCATCTTATTTTGCTTTGATTGACGGTAGCATTATAAGATGATCTCCCACTAAATTTCAAGATAAAAGTGTTCTCCCTGAGTATGCACCGTTGCCAAAGTTCGTCGTGCCCAGACACCACATGATGATCGGGTGTGATAAGATCTACGTCCATCTACAACGGGTGCAAGCCAGTTTTTGCACACATAGAATACTCAGGTTAAACTTGACGAGCCTAGCATATGCAGATATGGCCTCGGAACACTGAGGCCGAAAGGTCGAGCATGAATCATATAGTAGATATGATCAACATAATGATGTTCACCATTGAAAGCTACTCCATTTCACGTGATGATCTGTTATGGTTTAGTTGATATGGATCACGTGATCACTTAGAGGATTAGAGGGATGTCTATCTAAGTGGGAGTTCCTAAGTAATATGATTAATTGAACTTAAATTTATCATGAACTTAGTACCTGATAGTATCTTGCTTGTCTATGTTGATTGTAGATAGATGGCCCGTGCTGTTGTTCCGTTGAATTTTAATGCGTTCCTTGAGAAAGCAAAGTTGAAAGATGATGGTAGCAATTACATGGACTGGGTTCGTAACTTGAGGATTATCCTCATTGCTGCACAGAAGAATTACGTCCTGGAAGCACTGCTGGGTGCCAGGCCTGCTGCAGATGCTGCTGACAATGTTAAGAACGTTTGGCAGAGCAAAGCTGATGACTACTCGATAGTTTAGTGTGCCATACTTTACGGCTTAGAACCGGGACTTCAACGACGTTTTGAACGTCATGGAGCATATGAGATGTTCCAGGAGTTGAAGTTAATATTTCAAGCAAATACCCGGATTGAGAGATATGAAGTCTCCAATAAGTTCTATAGCTGCAAGATGGAGGAGAATAGTTCTGTCAGTGAGCATATACTCAAAATGTCTGGGTATCATAATCACTTGACTCAACTGGGAGTTAATATTCCTGTTGATAGTGTCATTGATAGAGTTCTTCAATCACTGCCACGAAGCTACAAAAGCTTTGTGATGAAATATAATATGCAAGGGATGAATAAGACTATTCCCGAGCTCTTCGCGATGCTAAAGGTTGTGGAGGTAGAAATCAAGAAGGAGCATCAAGTGTTGATGGTCAATAAGACCACCAGTTTCAAGAAAAAGGGCAAAGGGAAGAAGAAGGGGAACTTCAACAAGAACGGCAAACAAGTTGCTGCTCAGGAGAAGAAACCCAATTCTGGACCTAAGCGTGAGACTGAGTGCTTCTACTGCAAACAGACTGGTCACTGGAAGCGGAACTGCCCCAAGTATTTGGCGGATAAGAAGGATGGCAAGGTGAACAAAGGTATATGTGATATACATGTTATTGATGTGTACCTCACCAGAGCTCGCAGTAGCACCTAGGTATTTGATACTGGTTCTGTTGCAAATATTTGCAACTCGAAACAGGGACTACGGATTAAACGAAGACTGGCTAAGGACGAGGTGACGATGCGCGTGGGAAATGGTTCCAAAGTCGATGTGATCGCTGTCGGCACGCTACCTGTACATCTACCTTCAGAATTAGTTTTAGACCTAAATAATAGTTATTTGGTGCCAGCATTAAGCATGAACATTATATCTGGATCTTGTTTGATGCGAGACAGTTATTCATTTAAATCAGAGAATAATGGTTGTTCTATTTATATGAGTAATATCTTTTATGGTCATGCACCCTTAAAGAGTGGTCTGTTCTTATTGAATCTCGATAGTAGTGATACACATATTCATAATGTTGAAGCCAAAAGATGCAGAGTTGATAATGATAGTGCAACTTATTTGTGGCACTGCCATTTGGGTCATATTGGTATAAAGCGCATGAAGAAACTCCATACTGATGGACTTTTGGAATCACTTGATTATGAATCACTTGTTACTTGCGAACCATGCCTTATGAGCAAGATGACTAAAACACCGTTCTCCGGAACTATGGAGCGAGCAACAGATTTGTTGGAAATCATACATACTGGTGTATGTGGTCCGATGAATGTTGAGGCTCGCGGCGGGTATCGTTATTTTCTCACCTTGACAGATGATTTAAGCAGATATGGGTATATCTACTTAATGAAACATAAGTCTGAAACATTTGAAAAGTTCAAAGAATTTCAGAGTGAAGTGGAAAATCATCATAACAATAAAATAAAATTTCTACGATCTGATCGTGGAGGAGAATATTTGAGTAACGAGTTTGGTCTACATTTGAAACAATGCGGAATAGTTTCGCAACTCACGCCACCCGGAACACCACAGCGTAATGGTGTGTCCGAATGTCGTAATCGTACTTTACTAGATATGGTGCGATCTATGATGTCTCTTACTGATTTACTGCTATCGTTTTGGGGTTATGCTTTAGAGACGGCTGCATTCACATTAAATAGGGCACCATCGAAATCCGTTGAGACGACGCCTTATGAACTGTGGTTTTGCAAGAAACCAAAGTTGTCGTTTCTTAAAGTTTGGGGCTGCGATGCTTATGTGAAAAAGCTTCAACCTGATAAGCTCAAACCTAAATCAGAGAAATGTGTCTTCATAGGATACCCAAAGGAGATTGTTGGGTACACCTTCTATCACAGATCCGAAGGCAAGACATTCGTTGCTAAGAATGGATCCTTTCTAGAGAAGGAGTTTCTCTTGAAAGAAGTGAGTGGGAGGAAAGTAGAACTTGATGGGGTAACCGTACCTGCTCCCTTATTGGAAAGTAGTTCATCACAGAAACCGGTTCCTGTGACGTCTATACCAATTAGTGAGGAAGTTAATGATGATGATCATGAAACTTCAGATCAAGTTGTTACTGAACCTCGTAGGTCAACCAGAGCAAAATCTGCACTAGAGTGGTACGGTAATCCAGTTCTGGAAATCATGTTACTTGACCATGACGAACCTACGAACTATGAGGAAGCGATGATGAGCCCAGATTCTACAAAATGGCTTGAAGCCATGAAATCTGAGATGGGATCCATGTATGAGAACAAAGTGTGGACTTTGGTTGACTTGCCCAATGATAGGCAAGCCATCGAGAATAAATGGATATTCAAGAAGAAGACAGACGCTGACGGTAATGTTACTGTCTACAAAGCTCGACTTGTTGCAAAAGGTTTTCGACAAGTTCAAGGAGTTGACTATGATGAGACCTTCTCACCCGTAGCGATGCTTAAGTCCATCTGAATCATGTTAGCAATTGCCGCATTTTATGATTATGAAATTTGGCAAATTGATGTAAAGACTGCATTCCTGAATGGATTTCTGAAAGAAGAGTTGTATATGATGCAACCTGAAGATTTTATCGATCCAAAGGGAACTAACAAAGTGTGCAAGCTCCAGCGATCCATTTATGGACTGGTGCAAGCCTCTCAGAGTTGGAATAAATGCTTTGATAGTGTGATCAAAGCATTTGGTTTTATACAAACTTTTGGAGAAGCATGTATTTATAAGAAAGTGAGTGAGGGAGCTCTGTAGCATTTCTGATATTATATGTGGATGACATATTGCTGATTGGAAATGATATAGAATTTTTGGATAGCATAAAGGGATACTTGAATAATAGTTTTTCAATGAAAGACCTCGGTGAAGCTGCTTATATATTGGGCATTAAGATCTATAGAGATAGATCAAGACGCTTAATTGGACTTTCACAAAGCACATACCTTGACAAAGTTTTGAAGAAGTTCAAAATGGATCAAGCAAAGAAAGGGTTCTTGCCTGTGTTACAAGGTGTGAAGTTGAGTAAGATTTAATGCCCGACCACTGCAGAAGATAGAGAGAAAATGAAAGATGTTCCCTATGCTTCAGCCATAGGCTCTATCATGTATGGAATGCTGTGTACTAGACCTGATGTGTGCCTTGCTATAAGTCTAGCAGGGAGGTACCAAAGTAATCCAGGAGTGGATCACTGGACAACGGTCAAGAACATCTTGAAATACCTGAAAAGGACTAAGGATATGTTTCTCGTTTATGGAGGTGACAAAGAGCTCATCGTAAATGGTTACGGTGATGCAAGTTTTGCCACTGATCAGGACGATTCTAAATCGCAAACTAGATACGTGTTTACATTGAACGGTGGAGCTGTCAGTTGGTGCAGTTCTAAACAAAGCGCTGTGGCAGGATCTACGTGTGAAGCGGAGTACATAGCTGCTTCAGAAGCAGCAAATGAAGGAGTTTGGATAAAGGAGTTCATATCCGATCTAGGTGTCATACCTAGTGCATCGGGTCCAATGAAAATCTTTTGTGACAATATGGGTGCAATTGCCTTGGCAAAGGAATCCAGATTTCACAAGAGAACCAAGCACATCAAGAGACGCTTCAATTCCATCCGGGATCTAGTCCAGGTGGGAGACATAGAAATTTGCAAGATACATATGGATCTGAATGTTGCACACCCTTTGACTAAGCCTCTTCCACGGACAAAACATGATCAACACCAAGACTCCATGGGTGTTAGAATCACTACTTTGTAATCTAGATTATTGACTCTAGTGCAAGTGGGAGACTGAAGGAAATATGCCCTAGAGGCAATAATAAAGTTATTATTTATTTCCTTATATCATGATAAATGTTTATTGTTCATGCTAGAATTGTATTAACCGAAAACATAATACATGTGTGAATACATAAACAAACAGAGTGTCACTAGTATGCCTCTACTTGACTAGCTCGTTGATCAAAGATTGTTATGTTTCCTAGCCATAGACATGAGTTGTCATTTGATTAACGGGATCACATCATTAGGAGAATGATGTGATTGACTTGACCCATTCCGTTAGCTTAGCGCTTGATCGTTTAGTTTGTTGCTATTGCTTTCTTCATGACTTATACATGTTCCTATGACTATGAGATTATGCAAATCCCATTTACCGGACGAACACTTTGTGTGCTACCAAACATCACAACGTAACTGGATGATTATAAAGGTGCTCTACAGGTGTCTCCGAAGGTACTTGTTGGGTTGGCGTATTTCGAGATTAGGATTTGTCACTCCGATTGTTGGAGAGGTATCTCTGGGCCCACTCGGTAATGCACATCACTTAAGCCTTGCAAGCATTGCAACGTATGAGTTAGTTGCAAAATGATGTATTGCGGAACGAGTAAAGAGACTTGCCGATAACGAGATTGAACTAGGTATTAAGATACCGACGATCGAATCTCGGGCAAGTAACTTACCGATGACAAAGGGAACAACGTATGTTGTTATGTAGTCTGACCGATAAAGATCTTCGTAGAATATGTGGGAGCCAATATGAGCATCCAGGTTCCGCTATTGGTTATTGACCGGAGACGTGTCTCGGTCATGTCTACATAGTTCTCGAACCCGTAGGGTCCGCACGCTTAAAGTTTCGATGACGGTTATATTATGAGTTTTGATGTACCTAAGGTTGTTCGGAGTCCCTGATGTGATCATGGACACAACGAGGAGTCTCGAAATGGTTGATACATGAAGATTGATATATTGGAAGCCTATATTTGGATATTGGAAGTGTTCCGGGTGAAATCGGGATTTTTCCGGAGTACCGAGGGGTTACCGGAACCCCCCGGGGGATTAATGGGCCATAGTGGGCCTTAGTGGAGAAGAGGAGAGGTGGCCAGGGCAGGGCCACGCGCCCCTCCCCCTAGTCCGAATAGGACAAGGAGAGGGGGGCGGTGCCCCCCTTTCCTTCCTCTCTCCCTCCTCTTTCCCCCTTCTCCTAATCCAACAAGGAAGGGAGGGAGTCCTACTCCCGGTAGGAGTAGGACTCCTCCTGGCGCACCTCCTCCTAGCCGGCCGCACCTCCCCCCTTGCTCCTTTATATACGGGGGCAGGGGGCACCCTAGAGACACAACAATTGATTTGATCTTTTAGCCGTGTGTGGTGCCCCCCTCCACCATAGTCCACCTTGATAATATTGTAGCGGTGCTTAGGCGAAGCCCTGCGTCGGTAGAACATCATCATCGTCACCACACCATCGTGCTGACGAAACTCTCCCTCAACACTCGGCTGGATCGGAGTTTGAGGGACGTCATCGGGCTGAATGTGTGCTGAACTCGGAGGTGCCGTGCGTTCGGTACTTGATCGGTCGGATCGTGAATATGTACGACTACATCAACCGTGTTGTGCTAACGCTTCTGCTTTCGGTCTACAAGGATACGTAGACAACACTCTCCCCTCTCGTTGCTATGCATCGCCATGAGCTTGCGTGTGCGTAGGAATTTTTTTGAAATTACTACGTTCCCTAACATCCTTCCCTCCTCCCTCTCTTTCCTTTCCCCTTTGATGAATAAGGAAGGGGGGCGAATTGGGGAGGAACCCCAAGTAGGATTCAGCCTACTTGGGGCTCCCCCCTTGGCTGCTCCCTCTCCCTCTCACCTATATATATGAGGGGAGGGAGGCGCCTAGAAGACACAACAACATCTGTTAATCGTGTGTGGTGCCTCCCTCCATAGTTTACGCCTCCGGTCATATTCACGTAGTGCTTAGGCGAAGTCCTGCACGGATCACTTCACCATCATCGTCACCACGCTGTCGTGTTAATGAAACTCTCCCTCAACACTTTGCTGGATCAAGAGTTCGAGGGACGTTAGCGAGCTGAACGTGTGCAGAACTCGGAGGTGTCGTACATTCGGTGCTTGATCGGCCGAAACGAGAAGAAAGTTCTATTACATCAACCGCGTTGTCAAACGCTTCCGCTTTCAGTCTACGAGGCTACGTGGACACAGTCTTCCCCTATCATTGCTATGCATCTCCTAGATAGATCTTGCGTGATCATAGTTTTTTTTAAAATTGCGTGCTACGTTCCCCAAGAGTGGCATCCGAGCCAGGTCTATGCGTAGATGATATGCACGAGTACAACACAAAGAGTTGTGGGCGGTGATCATCATACTGCTTACCAGCAATGTCTTATTTTGATTCGGTGGTATTGTTGGAAGAAGCGGCCTGGACCAACCTTACATGAGCACGTTCATGTGACCGGTTGCACCGACAGACATGCAACTAGTTTTGCATAAAGGTGGCTGGAGGGTGTCCATTTCTCCAACTTTAGTTTAATCGAATTTGTTTGCGCCGGTCCTTGAAGGTTAAAACAATGAACTTGATAAATCACCATTGTGGTTTTGATGCGTAGGTAAGAACGGTTCTTGCTAGAAGCCCGTAGCAGCTACGTAAAACTTGCAATAACAAAGTAGATGGTGTCTTACTTGTTTTTGCAGGGCATGTTGTGATACGATATGGTCAAGACATGATGAGATATACGTTATTGTATGAGATGATCATGTTTTGTAGAAGTCACTGGCAACCGGCAGGAGGCTTATGGTTGTCTCTTTATTGTATGAAATGCAAACGCCATGCAATTGCTTTACTTTATCACTATGCGTTAGCGATAGTTGTAGAAGAAATACTTGGCGAGACGACCACGACACTACGATGGAGATCAAGGTGTCAAGCCGGTGACGATGAAGATCATGATGGTGCTTTGAAGATGGAGATTAAAGGCACAAGATGATGATGGCCATATCATGTCACAGATTTTGATTACATTTGATGTTTATCTTTTATGCATCTTATTTTCCTTAGTATGGTGGTAGCATTATAAGATGATCCCTCACTAAAATTTCAAGGTATAAGTGTTCTCCCTGAGTATGCACCGTTGCGACAGTTTGTCGTGCTGAGACACCACGTGATGATCGGGTGTGATAAGCTGTTCACATACAACGGGTGCAAGACAGTTTTGCACATGCGAAATATTTGGGTTAAACTTGACGAGCCTAGTATGTACAGACATGGCCTCGGAATACTGGAGACCGAAAGTTCGAATGTGAATCATATAGTAGATATGATCAACATAGAGATGTTCACCATTGAAGACTACTTCATCTCACGTAATGATCAGACATGGTTTAGTTGATTTGGATCACAGAATCATTTAGATGACTCGAGGGATGTCTATCTAAGTGGGAGTTCTTAAGTAATGTGATTAATTGAACTTAATTTATCATGAACTTAGTCCTAATAGTTTTTGCATATCTATGTTGTAGATCAATGGCCAGTGCAACCATTCCCTTGAATTGTAATGCGTTCCTAGAGAAAGCTAAGTTGAAAGATGATGGTAGCAACTACACGGACTGAGTCCGTAACTTGAGGATTATCCTCATTGCTGCTCAGAAAAATTATGTCCTTGATGCACCGCTAGGTGTGTGCCACCCCCTCCAGCAACTACAGACATTGTGAACGCCTGGCAGTCGCGTGTTGATGACTACTCGATAGTTCAGTGTGACATGCTTTATGGCTTAGAATCGAGACTTCAAAGATGTTTTGAATGTCATGGACCATATAAGATGTTCCAGGAGTTGAAGTTAATATTTCAAGCAAATGCCCGAGTTGATAGATATGAAGTATCCAACAAGTTCTATAGTTGCAAGATGGAGGAGAACAATTCTGTCAGTGAACACATATTCAGAATGTCTGGGTATCATAACCACTTGACTCAGCTGGGAGTTAATCTTCCAAATGATAGCGTTATTGACAGAGTTCTCCAATCACTGCCACCAAGCTACAAAGGCTTCATGATGAACTATAATATGCAAGGGATGGATAAGACAATTCTAGAGCTCTTCGCTATGCTCAAAGCTGCGGAGGTAGAAATCAAGAAGGAGCATCAAGTGTTGATGGTTAACAAGACCATAAGTTTCAAGAAAAAGGGCAAAGGAAAGAAGGGGAACTTCAAGAAGAATGGCAAGCAAGTTGCCACTCCCGAGAAGAAGCCCAAGTCTGGACGTAAGCTTGAAATTGAGTGCTTCTATTGTAAAGGGACTAGTCACTGGAAACGGAACTACCCAAGTATTTGGCGGATAAGAAGGATGGCAAAGTGAACAAAGGTATATGTGATATACATGTTATTGATGAAGGGGAACTTCAAGAAGAATGACAAGCAAGTTGCCACTCCTGAGAAGAAGCCCAAGCCTGGACCTAAGCCTGAAATTGAGTGCTTCTACTGCAAAGGGACTGGTCACTAGAAACAAAACTGCCCCAAGTATTTGGCGGATAAGAAGGATGGCAAAGTGAACAAAGGTATATGTGATATACATGTTATTGATGTGTACCTTACTAATTCTCGTAGTAGCGCCTGGGTATTTGATACTGGTTCGGTTGCTCATATTTGTTACTCGAAATCGGGGCTACAGATTAAACGAAGATTGGCTAAGGACGAGGTGATGATGCGCGCCGAGAATGGTTCCAAGGTCGATGTGATCGCCGTCGGCACGCTACCTCTACATCTACCTTTGGGATTAGTTTTAGACATGAGTAATTGTTATTTGGTGCCAGCGTTGAGCATGAGCATTATATCTGGATCTTGTTTGATGCGAGACGGTTATTCATTAAAATCGAAGAATAATGGTTGTTCTATTTATATGAGTAATATCTTTTATGGTCATGCACCCTTGAAGAGTGGTCTATTTTTATGAATGTCGATTGTGGTGATACACATATTCATAATATTGATGCCAAAAGATGCAAAGTTGATAATGATAGTGCAACATATTTGTGGCACTACCGTTTAGGTCATATTGGTGTAAAGCGCATGAAGAAACTCCATGCAGATGGACTTTTGGAATCACTTGATTATGAATCATTTGATGCTTGCCAACCATGCCTCATGGGCAAGATGACTAAGACTTTGTTCTCCGGAACAATGGAGCGAGCCACTGACTTATTGGAAATAATACATACTGATGTATGTAGTACAATGAGTGTTGAGGCTCCGGGCGGGTATCGTTATTTTCTGACCTTCATAGATGATTTGAGCAGATATGGGTATATCTACTTGATGAAACACAAGTCTGAAACATTTGAAAGTTCAAAGAATTTCAGAGTGAAGTGGAAAATCATCGTAACGAGAAAATAAAGTTTCTACGATTTGACCGTGGAGGCGAATATTTGAGTTACGAGTTTGGCCTTCATTTAAAAAAAATGTGGAATAGTTTCACAACTCACGCCACCTGGAACACCACAGCGTAATGGTGTGTTCGAACATCGTAACCGTGCTTTATTAGATATGGTGCAATCTATGATGTCTCTTACCGATTTACCACTATAATTTTGGGGTTATGCATTAGAGACAAATGCATTCACGTTAAATAGGGCACCGTCTAAATCCGTTCAGACGAAACCGTATGAACTGTGGTTTGGCAAGAAACCTAAGCTGTCGTTTCTTAAAGTTTGGGGTTGCGATGCTTATGTGAAAAAACTTCAGCTTGATAAGCTCGAACCCAAATCGGAGAAGTGCATCTTCATAGGATACCCAAAAGAAACTGTTGGGTACTCCTTCTATCACAGATCCGAAGGCAAGATTTTTGTTGCTAAGAATGGATCCTTTCTATAGAAGGAGTTTCCCTCGAAAGAAGAGAGTGGGAGGAAAGTACAACTTGATGAGGTAATTGTACCTTCTATCGAATTGGAAAGTAGCTCATCACATAAAATGGCTCTCGTGATGCCTACACTAACTAGAGAGTAAGCTAATGATAATGATCATCAAACTTCAGATCAAGTTACTACCGAACCTCGTAGGTCAACCAAAGAACATTCCGCACCAGAGTGGTACGGTAATCCTGTTCTGGAAGTCATGTTACTAGACCATGACGAACCAACTAACTATGAAGAAGAGATGATGAGCCCAGATTTCGATAAATGGCTTGAGGCCATGAAATCTGAGATAGGATCCATGTATGAGAAAAAAGTGTGGACTTTGGTTGACTTGTCAGATGATCGGCGAGCCATAGAGAATAAATGGATCTTCAAGAAGAAGACTGACGCTGATGGTAATGTTACTGACTACATAGCTCGACTTATTGCGAAAGGTTTTCGACAAGTTCAAGGAGTTGGCTACGATGAGACCTTCTCATCCGTAGAGATGCTTAAGTCTGTCCGAATCATGTTAGCAATTGCTGCATTTTATGATTATGAAATCTGGCAAATGGATGTCAAAACTGCATTCCTTAATGGATCTCTTAAAGAAGTGTTGTATATGATGTAACCAGAAGGTTTTGTCAATCCTACAGGTGCTAACAAAGAGTGCAAGCTCTAGCGATCCATTAATGGACTGGTGCAAGCATCTCCGAGTTGGAATATACGCTTTGATGAGGTGATCAAAGCATATTGTTTTATACAGACTTTCCGAGAAGCCTGTATTTACAAGAAAGTGAGTGCGAGCTATGTAGCATTTCTAATATTATATGTGGATGGCATATTATTGATTGGAAATTATATAGAATTTCTGGATAGCATAAAAGGATACTTGAATAAGAGTTTTTCAATGAAAGACCTCGGTGAAGCTGCCTATATATTGGGCATCAAGATCTATAGAGATAGATCAAGACGCTTAATTGGACTTTCACAAAGCACATACCTTGATAAAGTTTTGAAGAATTTCAAAATGGATCAGTCAAAGAAAGGGTTCTTGCCTGTGTTACAAGGTGTGAAGTTGAGTTAGACTCAATGCCCAACTACTGCAGAAGATACAGAGAAAATGAAATTCATTTCATATGCCTCAGACATAGGTTCTATCATGTATGATATGTTGTGTACCAGACCTGATGTGTGCCTTGCTATAAGTCTAGCAGGGAGGTACCAAAGTAATCCAGGAGTGGATCACTGGACAACGGTCAAGAACATCCTGAAGTACCTAAAAATGACTAAGGATATGTTTCTCGTTATGGAGGTGACAAAGAGCTCGTCATAAATGGTTATGTCGATGCTAGCTCTGACACTGATCCGGATGACTCTAAGTCACAAACCGGATACATATTTATATTGAATGGTGGAGCTGTCAGTTGGTGCAGTTCCAAGCAAAGCGTCGTGTGATACGTCTCCATCGTATCTACTTTCCCAAACACTTTTGCCCTTGTTTTGGACTCTAACTTGCATGATTTGAATGGAACTAACCCGGACTGATGCTGTTTTCAGCACAATTACCATGGTGTTATTTATGTGCAGAAACAAAAGTTCTCGGAATGACCTGAAACTTCACGGAACATCTTTTCAGAAGTAATAAAAAATCCTTGCAAAAGATGAAGACCAGGGGGCCCACACCCTATCCACGAGGGTGGGGGGCGCACCTGCCCCCCTAGGGCGCGCCCCCTACCTCGTGGGCCCCCTGGAGCTCCTTCGACCTCAACTCCAACTCTATATATTTGGTTTTGGAGAGAGAAAAAATCAGAGAGAAGGATTCATCGCATTTTACGATACGGAGCTGCCGCCAAGCCCTAAAACCTCTTGGGAGGGCTGATCTGGAGTCCGTTCGGGGCTCCGGAGAGGGGAATCCGTCGCCATCATCATCATCAACCTTCCTCCATCACCAATTTCATGATGCTCACCACCGTGCGTGAGTAATTCCATCACAGGCTTGCTGGACGGTGATGGGTTGGATGAGATTTATCATGTAATCGAGTTAGTTTTGTTAGGGTTTGATCCCTAGTATCCACTATGTTCTGAGATTGTTGTTGCTATGACTTTGCTAAATGCTTGTTACTAGGGCCTGAGTGCCATGATTTCAGATCTGAACCTATTATGTTTTCATCAATATATGAGAGTTCTTGATCCTATCTTGCAAGTCTATAGTCACCTATTATGTGTTATGATCCGTTAACCCCGAAGTGACAAAAATCGGGACACTTATCGGTGATGACCGTAGTTTGAGGAGTTCATGTATTCACTATGTGTTAATGCTTTGGTCCGGTACTCTATTAAAAGGAGACCTTAATATCCCTTAGTTTCCACTAGGACCCCGCTGCCACAGGAGGGTAGGACAAAAGATGTCATGCAAGTTCTTTTCCATAAGCACGTATGACTATATTCAGAATACATGCCTACATTACATTGATGAATTGGAGCTAGTTCTGTGTCACCCTAGGTTATGACTGTTACATGATGAACCGCATCTGACATAATTCTCTATCACCGATCCATTGCCTATGAGCTTTCCATATATTGTTCTCCGCTTAATTACTTTTCCGTTGCTATTGCTATCATCACTACAAAATACCAAAAACATTACTTTTGCTATCATTACCTTTAGCTACCGTTACCACTACTATCATATTGCTTTGCTACTAAACACTTTGCTGCAGGTATTAAGTTTCCAGGTGATTGAATTGACAACTCAGCTGCTAATACTTGAGAATATTCTTTGGCTCCCCTTGTGTCGAATCAATAAATTTGGGTTGAATACTCTACCCTCGAAAACTATTGCGATCCTCTATACTTGTGGGTTATCATCGTGGCAGGATCTACATGTGAAGCGGAGTACATAGCTGCTTCGGAAGCAGCGAATGAAAGAGTCTAGATGAAGGAGTTCATATCCGATCTAGTTGTAATACCTAGTGCATCGGGTCCAATGAAAATCTTTTGTGACAATACTGGAGCAGTTGCCTTGGCGAGGAATACATATTTCACAAAAGAACCAAACACATCAAGAGACGCTTCAACTCCATCCATGATCAAGTCAAGGAGGGAGACATAGAGATTTGCAAAATACATACGGATCCGAATGTGACAGATCCGTTAACTAAGCCTCTTCCATGAGCAAAACATGATCAACACCAAGACTCCATGGGTGTTAGAATCATTACAATGTAATATGGATTATTGACTCTAGTGCAAGTGGGAGACTGAAGGAAATATGCCCTAGAGGCAATAATAAAGTTTTTATTTATATTTCCATATATCATGATAAATGTTTATTATTCATGTTGGAATTGTATTAACCGGAAATTTGATACATGTATGGATACATAGACAAAACATAGTGTCCCTAGTAAGCCTCTACTAGACTAGCTCATTAATCAAAGATGGTTAAGTCTCCTAACCATAGACATGTGTTGTCATTTGATGAATGGGATCACATAATTACGGGAATGATGTGATGGATAAGACCCATCCGTTAGCTTAGCATATTGATCGTTCAGTTTTATTGCTATATCTTTCTTTACATCATATACATGTTCCTTTGACTATGAGATTATGCAACTCTTGGATACTGGGGGAATACCTTGTGTGCTATCAAATGTCACAACGTAACTGGGTGATTATAAAGATGCTCTACAGGTATCTCTGAAGGTGTTTGTTGGGTTGGCATAGATTGAGATTAGGATTTGTCACTCCGAGTATCGAAGAGGTATCTTTGGGCCCTCTCGGTAATGCACATCATAATAAGCCTTGCAAGCAATGTGACTAATGAGTTAGTTGCGGGATGATGTATTACGGAACGAGTAAAGAGACTTCCCGGTAACGAGATTGAACTAGGTATGTAGATACCGATGATCGAATCTCGGGCAAGTAACATACCGATGACAAAGGGAATAAAGTATGTTGTCATTACAGTACGACCGATAAATATCTTCGTAGAATATGTGGGAATCAATATGAGCATCCAGGTTCTACTATTGGTTATTGACTAGAGAGGTGTCTCGGTTATGTCTACATAGTTCTTGAACCCGTAGGGTCCACACACTTAACATTTGATGACGATTTTGTATATAATGAGTTATGTGATTTGGTGACCAAATGTTGTTCATAGTCCCGGATGAGAACACAGACATGATGAGGAGTCTCTAAGTGGTCGAGAGGTAAAGATTGATATATAGGACGATGGTATTCAGACACCAGAAGTGTTCTGGAGGTACCGGGTACATATCGGGTCATCGGAAGGGGTTTCGGGCACCTCCCGACAACTACATGTTGGAAATATGCCCTAGAGGCAATAATAAATTGGTTATTATTATATTTCCTTGTGCATGATAATCGTTTATTATCCATGCTAGAATTGCATTGATAGGAAACTCAGATACATGTGTGGATACATAGACAACACCATGTCCCTAGTAAGCCTCTAGTTGACTAGCTCGTTGATCAATAGATGGTTACGGTTTCCTGACCATGGACATTGGATGTTGTTGATAATGGGATCACATCATTAGGAGAATGATGTGATGGACAAGACCCAATCCTAAGCCTAGCACAAGATCATGTAGTTGGTATGCTAAAGCTTTTCTAAAGTCAAGTATCATTTCCTTAGACCATGAGATTATGCAACTCCCGGATACCGTAGGAGTGCTTTGGGTGTGCCAAACGTCACAACGTAACTGGGTGGCTATAAAGGTACACTACAGGTATCTCCGAAAGTGTCTGTTGGGTTGGCACGAATCGAGACTGGGATTTGTCACTCCGTGTAAACGGAGAGGTATCTCTGGGCCCACTCGGTAGGACATCATCATAATGTGCACAATGTGATCAAGGAGTTGATCACAGGATGATGTGTTATGGAATGAGTAAAGAGACTTGCCGGTAACGAGATTGAACAAGGTATCGGGATACCGACGATCGAATCTCGGGCAAGTATTGTACCGATAGACAAAGGGAATTGTATACGAGATTGATTAAGTCCTTGACATCATGGTTCATCCGATGAGATCATCGTGGAGCATGTGGGAGCCAGAATGGGTATCCAGATCCCGCTGTTGGTTATTGACCGGAGAGTTGTCTCGGCCATGTCTGCATGACTCCTGAACCCGTAGGGTCTACACACTTAAGATTCGATGACGCTAGGGTTATAGGGAAAGTATGTACGCGGTTACCGAATGTTGTTCGGAGTCCCGGATGAGATCCCGGACGTCACGAGGAGTTCTGGAATGGTCCGGAGGTAAAGATTGATATATAGGAAGTATGGTTTTGGCCACTGGAAGTGTTCCGGGCATCACCGGTAGTGTACCGGGACCACCGGAGGGGTCCGGGGGTCCACCAGGTGGGGCCACCAGCCCCGGAGGCCTACATGGGCCAATAGTGGGAAGGGACCAGCCCCTAGGTGGGCTAGGGCGCCTCCCACCAAGGCCCAAGGGGCCTCCAATAGGGGAAGGGGGCAAACCCTAGGGCAGATGTGCCCTAAGGCCCACCCTAGGTGCACCTCCCCCTCTCCCCCTTGTGGCCGCCACCCTAGATGGGATCTAGGGCTGCCGCACCCCTTGGGGTGGGAACCCTAGGTGGGGGCGCAGCCCTCCCTCTCCCCCTATATATAGTGGAGGCAAAGGGGCAGCCCAACACGCGATTCAATCTCCCCGTTGGCGCAGCCCTACCCCTCTCCCTCCTCGTCTCTCGTAGTGCTTGGCGAAGCCCTGCTGGAGTCCTGCGCTCCTCCACCACCACCACGCCGTTGTGCTGCTGCTGGATGGAGTCTTCCCAACCTCTCCTTCTCCATTGCTGGATCAAGGCATAGGAGACATCACCGGGCTGTACGTGTGTTGAACACGGAGGTGCCGTCCGTTCGGCACTAGGATCATCGGTGATTTGGATCACGACGAGTACGACTCCATCAACCCGTTCACTTGAACGCTTCCGCTTAGCGATCTACAAGGGTATGTAGATGCACTCTCCTTCCCCTCGTTGCTAGATTACTCCATAGATTGATCTTGGTGATGCGTAGAAAATTTTGAATTTCTGCTACGTTCCCCAACAGTGGCATCATGAGCTAGGTCTATGCGTAGTTTCTATGCACGAGTAGAACACAAAGTAGTTGTGGGCGTTGATTTTGTTCAATATGCTTACCGTTACTAGTCCAATCTTGATTCGGCGGCATTGTGGGATGAAGCGGCCCAGACCGACCTTACACGTACTCTTACATGAGACTGGTTTCACCGACTGACATGCACTAGTTGCATAAGGTGGCTAGCGGGTGTCTGTCTCTCCCACTTTACTCGGATCGAATTTGATGAAAAGGGTCCTTATGAAGGGTAAATAGCAATTGGCATATCACATTGTGGTTTTTGCGTAGGTAAGAAACGTTCTTGCTAGAAACCCATAGCAGCCACGTAAAACATGCAAACAACAATTAGAGGGCGTCTAACTTGTTTTTGCAGGGTATGCTATGTGATGTGATATGGCCAAGAAGAATGTGATGAATGATATGTGATGTATGAGATTGATCATGTTCTTGTAATAGTAATCACGACTTGCATGTCGATGAGTATGACAACCGGCAGGAGCCATAGGAGTTGTCTTTATTTATTGTATGACCTGCGTGTCATTGAACAACGCCATGTAATTACTTTACTTTATTGCTAACCGGTAGCCATAGTAGTAGAAGTAATAAGTTGGCGAGACAACTTCATTGAGACACAATGATGGAGATCATGATGATGGAGATCATGGTGTCATGCCGGTGACGATGATGATCATGGAGCCCCGAAGATGGAGATCAAAAGGAGGAATATGATATTGGCCATATCATGTCACTATTTGATTGCATGTGATGTTTATCATGTTTATACATCTTATTTGCTTAGAACGACGGTAGCTTAAATAAGATGATCCCTCACTAAAATTTCAAGAGAATTGTTCTCCCTAACTGTGCACCGTTGCGAAAGTTCGTCGTTTCGAAGCACCACGTGATGATCGGGTGTGATAGATTCTTACGTTCGAATACAACGGGTGTTGACGAGCCTAGCATGTACAGACATGGCCTCGGGACACATGCGAAACACTTAGGTTGACTTGACGAGCCTAGCATGTACATACATGGCCTCGGAACACAAGAGACCGAAAGGTCGAGCATGAGTCGTATGGTAGATACGATCAACATGAAGATGTTCACAGATGATGACTAGTCCGTCTCACGTGATGATCGGACACGGCCTAGTTGACTCGGATCATGTAATCACTTAGATGACTAGAGGGATGTCTATCTGAGTGGGAGTTCATAAGATGAACTTAATTATCCTGAACATAGTCAAAAGGTCTTCGCAAATTATGTCGTAGCTCGCGCTTCAGTTCTACTGTTTAGATATGTTCCTAGAGAAAATTTAGTTGAAAGTTGATAGTAGCAATTATGCGGACTAGGTCCGTAAACTGAGGATTGTCCTCATTGCTTCATAGAAGGCTTATGTCCTTAATGCACCGCTCAGTGTGCTGAACCTCGAACGTCGTCTGTGGATGTTGCGAACATCTGACATACACATTTTGATAACTACGTGATAGTTCAGTTAAACGGTTTAGAGTTAAGGCACCGAAGATGTTTTAAAACGTCGCGAAACATATGAGATGTTTCGAGGGCTGAAATTGGGATTTCAGGCTTGTGCCCACGTCAAGAGGTATAAGACCTCCGACGATTTTCTTAGCCTGCAAACTAAGGGATAAAAGCTCAATTGTTGAGCTTGTGCTCAGATTGTCTGAGTACAACAATCATTTGAATCAAGTGGGAGCTGATCTTCCAGATGAGATAGTGATGTTTCTCCGAAGTCATTACCACCAAGCTGCTAGAGCTTCGTGATGAACTATAATATATCAGGGACATATATGATGATCCTTGAGATATTCGATATGTTTGACACCACAAAAGTAGAAATCAAGAATGAGCATCAATTGTTGATGGTTGATGAAACCACTAGTTTCAAGAAGGGCAAGGGCAAGAAGGGATACTTCATGAAATGGCAAATCAGCTGCTGCTCTAGTGAAGAAACCCAAGGTTGAACCCAAACCCGAGACTAAGTGCTTCTGTAATAAGGGGAACAACCACTGGAGCAGAATTACCCTAGATACTTGGTAGATGAGAAGGCTAGCAAGGTCGATAGAAGTATATTGGATATACATTGTGTTAATGTGTACTTTACTAGTACTCCTAGTAGCACCATGGTATTAGATACCAGTTCGGTTGCTAAGTGTTAGTAAACTCGAAATAAAATGCTGCGGAGTAAACAGAGACTAGCTAAAGGTGAGCTGGCAATATGTGTTGGAAGTTTTTCCAAGCTTGATGTGATCAAGCATCGCACGCTCCCTCTACTGTCGAGATTGGTGTTTGTGTTGAGCATAGATGTGATTGGATTATGTCTATCGCAATATGGTTATTCATTTAAGGAGAATAATGGTTACTCTGTTTATTTGAATAATACCTTCAATGGTCTTGCACCTAAAATGAATGGTTTATTGAATCTCGACCGTAGTGATACACATTTTCATGCCAAAGGTATAAGATAGTAATGATAGTACCACACAAATGTGGCACTGCAATTTGAGTCATATCGGTATAAAATGCATGAAGAAGCTCCATGTTGATGGATCTTTGGGCTCACTCGTTTTTGAAAAGTTTGAGACATGCGAACCATGTCTATTGGTGTATATGCATGAAGAAACTCCATGCAAATGGACCATTTGGACTCACTTGATTTTGAATCACTTGAGACATGCAAATCATACCACATGGGCAAGATGACTGAAAGCCTCGTTTTCAGTAAAATGGAACTAGAAAGCAACTTGTTCGAAGTAATACATTTTGATGTGTGCAGTCCAATGAGTGCCGAGGCGTGTAGTGGATATCGTTATGTTCTTACTTCACAGATGATTTGAGTAGATGTTGAGTACATTTACTTGATGAATCACGAGTCTGAATTATTGAAAGGTTCAAGTAATTTCAGGGTGAAGGTGAGAGATCGTCGTGATAAGAGGATAAAATATCTATGATATGATCATAGAGATGAATATCTGAATTACGAGTTTGGCACAGTATTAAGACATTGTGGAAATTGTTTCACAACTAATACAGCCTGGAACACCATAGTGTGATGGTGTGTCCGAACATCATAACTGCACCCTATTGGATATGATGCATACCATGATGTCTCTTATCGAATTACCATGATAGTTTATGGGTTAGGCATTAGAGACAACCACATTCACTTTAAATAGGGCACCACGTAATTACGATGAGATGGACACCGTATGAACTATGGTTTAGAGAAACCTAAGCTGTCATTTGTTAAAAGGTTTGGGGCTGCGACGCTTATGTGAAAAATTTCAGGCTGACAAGCTCGAACCCAAAGCAGATAAATGCATCTTCATAGGACACCCAAATCAGTTGGGTATACCTCCTGTCTCAGATCCGAAAGCAATAAGGGATTGTTTCTAGAATCGGGTCCTTTGTCGAGGAAAAGTTTCTCTCGAAAGAATTGAGTGGGAGGATGGTGGAGACTTGATGAGGTTATTGAACCGTCTCTTCAACTAGTGTGTGGCAGGGCACAGGGAGTTGTTCCTGTGGCACCTACACCAATTGAAGTGGAAGCTTATGATAGTGATCATGAAACTTCAGATCAAGTCACTACCAAACCTCGTGGGATGACAAGGATGCGTACTACTTCAGAGTGGTACGTAATCCTGTCTTGGAAGTCATGTTGCTAGACAACAATGAACCTACGAGCTATGGAGAGGCGATGGTGGGCCTGGATTCCAAAATGGCTCGAGGCCATATAATCCGAGAGAGGATCCATATATGAAAACAAAGTGTAGACTTTGGAAGAACTACTTGATGGTCGTAAGGCTGTTAGGTACATATGGATTTTAAAAGGAAGACGAACAATGATGGTAAGTATCACCATTAAGAAAGCTCGACTTGTCGCTAAGATGTTTTTCCGACAAGTTCAAGGAGTTGATTACGATGAGACTTTCTCACTCGTAGCGATGCTAAGAGTCTGTTGGAATTATATTAGCGATTACTGCATTATTTATGAAATCTTGCAGATAGGATGTCAAAACATTGTTTCCTCGACGATTTTCTTGAGGAAAGGTTGTATGTGATACAACCGGAAGGTTTTGTCAATCTTGAAAGATGCTAATAAGTATGCAAAGCTCCAGCAATCCTTCTAAGGACTGGAGTAAGCATCTCGGAGTTGGAATGTATGCTTTGATGAGATGATCAAAGATTTTGGGTGTATACAAAGTTTATGAGAAACTTGTATTTCCAAAGAAGTGAGTGGGAGCACTATAGAATTTCTGATGAATATATGTTGTTGACATATTGTTGACCAGAAATGACGTAGAATTTCTGGAAAGCATATAGGGTTATTTGGAAAGTGTTTTTCAATGGAAAGCCTGGATGAAGATACTTGAACATTGAGCATCAAGATCTATAAGGATAGATCAAAATGCTTAATGGTACTTTCAAATGAGCACATACCTTGACATGATCTTGAAGGTGTTCAAGATGGATCAGTCAAAGAAGGAGTTCTTGCCTGAGTTGTAAGGTATGAAGTTAAGACTTAAAGCTCGACCACGGCAGAAGAAAGAGGAAGGACGAAGGTCGTCCCCTATGCTTTTGTCATAGGCTCTATACGGTGTGCCATGCTGAGTACCGCACCTGATGTGTGCCTTGCCACATATCTGGCAAGAGGGTACAAAGGTAATCTAGGAGTAGATCTCCAGATAGCGGTCTAAATTATCCTTAGAGGAATAAGGATATGTTTCTCGGTTATGGAGGTGATAAAGAGTTCGACGTAAAGAGTTACGTCGATGCAAGCTTAACACCTATCCGGATAGCTCTGAGTAGAGATACCGGATACGTATAATGGAGCAACAATTTAGAATAGCTCCAAGTAGAACAGTTATTTGAAATGGCTCCAAATGTAGCGTAGTAGTTGCATCTACAAGATGACATAGAAATTTGCGAAGTACATACGGATCTGAATGTTGCAGACCCGTTGACTGAAACCTCTCTCACAAGCATACCATGATCAAACCCAGAACTCTTTGGGTGTTAGTCACATGGGGATGTGACCTTGAGTGTTAATCACATATCGATGTGAACTGGATTATTGACTCTAGTGCAAGTGGGAGACTATTGGAAATATGCCCTAGAGGAAATAATAAATTGGTTATTATTATATTTCCTTGTTCATGATAATCGTTTATTATCCATGCTAGAATTGTATTGATAGGAAACTCAGATACATGTGTGGATACATAGACAACACCATGTCCCTAGTAAGCCTCTAGTTGACTAGCTCGTTGATTAATAGATGGTTACGGTTTCCTGACCATGGACATTGGATGTCGTTGATAACGGGATCACATCATTAGGAGAATGATGTGATGGACAAGACCCAATCCTAAGCCTAGCACAAGATCATGTAGTTCGTATGCTAAAGCTTTTCTAATGTCAAGTATCATTTCCTTAGACCATGAGATTGTGCAACTCCCGGATATCGTAGGAGTGCTTTGGGTGTGCCAAACATCACAACGTAATTGGGTGGCTATAAAGGTGCACTACAGGTATCTCCGAAAGTGTATGTTGGGTTGGCACGAATCGAGACTGGGATTTGTCACTCCGTGTAAACGGAGAGGTATCTCTGGGCCCACTCGTTAGGACATCATCATAATGTGCACAATGTGATCAAGGAGTTGATCACAGGATGATGTGTTACGGAACGAGTAAAGAGACTTGCCGGTAACGAGATTGAACAAGGTATCGGGATACCGACGATCAAATATCGGGCAAGTATCATACCGATAGACAAAGGGAATTGTATACGGGATTGATTAAGTCCTTGACATCGTGGTTCATCCGATGAGATGAGATCATCGTGGAGCATGTGGGAGCCAGAATGGGTATCCAGATCCCGCTGTTGGTTATTGACCGGAGAGTTGTCTCGTCCTTGTCTGCATGACTCCCGAACCCGTAGGGTGTACACACTTAAGGTTCGATGACGCTAGGGTTATAGGGAAAGTATGTACGCGGTTACCGAATGTTGTTCAGAGTCCCGGATGAGATCCCGGACGTCACGAGGAGTTTCGGAATGGTCCGGAGGTAAAGATTGATATATAGGGAGTATGGTTTTGGCCACCGGAAGTGTTCCGGGCATCACCGGTAGTGTACCGGGACCACCGGAGGGGTCCGGGGGTCCACCAGGTGGGGCCACCAGCCCCGGAGGCCTACATGGGCCAATAGTGGGAAGGGACCAGCCCCTAGGTGGGCTAGGGCGCCTCCCACCAAGGCCCAAGGCGCCTCCAATAGGGGAAGGGGGCAAACCCTAGGGCAGATGGGCCCTAAGGCCCACCCTAGGTGCGCCTCCTCCTCTCCCCCTTGTGGCCGCCACCCTAGATGGGATCTAGGGCTGCTGCACCCCTTGGGGTGGGAACCCTAGGTGGGGGCGCAGCCCTCCCTCTCCCCTATATATCGTGGAGGCAAAGGGGCAGCCCAACACGCGATTCAATCTCCCCGTTGGTGCAGCCCTACCCCTCTCCCTCCTCGTCTCTCGTAGTGCTTGGCGAAGCCCTGCTGGAGTCCTACGCTCCTCCACCACCACCACGCCGTCGTGCTGCTGCTGGATGGAGTCTTCCCAACCTCTCCTTCTCCCTTGCTGGATCAAGGCGTAGGAGACGTCACCGGGCTGTACGTGTGTTGAACACGGAGGTGCCGTCCATTCGGCACTAGGATCATCGGTGATTTGGATCACGACGAGTACGACTCCATCAACCCGTTCACTTGAACGCTTCCGCTTAGCGATCTACAAGGGTATGTAGATGCACTCTCCTTCCCCTCGTTGCTAGATTACTCCATAGATTGATCTTGGTGATGCGTAGAAAATTTTGAATTTCTGCTACGTTCCCCAACACTACATGGGCCTAATGGGCCACGAGGGGGACAGACCAGCCCCTAAGGGGCTTGTGCGCCCCCATGTAGGAAGAAATAGGAGGAGAAGGATAGATTGGAGGGGAGAAGGAAAGGGAAGGATTTGGCCTCCCCCTTCCTCCCCCTCTCTTTCCTTTCCCCTCCGATGAATAAGGAAAGTGGCGAATTGGGGAGGAACCCCAAGTAGCATTCGGCCTACTTGGGGCGCCCCTCTTGGCTGCTCCCCCTCCCTGCCACCTATATATATGAGGGGAGGGAGGTGCCTAGAACATACAACAACATCTATTAGCCGTGTGCGGTGCCTCCCTCCATAGTTTACGCCTCCGGTCATATTCACGTAGTGCTTAGGCGAAGCCCTGCGCAGATCACTTCACCATCACCGTCACCACGGCGTCGTGCTGACAAAACTCTCCCTATACACTTTGCTGGATCAAGAGTTCGAGGGACGTCAGCGAGCTGAACGTGTGCAGAACTCGGAGGTGTCGTACGTTCGATGCTTGATCGGTCGGAACAAGAAGAAAGTTCTGCTACATCAACCCCGTTGTCAAACACTTCCACTTTCGGTCTACGAGGGTACGTGGATACAATATTCCCATATCATTGCTATGCATCTCCTAGATAGATCTTGCGTGATCGTAGGATTTATTTTGAAATTGCATGCTACGTTCCCCAACATAACCATCTTTGAGTTTATTTGCTACCAAGGAATCAACTAATGTAGTTTTATTTGGTCGTTTTCATTGTGAAACCCAGTCCTTGTAAGCCCGAGTGGAATGCATGGGGAAGATAAATGATTGGCTTTTAAACCAACTTCACATGTATCCCACCCTATCGGTTGAAGAAATTAAACAGCGTAACTTCATCACAAAACCTGGTTTTGTAAGCCTAAGTGGAATGCATGGGGAAGTTAAAGGATTTGGCTTTACGTGTACCTGGAATTTAAAAGATGGTTAAGAAAATCAATGAAAAATTCTTATTCAAGTATCCTTTTATGCTATTCAGAAATTCAGTATCATTTCCGATCCGTAATATGTCATCCACATATAATATCAGAAATGCTACAGAGCTCCCACTCACTTTCTTGTAAATACAGGTTTATCCAAAAGTCTGTATAAAACCATATGCGTTGATCACACTATCAAAGCGTATATTCCAACTCCGAGATGCTTGCACCAGTCGAGAGAAACTCCTTCTCTAGAAAGGATCCATTCTTAGCAATGAATATATTGCCTTCAGATCTGTGATAGAAGGTGTACCCAACAGTATCCTTTGGGTATCCTATGAAGACACATTTCTCTGATTTGGGTTTGAGCTTATCAGGTTGAAATATTAACTTCAACTCCTAGAACATCTCATATGCTCCATGACGTTCAAAACATCATTGAAGTCCCGGTTCTATGCCGTAAAGCATGGCACACTAAACTATCGAGTAGTCATCAGCTTTGCTCTGCCAGATGTTCTTAACATTGTCAGTAGCATCTGCAGCAGGTTTGTCACCCAGCGGTGCTTCCAGGACGTAATTCTTTTGTTCACCAATGAGGATAATCCTCAAGTTACAGACCTAGTCTGTGTAATTGCTACCATCATCTTTCAACTTAGCTTTCTCTAGGAACGCATTAAAATTCAAGGGAACAACAGCATGAGCCATTTATCTACAACAACATAGACATGCAAAATACTATCAAGTACTAAGTTCATGATAAATTAAAGTTCAATTAATCATATTACTTAAGAACTCCCACTTAGATAGACATTCCTCTAATCATCTAAGTGATCACGTGATCCATATCAACTAAACCATGTCCGATCATCACGTGAGATGGAGTAGTTTTCAATGGTGAACATCACTATGTTGATCATATCTACTATATGATTCACGCTCGACCTTTCTGTCTCAGTGTTCCAAGGCCATATCTGCATATGCTAGGCTCGTCAAGTTTAACCCGAGTATTCTGCTTGTGCAAAACTGGCTTGCACCCGTTGTATGTGAACGTAGAGATTATCACACCCGATCATCACGTGGTGTCTCAGCACGACAAACTGTAGGAACGGTGCATACTTAGGGAGAACACTTGTACCTTGAAATTTAGTGAGAGATCATCTTATAAGTATTTTAAAAAATTTCCTATGATCACGCAAGATCTATCTAGGAGATGCATAGTAACGAGAGGGGAAGAGTATGTCTACGTACCCTCGTAGACCGAAAGAGGAAGCGTTATGAAACACGGTTGATGTAGTCGAACATCTTCGCTATCCAACCGATCAAGTACCGAATGCACGGCACCTCTGCGATCTGCACACGTTCAGCTCGGTGACGTCCCTCATACTCTTGATCCAGCTAAGGCCGAGGGAGAGTTGCGTCAGCATGATGGCGTGATGACGGTGATGATGAAGTTTACCGACGCAGAGCTTCGCCTAAGCACTACAGCGATATGACCGAGGTGGAATTCTATGGAGGGGGGCACCGCACACGGCTAAACAATCAACCTGTGTGTCTATGGGGTGCCCCCTCCCCCGTATATAAAGGGGTGGCGGACGGGGCCGACCGGCCACCTTGGGCGTGCCCCCAAGGGGGGAATCCTACTCCTACTAGGAGTAGGTTCCCCCTTTCCTAGTCCTACTAGGAGCGGGAACGAAGGGAGAGAGGGGAGGAAGGAAAGGGGGCCCGGCCCCCTCCCAATTTGTATTGGGATTGGGGAGGGGGGATCCTCTTGGCCTTCTCCTCTCCCTTCCACTAAAGCCCATGTAGGCCCATTTAGCCCCCGGGGGGTTCCAGTAACCTCCTGGCACTCCGGCAAATGCCCCAACTCATCTGGAACCATTCCGATGTCCAAACATAGCCTTCCAATATATCAATCTTTATGTCTCGACCATTTCTAGAATCCTCGTCATGTCCGTGATCACATCCGGGACTCTGAACTACCTTCGATACATCAAAACACATAAACTCATAATACCGATCGTCATCGAACGTTAAGCGTGCGGACCCTACGGGTTCGAGAACTATGTAGACATGAATGAGACTCATCTCCGGTCAATAACCAATAGAAGAACCTGGATGCTCATATTGGCTCCCACATATTCTACGAAGATCTTTATCGGTCAAACCGCATAACAACATATGTTGTTCCCTTTGTCATCGGTATGTTACTTGCCCGAGATTCAATCGTCGGTATCTCAATACCTAGTTCAATCTCGTTACCAGCAAGTCTCTTTACTTGTTACGTAATGCATCATCCCACAACTAACTCATTAGTCACATTGCTTGCAAGGCTTATAGTGATGTGCATTACCGAGAGGGCCCAGAGATACGTGTCCGACAATTGGAGTGACAAATCCTAATCTCGATCTATGCCTACTCAACAAACACCATTAGAGATACTTGTAGAGCATCTTTATAGTCACCCAGTTATGTTGTGACATTTGATAGCACACTAAGTGTTCCTTCGGTATTCGGGAGTTGCATAATCTCATAGTCATAGGAACATGTATAAGTTATGGAGAAAGCAATATCAATAAACTAAACGATCATAGTGCTAAGCGAACGGATGGGTCAAGTCAATCACATCATTCTCTAATGATGTGATCCCGTTTATCAAATGACAACTCATGTCTATGGTTAGGAAACTTAACCATCTTTGATTAACGATCTAGTCAAGTAGAGGCATACTAGTGACACTTTGTTTGTCTATGTATTCATACATGTACTAAGTTTCCGGTTAATACAATTGTAGCATGAATAATAAACATTTATCATGATATAAGGAAACATAAATAACAACTTTATTATTGCCTCTAGGGCATATTTCCTTCAATATAGGGGCAATACCTTATAAGTTACTTTATAATAGTTCCACATCCATATTTCTTAAAAAATGTAGCCAACAACTTCTCAATGAATAGCAGTACAGTTTCATTTTCAGTGATGGAAGTAACCAAAATCTAGAACCTAAACCTGCTAAATCAATTAGAAAATAATCCTCGATGCTGTCATATATGAAAGAATGAAAGGCTAGAATTAATGCCGGGTGCTAAATTTCTTAGATAAACCTCAAGTGAGGGGAGTCACGGTTCAGGTATGGGAGGAACAATACAACTATGATGCAGCAAGTTTTGAGGCTCCATAGAGATCCCAAACTAAGCCATTGCTTATGCAACTCATTCATCTAGTTGGGCATCAGCCGCTTCATAATGCAGCAGGCACATTGGTTCTTCTAGCTTCAAATGCAGGCACATTAGTTTTCTAAGAGCCTTTCTGATTCACAGGATTGTAAAAACTCATGGATAGGAAAAACACAAGGTTGGATATCATGCCCATTCAAAACCTGCAGCCAACAAACCAACAACTCTCAATTAAAAGATTAGCATAGCCTCCTCTACGAACTTGCAATGCAGGCACAACATAAAAAAGAGATATTTTGATCCTCCTCTACAGAAAGTGCAGCTGCAACATAGAAACCGAATTATATTTACCTAGTTAATATTTACCAGTAATCCTGTGAATATTTAGCTATCAAATTCATTATAGCAACTATTACGCAGCACAAGAACACAAACTGAACTGAGATTCTACCGGACGAACCCCACCCACCCCCTCCTCCCCATCCCCAAAGAGCTCTAACATGCAACCAGCCAGACCACACCCTAATACAAAGGCGATACAACAAAGCAAATCATTTACCATCAAAAAGGAAAGGGGAGGAAACTAAACCTAAACTTGAGCGAAGGAAGGAGACATGGATGAAACAAATCCACCCGCCGAGGAAAGTAATTTGGGAGATGGAAGGCAGCCAAACCAGCAGCGCACCCACCAGGCAGAGAAACTGCAAGCCGCCACCACCTAGTCACACAAGGAGATGCACGTCGCAACCCTACACACACATTAAGCAAAAGGAAAAATCTAGCCGACCCTCTTCCCACTAGCGGAAATCCCTTGAACGCACACTTACCATAGGAATAGGCATACACATGCCACGTTCGACAGCAAGTTGACCCAAATTGCGATATACTCCTTACAGGTGGGGCCACAACCGTAAAAATCAGCCTCGATTCACCAGGGACCTTGAATTCCTGGGAGCTTAGTAATTGTACTGATATCAAAAACCACTCATCTTTTTTTATTTGAGGAAACATAAACCACTCATCTTGTCTTACAGCTATCACATGGGGGCATACACATAAATGATGCACGACTCCAACTAAACCTCACAGGCAAGCCCTGTCAACCCGGTTGGGTCGCAGGAGAAGATGCTGATACATCTCCAACGTATCTATAATTTTTGATTGCTCGATGCTATATTATCTACTGTTTTGGACATTATTGGGCTTTATTATCCACTTTTATATTATTTTTGGGACTAACCTATTAACCGGAGGCCCAGCCTAGAATTGCTGTTTTTTTGCCTGTTTTAGGGTTTCGAAGATAAGGAATATCAAACGGAGTCCAAACGGAAGGAAACCTTCGGGAACGTGATTTTCTCAACGAATAAGACCATAGAGACTTGGACCCTACGTCAAGAAAGGAAACATGAGGCCACGAGGTAGGGGGGCACGCCCACCCCCACCGGGCGCGCCCTCCACCTCGTGGGCCCCCTATTGCTCCACCGACGTACTCCTTCCTCCTATATATATCCACGTACCCCCAAACGATCAGAAACGGAGCCAAAACCCTAATTCCACCGCCGTAACTTTCTGTATCCATGAGATCCCATCTTGGGGCCTGTTCCGGAGCTCCGCCGGAGGGGGCATCGATCACGGAGGGCTTCTACATCAACACCATAGCCCTCCGATGAAGTGTGAGTATTTCACCTTAGACCTACGGGTCCATAGTTAGTAACTAGATGGCTTCTTCTCTCTTTCTGGATCTCGATACAATGTTCTCCCCCTCTCTTGTGGAGATCTATTCGATGTAACCTTCCTTTTGCGGTGTGTTTGTTGAGATCGATGAATTGTGGGTTTATGATCAAGTCTATCTATGAATAATATTTGAATCTTCTCTGAATTCTTTTATGTATGATTGGTTATCTTTGCAAGTCTCTTCGAATTATCAGTTTGGTTTGGCCTACTAGATTGATCTTTCTTGCAATGGGAGAAGTGCTTAGCTTTGGGTTCAATCTTGCGGTGTCCTTTCCCAGTGACAGTAAGGGCAGCAAGACACGTATTGTATTGTTGCCATCGAGGATAACAAGATGGGGTTTTCTTCATATTGCATGAGTCTATCCCTCTACATCATGTCATCTTGCTCAAGGCGTTACTCTGTTTTTAACTTAATACTCTAGATGCATGCTGGATAGCGGTCGATGAGTGGAGTTATAGTAGTAGATGCAGGCAGGAGTCGGTCTACTTGTCTTGGACGTGATGCCTATATACATGATCATACCTAGATATTCTCATAACTATGCTCAATTCTGTCAATTGCTCAACAGTAATTTGTTCACCCACCGTAGAATACTTATGCTCTTGAGAGAAGCCACTAGTGAAACCTATGGCCCCCGGGTCTATCTTTATCATATTAATCTTCCAACACTTAGTTATTTTCATTGCCTTTTATTTTACTTTGCATCTTTTATCATAAAAATACCAAAGATATTATCTTATCATATCTATCAGATCTCACTCTCCTAAGTGGCCCTATAGGGATTGACAACCCCTATTTGCGTTGGTTGCGAGGATTTATTTGTTTTGTGCAGGTGCGAGGGACTCGCGCATAGCCTCCAACTGGATTGATACCTTGGTTCTCAAAAACTGAGGGAAATACTTATGCTACTTTGCTGCACCATCCCTTCCTCTTCGGGGAAAACCAACACCGTGCTCAAGAGGTAGCAGATGCCTACTACTAGACTAGACAGAGCTAAAAAGCATCAACTACAAACCATCAGTTTAGATGAAAAGGACCCGCTCATGGGAGAGCCACAGGTCGGCTCTCCAGGGAAGAAGGCCACCAATTCGCAAAGAAGGCCACCAAATATGAGGTTTTAACCCACAACATTGGGGCATGGCAACTAGTCTCTCACAACAGCAACTACCATAGTAGGGAAGGAGAAACAGAAGCGTAGAAAGAGGAAGAATGCCCAAGCTTAAACCAGGGGATTTCTTTGCCTCTTCAAAATCTGCATTTTATCAGGGCCAGCAACCTCCTCACCCAGTAGTGATTCGGTGCCTTGTCCTCCATCCCAACAGAGGTTTAAAGACTTTCTTGGCGAGCCATTCAACCTTTTTTACACCCTCCGTCATTAGCCTTTGACTTGTTGGGTTTATCTGCAAAAATAATCCAATCATGTAGCAATTTTATTATTAATTTCATAGGCACACAAGGATCAAAGACCTTGTTTTTGTTAAAAATAACACCATTTCTCAGTTTCCACACAGTCCCACAAATGCAAGAGATAGAATTTATAACTTGCTATCCTCTTGCCTAATAGGCAAAGATTGGCCTCTGTAGGAAGACAGATTCATTCAGATCGATATGAGGACCCAACTCTATTGCATTGCCAAAATCCATGTTCCATAACAATTACATGCTTTTTTTCCCGTGTCGAATCTAGGTAGCCATTCGTTAAACAAATCATGCACATTGTTGGGTATGTAAACAAATCATGCACATTGTTGGATATGTCACTCAAATCAAAAGCACTTTGCATGATATTTCACAAAATTTTAGGAAAGAACACTAGAAAAAGGTGATCTATGCTTTCATCTTGCATACAAAAAGGCAATTTCTTATCTTCAAGCCAGCCTCTCCTTAAATGATTATTGATAACCCCCAAGTGCAATGAATCACCATAGCAATTTCCAAAAATGGAAGTGATAAGTATGGAGTGTCAAAACCACAAGGAGCTAAAGGTAAGATCAATATTCTCTCAAGTCATATCTGCCACTGATACGACTCTACGTACACCGAACATTTGCCCATCTAGAAACGAGAAATAAAACTACATTGTGGGTATGAATAGGATAGCTTTGCATGATATAAGAGAACTAAAATTTAAAACTAGCGAGTGTGGAATAGAGATGGATCGGTGTGCAGAATTATCCTAGGCAATTGTTAACAAGATTGGTAATCATTATTGCACTTTTATATGAGGAGAGGCATAAGCTAACATACTTTCTCTACTTGGATCATATGCACTTATGATTGGAACCCTAGCAACCATCCGCAACTACTAAAGATCATTAAGGTAAAACCCAACCATAGCATTAAAGTATCAAGTCCCCTTTATCCAATACGCAACAACCCCCTTACTCGGGTTTAAGCTTATGTCACTCTAGTAACCCACTATAAGTGAATCATGAATGTATTGCAACACCCTATAGCAGCAATCCTTCACGTGTGCGCAGCACGGAAGACACCATAGGACAACACCAAAATAAAACATACAACTCAAACCAATCTAGATCACCAATTAACCCAAAAGATAAAAGAAATCTACTCAAAACATCATAGGATGGCAACACATCATTGGATCATAACATGTGGCATAAAGCACCATACTCAAGTAGGGGATTACAACAGGGTGCGGGAGAGTGGACCGCTTAAAAGATATGAGGAAGGCAACGAAGATATTGTTGGGAAACTTTGCATGGGAAAACAAAAAAAATATATGCACACGCAATGATCTATCCATGGAGATGCATAGCAACGAGGGGGGGTGTCTACGTACCCTCATAGACCGAAAGCGAAAGCGTTTGAGAACGCGGTTGATGTAGTCGAACTTCTTCTAGCTCCAACCGATCAAGCACCGAATGTACGACACCTCCAAGTACTGCACACGTTTAGCTCGGTGACGTCCCTCGTCTTCTTGATCCAGCAAGATGTCGAGGAAGTAGATGAGTTCCGTCAGCACGACGGCATGGTGAACTGATCTGTGCAGGGCTTTGCCGAAGCACCGGGAGAATATGACCGGGGGTGTAAACTATGGAGGGGGCGCCGCACACGGCTAAAAATTGATGTTGTGTGTTCTAGGTGCGCCCTCCCCACATATATATAGGTGGGAGGGGAGTATAGGCAGCCAGGGGACGCCCCAAGTGGCACCCCCCCTTTCCTTTTTCCACCGGAGAAGAAATGAAGGGGGGAAGAAGAGAAGGAAGGGGGCCGAACCCCCTCTTCTCCTTCTCCTATTTGCCCACCTGCCATAGGGGGGTTTAACACCCATGGTGGGATGGTGTGCTCCCCTCCAATGGCCCATATGGCCCATATATTCCCCTCGGGGGTTCCCGTAACCCCCCGGTACTCCGATAAATACCCGATACATTCTGGAACACTTTCAGTGTCCGAATACTATTGTCCTATCATCAATCTTTACCTCTCGACCATTTAGAGACTCCTCTTCATGTTCGTGATCTCATCCGGGACTCCGAACAACATTCGGTCACCAAATCACATAACTCATATAATACAATATCGTCATCGAATGTTAAGCGTGCGGACCCTACGGGTTCGAGAACTATGTAGACATGACCGAGACACTTCTCCGGTCAATAACCAATAGCGGAACCGGGATGCTCATATTGACTCCTACATATTCTTCGAAGATCTTTATCTGTTGAACCGTTATGACAACATATGTTATTCCCTTTGTCTATCGGTATGTTACTTGCCCGAGATTCAATCGTCGGTATCTGCATACCTAGTTCAATCTTGTTACCGGCAAGTCTCTTTACTCGTTCCGTAATACATCACCTCGTGACCAACTCCTTAGTCGTTTTCTTGCAAGCTTATGATGTGTATTACCGAGAGGGCCCAGAGATACCTCTCTGATATTCGAAGTGACAAATCCTAATCTTGATCTATGCCAACTCAACAAACACGTTTGGAGATACCTGTAGAGCATCTCTATGACCACCTAGTTACATTGTGATGTTTGATAGCACACAAGGCATTCCTCCGGTATTCGGGAGTTGCATAATCTCATAGTCGAAGGAATATGTATTTGACATGAAGACAGCAATAGCAATAAAACTGAACGATCATTATGCTAAACTAATGGATGGGTCTTGTCCATCACATCATTCTCCTAATGATGTGATCCCGTTATCAAATGACAACTCATGTCCATGGTTAGGAAACCCTAACCATCTTTGATCAACGAGCTAGTCAAGTAGAGGCTCACTAGGGACATAGTGTTTGTCTATGTATTCATACATGTATTAAGGTTTTCGATCAATACAATTCTAGCATGAATATTAAACATTTATCATTAATAAGGAAATATAAAATAACAACTTTTCTATTGCCTCTAGGGCATATTTCCTTCAGATGCTGATGTTGATGAAGATGATCATCGCGGCGATGGTTCCCCTAGCGGCACTCCGGCGCCACTGAGAGGGGGGAGAGTCTCCCCCTTGTGCTTTCTCCTCCATGGCCTCCCCCCAGATGGGAAGAGGTTCTCCCTCTGGTCCTTGGCCTCCATGGTGATGATGGCCCCCTCCGGTTTCCTCCTCAGTGGCCTCCAGTGATGATGGTCCCCTCCGACAGGGTGCCGGAGAGGTCCTAGATTGATTTTTTGTGGCTACAAAGGCTTGCGGCAACAAAACTTTTGATCTAGGGTTATTTTTGGAGGCTCTTGGTTGTCCTTGAATATTACCTTGGGGTGTCTTGGGCATCCCAAATCTTAGGCTCTTGCCACTACTTATTCCATAGTCCATCAAACCTTTACCAAAAACTTGAAAACTTCACAACACAAAATTCAACAGAAAATCTCATGAGATCCATTAGTATAAGAAAATAAAATCACCACTTTTGGTACTGTTGTTAACTCATTCTTTATTTATATTGGTGTAATATCTACTATATTCCAACTTCTCCATGGTTCATACCTGTAACATCCCAATTTTCAATTTGGATGTTAATCATTAGGTCATCTCTTGCATCCATGCTCTTTGCATTTTTAATTTGTTTTGTTTGGACATCTTGATCCCAGAGACCTTAAGCAACTCCAGGACCATTTTAGAGAGTTGGAGGTTTTTCATAAAATCCATTTTTGATTTTTTCAAAATTGGTAAATTGGATCAAAGTGATTTTTATTTGAAATTATTTTTCTGATTATTTCAAAAATAAAAGAAATAATGAGAGAAGATAATATGACTTCTTCAAAACTGAGTAAATAATGGAAATTTAGTTTTAAATAAAAACATATTTTATTTGATTTTCGGAAATTGGTAAATTTAGTTTTTTTGCCCCGAACCACCCCAAGCCGGTATAAAACCGCATCGCCCGCCCCGAGTTTTTCGGTTTTTTCGTTTAGATCGGTTTTATTTTAAGGGTTCACTAATTAGCGAACATTCACCCGATCTTCTATATTAGCAAACGAATTCATTCGTTAGTTTCTGTCAGCGAACATTCGTTCATTAGTTTTTTCTTTTTAGCTTTATTTTCAGCTAGGGACCTATCCATAATTTCGTTTATGATAGATTAGTCCCTGATCTTTAAACCTTTGCTACTTTTTGCTCGTTTGTCCAACTCCAGTGAAACCAATGCCAAAATATTCATCTTGTTCCCCTCTATCCAGATAATCAACTTGAACATGGTTTTGGAAATTTAAAATTTGGTTTCAAGCAGATTTGATTTCAAACTTCTTTTAATCGTAGTTTGAGTTTCGTAACTCTGATTTGATTGATTCTTTTTGCAAATCGAAGCTCTTCACTTGAACTTTCAGTTTAGATATTTTCTTTTGGGTTTTACCTTTGCCTCTTATGCTTGAGTGCTTATGTATGCTATGTTCGTTCACGATAGTGTTTCTGGAGTGCGAGGCTTACTACTACGAATCTCTAGGGTTTTCCGATCGTCAGCAAGGCAAGTAACACTTTGATCATATCCCTTTATTACCCAGTTTTTATGCATTAGTTTCAACCCTCAAACATTACATGAGTAGGACTTTGATAACATGTGGGTATTGGGAAGTAGATGATGAGGTAGGAACCTATTGTCTTATATTCAAACCTTGGGTGTTACTACGTTGTTCTTATACTGCTTATTCCATGTGCTGACCTACACGGCTGCAACGTATCATGTTGTAGAACTTTCAGAGGAGGAGTAAGGTGCGCTAGGTCATTGTCGTGCACTCAGTTTTGCCATGGAGTTGGATGGACTCATTTATATTTGAAGCTTCCACAGTTATCTTATTTAGATGGCCTTCAGCCATATTATTGTAATAAGTACTCTTTTTGAGACTCTCGATGTAATAAGTGTGTGATTGAAACTCTGCAATAAATCCTCAAGTACTGTGTGTGTCAGCAATACCGATCCAGGGCTGACACTTAAGCACGGAGACTTGACCGTCGGAGGTCGGGTCGCTACAAGATGGTATCAGAGCACACACTGACTGTAGGACACGACCACTAGGATAAGCCACATGATAATCTTCTCTACTCATTTCTGACTCTTCTCCATTTTTACTCTATAGATGGCAGATCCAAGGAACAAGTTCACTCAACCAGATGATGACACCCCTTTCGGATGACACTTGAAGGAAGTCACTAGGTACCTGAGCATCAGAATACCAAGCTTCACCGGGACCTACACCGCCACCCTACCAGAAGAGGAGCGTTGGAGGATATGAGTTCATGTTCCAGGAAGGACGTTCACGCCAGTTACCGAGCCCATCGAGTTTTCCTTTGATGCACCAACCTAGAGTCTAGGAAAGAGCATGGCTGCCCACATCGCCATTGGACGCATCAGTGGGTTATAGAACAAGGACCTTAAGGACACCATCTACCAGATATGTGGACGCTGAGATGAGAAATGGGAGATGATCTGCACCAAGAAGGATAAATCCATTGCAGCCTACATACAGGAGTTAAATCAGCACATTCGTCGCCAGGAGAACCAAATGTGCGCCAATATGATAGACATGAAGAAAGTGATGATCCAGAACATGGGGCTAGAAGAGGAACTCAAGTCTACGCGCGATGGATATGAAGAAGAAATTGATGTACTACTCGAGAAGAATGAAGACCTGAAGAAGAAGCTAGGAAGATTCATGGGAGATCTCGAACCAAAAAAGGACATCCGTTCTGAAGACTACATCATACTCGACGACACCGACTCCGACCCCGACAACGATGATGATTATGAAGACGAAGCTGTAGCAGATATCATGGAGCCATCCACAGATCAAAATTTCTAGTCGACCACCATATTACCAATAGTATTGTCCCATGTATATAGTAATAGTCCGAGCTTTTGTAACGGTAGCTTAGATCAATTGTATGACCTTGTTTGAATTGAGTGGTGTGAAATGAATGTGTTTGTCTCATGTGCATATGGGTAGTGATCTCTCTTTAGACCTCACTCTATTCTGTTCTCACCCCTCTAAACCTATCAGATGCCTCCCAGACGTGACCCCGTATTCGTATTTCCACCGGAGCTCACTCAGTTGATTCAACAGCAGAATGCCTTGATGCAGTTGCTAGTCCAGAACCAAGGCAACAACAACAACAACGATGACAACAACCCACTGCCACCACCACCAGTTGACAACCTAGCCCAATTTCTAAGGTTGAATCTGCCGGTGTTCTCTAGTAGCACCGAGCCGATTGTTGCTGATGACTGGCTCCGCACGATTGGAAGGGTGCTGACCACCGCAGGTCGCACAGATGCTGAGAAGGTGCGCTTTGCCGCACATCAACTGGATGGAGCCGCAACCTCATGTTGGGAGAACGACACTGCCACTTTCCCCATGGCTAATGTCACTTGGGATCAGTTTCAACGAGCATTTCACATTGCACATGTCTCAACCGGAGCTATGAGCATGAAGAAGCGTGAGTTTCACAACTTACGCCAGGGAAATCGTACTATGGGGCAGTACGTGGATGAGTTCAGCAAGTTAGCTTGCTATGCCCCAGATGATGTGGCCATAGATGCCGCGAAGCAGGAGAAATTTATGGAGGGGCTGAATGATGAGCTGAGTATGCAGCTGATGGTGGCAACATTCGCCAACTACGAGGAGTTGGTAGATAGGGCTCTCATGATTGAAGGCAAGCAGCAGCAGATTGAGAGCCATAAATGGAAGTATGGACAAGGGAAGTACAACTCTGGAGCTCAGCAGAAGCCCCATTTTACCCCAAACTCGGGAGGACATAAACATCATAACCATGGAGGCCACACTCACAATGGAGGGAGTTCGCACAACCACAGTGGCCCTAAGAATGGAAATGGGAATGGAGGAAGCAGCAGTCAGAGCCGTTCCAACCCAACAACACCCGCCAAGAAGGATCTGAGTCACGTTACCTGTTTCAAGTGCGGGAAGACTGGACATTACGCCAATGAATGCCCTGAGATAAAGAATGGCAATGGAAATGCAAGCTCTGGAAAGAAGCCCAATCCCTTCACTAGAGGTCAGGTGAACCACATCAACATGGAGGAAGTCAAAGAGCAGCCTGACGCAGTGATTGGTAAGTTTTTTATTAAGTCATTTACCGCTCTCTTTCTTTTTGACACTGGTGCATCGCATTCATACATATCAAGGGAATTTGTGGACAAGTTTAGATTGCCAAACTTAGCCCTTAGGTCACCCATGTTAGTAAGCTCGCCAGGAGCGGAGTATATGGCTAGCCGATGGTGTGATCGGTTACCATTAACCACTGGTAGCCATGTTTTCCCATCAGACCTCATAATTTTGGAGTCACAAGGATTGGATGTAATACTAGGCATGTATTGGCTATCGAAGTATGTAGGAAAATCGACTATGCTAGTAAGTCAATACTACTCACCACCCCGGAGGGAAAAAGGATCAACTATGTATCTAGGCATGCGCCAAGGAGGACTCAAGTGAATTCACTTTCGGGAGTTGTTCAGGAGGAAGTGCCAGTTGTGAAGGATTATCCCGACGTATTCTCAGAGGAACTACCAGGCATGCCCCCAGATCGAGATATAGAATTTTGATAGAGTTGTTGCCAGGCACCGGACCAATATCGAAGAGACCATATCGGATGCCCGCGAATGATCTGGAGGAAATTAAGAAGCAAATTAAGGAGTTATTGGAGAAAGGTTACATCTGACCAAGTTCATCACCGTGGGGAGCCCCAGTGCTCTTAGTTGAGAATAAGAATGGATCTTTGAGAAAGGTTGTTGATTATCGTGCATTCAATGAAGTGACGATCAAGAACAAGTACCCACTACCGATGATCAATGATTTGTTTGACCAGCTGCAGGGAGCTAAAGTATTCTCTAAGATCGATCTTCGATCAGGATATCACTAGCTGAAGATCTGAGAACGGGATATACCTAAGATAGCTTTTACCACAAGGTATGGGCTATATGAGTACACAGTCATGTCTTTTGGATTGACTAACGCCCCTGCCTATTTTATGAGTATGATGAATAAGGTGTTTATGGAGTTCCTGGATAAGTTTGTTGTGGTGTTCATTGATGACATATTGGTGTACTCGAAGAATGAAGAAGAACACAAGGAACATTTGCGTTTAGTTCTCGAGAAGCTCAGTGAACATCAGCTATATGCCAAGTTCAGCAAATGTGAGTTTTGGTTGAAAGAAGTTGGACTTCTTGTACATGTTATATCAGGAGAAGGTATAGAAGTAGACCCTACCAAGGTTCAGTCTGTCACTGAGTGGTTGGCAGCCACCTCAATTGGAGAAAAATACGCAGTTTCCTTGGACTCGTAGGATATTATAAGAGATCCATTGAGAATTTTTCCAAGATTGTGAAGCCCATGACAGAGTTATTGAAGAAGGAGACCAAGTTCAAATGGACCGAAGAATGTGAGGCTACTTTCCAGGAGTTGAAGAAACATTTAGTTACAGCCCCAGTGCTAATTCTTCCGGATATAAGCAAGGATTTCCAAGTTTATTGCGATGGTTCTCGCCTGGGACTTGGAGGTGTACTTATGCAAGACGGAAGAGTTGTTTCATATGCCTCATGATAGCTTTGACCGCATGAGTTGAATTATGCTATGCATGATTTGGAGTTAGCAGCCGTAGTGCATGCGCTCAAGACCTGGAGACATTTTCTTATAGGAAACCGTTGTGATGTTTACACGGATCATAAGAGCTTGAAATATATTTTCACGTAGAAGGAGTTGAATCTTAGGCAAAGGAGATGGCTGGAGCTCATAAAGGATTATGATATGAAGTTACACTATCATCCAGGAAAGGCCAATGTTGTAGCAGACACTTTAAGCCGCAAGAGTTATGTAAATACTCTAGTAACGGGAGGTTTACCGTGGGAGTTAACATACGATCTCAGTGAACTACGAATGGAGATAGTTCCGAGCGGTTATGTTGTAGCTTTGCAAGTTCAGTCCACGTTATTGGGAAAGATTCAAGAAGCCCGGAAGATTGATAAGGAGATTGCTGAGATAAAGGAGAAGATGAGTAAAGGAAAAGCCAAGGGTTTTCACGAGGACAAACATGAAACTTTATGGTTTGAGGACCGTATTTATGTGCCTAATGACCCAGAGATCAGGAAGTTAATACTTCAGGAAGCTCATGACTCGCCATACTTGATTCACCCCGGAAACACCAAAATGTATTTGAATTTGGAGGAATTTTTCTGGTGGACTGGTATGAAGAAGGATATTGCGGAGTATCTAGTCGTATGTGACATATGTCAGAGAGTTAAGGCAGAACACCAGAAGCCAGCAGGATTACTACAGCCTATGCCGATACGCGAATGGAAGTGGGATAAGCTTGGCATGGATTTTATCACCGGATTACCCAAGACCCGATTAGGATATGACTCCATCTGTGCTTAACCAAAGTGGCTCACTTTATCCCTATGAAAACCACTTATACAAGCGTGAAGTTGGCCAAAATATATATGACCAGGATTATATGTTTGCATGGAGTTCCGAGGACCACCGTATCAGATAGAGGGACACCGTTTACCTTGAAGTTTTGGAATTAGTTACACCAGACTTTGGTACCAGGCTAGAGTTCAGTACAGCCTTTCACCCGCAGACAGATGGACAGAGCGAGAGCGTCAGTCAGATTGTGGAGGACATGCTGAGAGCTTGTGCGCTACATTATGGATCTAGTTGGGATGATAATTTGCCTTACGCAGAGTTCTCATATAACAACAGTTACCAGGCTAGTTTGAAAATGGCCCCTTTCAAAGCTTTGTATGGGAAAAGGTGCAGGACACCATTGATGTGGGATGAAGTTGGAGACCGTCAGTTGTTCAGACCAGATTTAATCAAAGAGTGTGAAGAGAAGGTTAAGTTGATTCGTGATAGACTGAAGGTAGCTCAGTCCAGATAGAAGAGTTATGCCGACACTAAACACAAGGAGGTAGTCTATGAATTCAGAGATAGAGCATATCTCCATGTGTCACCACTTCGAGGAGTTAAACAATTTGGAGTCAAAGGAAAGTTAGCCCCTAGATATGTAGGACAATACTGAGTTTTGGAATGTATGGGAGAAGTGGCCTACAAAGTTGGAGTTACCCGAAGGTTTGTCAGGAGTTCATGATGTGTTTCACGTTTCCTAGTTGAAGAAGTTCCATGCAGAGATGGCCGATGTTCCTATGAGAGATACAGTCCCCCTGGAAGCAATTCAATTGGAGAGTGACCTAACCTACAAGGAGAAACCCGTCAAGATTCTCAAGTTTGCCAGCCGAGTTACACGCAACAAGGTCATCAAATTTTGCAAAGTACATGAGCCACCATACCGAGGAGGAAGCCACCTGGGAGTGAGAAGAAGACCTATGGAAAGACCACTCACACCTATTTGCTAGCAAACCCGAATCTCGAGGGCGAGATTCATCTTAAGGGGGGTAGGTTTGTAACATCCAAATTTTCAATTTGGAAGTTAATCATTAGGTCATCTCTTGCATCCATGCTCTTTGCATTTTAATTTGTTTTGTTTGGACATTTTGATCCTAGAGACCTTAAGCAACTCAAGGACCATTTGAGAGAGTTGGAGGTTTTTCATAAAATCCATTTTTGAATTTTTCAAAATTAGTAAATTGGGTCAAAGTGATTTTTATTTGAAATTATTTTTCCGATTATTTCAAAAATAAAAGAAATAATGAGAGAAGATAATATGACTTCTTCAAAACAGAGGAAATAATGGAAATTTAATTTTAAATAAAAATATATTTTATTTGAGTTTTATTCGAGTAAATTAGGGGGGGAAATGCATTTTAGACCAGAAAAATATTCATGTTGTCCTAAATATTAGTAAAGGACCGTGAAAATTGTTTTTGGGATTTTAGGATTTTTATTTATTTTATTTTTGGATTTTTCCATTCAGTGAAATTACTTTTTTTTAAACTTTTAGGACCGACTGGGCCGAAGCCCAGCCGGCCCACGCGCGCCGCCGCCTCCCCGGAGTCCGCCTCCAGCACGTGCCGCCGCCGCCAGAGAGTCCAGCTCCGACTCCCACCGCCGCCGTCGGCCCCTCCCCCAAGCAGGCCCCCTCCCCCGGCCTTTATAAGCCGGAGCCCCGCCGCCCTCTCCTCCTCAGCCACCGCTGAGGGAGTCCTGGACTAAGGGGTCCTCGGGAGTCCGGCCTGCTGGACATGGGCCGGACTGATGGGCTATGAAGATACAAGACCGAAGACTCTCACCCGTGTCCGGATGGGACTCTCCTTGGCGTGGATGGCAAGCTTAGCGTTTGGATATGAAGATTCCTTTCTCTGTAACCGACTTTGTATAACCCTAGTCCCCTCCGGTGTCTATATGAACAAGAGGGTTTAGTCCGTAGAGACGATCATAATCACATAGGCTAGACTTCCAGGGTTTTAGCCATTACGATCTCGTGGTAGATCAACTCTTGTAATACTCATATTCATCAAGATTAATCAAGCATGAAGTAGGGTATTACCTCCGTAGAGAGGGCCTGAACCTGGGTAAACATTGTGTCCCCTATCTCCTGTTACCATCAACCTTAGATGCACAGTTCGGGACCCCCTACCCGAGATCCGCTGGTCTTGACACCGACATCTGTGCTTTCATTGAGAGTTTCACCGTGTCGTCATCAGAAAGTTCGATGGATCCATCCATCATCTACAACCACGCTACCCGGGGGGTGCTACCTCTTTTAGCACTGCGTTAGTTTTCCCCGAAGAGGAAGGGATGATGCAGCAAAGTAGCATAAGTATTTCCCTCAGTTTTTGAGAACGGAGGTATCAATCCAGTAGGAGGCTACGCGCGAGTCCCTCGTACCTGATAGAGGCAAAGGTGTACCAATGTTTCGATGAGATGGTGGCTATCGTTTCTGTGGGAGTCGACCTTGACGATCTGACTACGAACGTGCGAGACGTCGCGCCTTAGCAATCGCTAAACCAACTTCCGAGGGGTTATTGACCATGCCAGAGCATGATCAACCTGACCACAAGGGTCTGTTTCCTGCAAGCAAACGAAGAACAAGCAAGAAACTGAGATTGCAATCTGGATATTGGGAATATAAGATGAAAGCTTTATTGATCAAGGTGGGGTTCTGTGACGTCTTGGTCTAGTCATTGGACACACACGAAGTACGAGAAGTTGCAGCTATGGCGAACTTTTAATCTAAACAAAACCCAAAGTCTAAACGATGCCCTAAGGGATGTATATATGGAGGAAGAGGGGGGAATTTCGTGGCCCTTGGAGGAGGGGTCCGAAACCAACCCTAACTCTTGTTTCCCCACACATACGGACTCTAAAAACAGCCTATACTTAAGTATTTCGAAAATACATGGGCCTGGCCCAATAATAAGGTCACGCAACACCTAAAATAGCCTCTGGACGAAATTTATGAAGTGGCATCTTGTATATTTCGTCCAAGGCTTCATGAACTCCTTATGGTGGCTTCAAAGTCCTGAAATCATCACTTGTAACTCCGTTCTGGATCCCCTTGCGCATGCCATCATCTCCACGCTTGAACTTGTTCTAAGGTTCATCTTTCTTGTCCAAGCTAGGCCCTTCATTTGTAAGCAAGACAAATGTATCCAATTTAGGCAGCATCATATTCTCATGAACATTAGAATCGTTACCAAGAAACGAAAGTACCTGATAATTCAATTGGCGTGCACGAGCTCTAGTAATTGGTCCAGTATGTATAGCAGCAGGGGTTGTGGTTGTAACAATGGTATTGATGTCCTCATCATCCTCCCCTTCTTGAAATGAAGTCGTCCTCGATGAAAGTTCATCGTCCTCACCCAAATAAGGCTTCAAATCTGCAATGTTAAAAGTGGGACTAACCCCAAAATCTGCAGGCAGCTCAAGTTTATATGCATTATCATTTATTTTCTTTAACACCTTAAAAGGACCATCAGCACGTGGCATTAGCTTTGATTTGCGCAAATTAGGAAATATATCCTTATGCAAATGTAACCAAACAAGATCTCGATGTGCAAACACAACATGTTTTCTACCCTTATCTCCAGCAAGTTTATATTTAGCATTCATACGCTCAATGTTTTCCTTAGTTAACTCATGCATTTTTAAAATCAATTCAGCACGTTCTTTAGCATCAAAATTAACCTTCTCCAAAGATGGAAGAGGCAACAAATCAATAGGTGCAGGAGGTAGGAAACCATACACAATTTCAAAAGGGCACATCTTAGTAGTAGAATGCAATGAACGATTATAAGCAAATTCAATATGAGGCAAGCATTCTTCCCACATTTTCTTGTTATTCTTCAAAACAGCCCTAAGCATAGTAGACAATGTTCTATTGACTACTTCAGTTTGTCCATTAGTTTGGGGGTGACAAGTAGTACTAAAAAGAAGCTTAGTCCCCAACGTAGCCCATAAACATCTCCAAAAGTGGCTAAGAAATTTAGTATCACGATCTGAAACAATAGTATTTGGCACACCATGCAAGCGAATAATTTCACGAAAGAACAAATCAGCAACATTAACAGCATCATCGCTTTTATGACATGGTATAAAGTGTGCCATTTTTGAGAACCTATCCACGACAAAAAATATGCTATCCCTCCCCTTCTTTGTTCGAGGTAAACCTAAAACAAAGTCCATAGATATATCCTCCCAAGGAACACTAGGTACAGACAAAGGCATATATAAACCATGAGGATTGAGTCGTGACTTAGCTTTTTGACATGTAGTGCAGCGAGCAACAAAACGCTCAACATCCCGTCTCATCTTTGGCCAAAAGAAATGTGTAGCAAGTATATCCTCCGTCTTCTTGACGCCAAAGTGTCCCATTAATCCTCCTCCATGCGCCTCCTGCAACAACAAAAGACGAACAGAGCTAGCTGGAATGCATAGCTTGTTAGCACGAAACACAAATCCATCATTAAGAACGAACTTGTTCCAAGTTCTCCCTTCCTTACAATTCTGCAATACATCTTTAAATTCAGCATCATGCACATATTGATCTTTGATGGTCTCCAAACCAAATATTTTAAAGTCAAGTTGTGAAAGCATAGTATAACGACGAGACAATGCATCAGCAATAACATTTTCTTTACCCTTCTTGTGTTTAATGAGATAAGGAAAAGTCTCAATGAATTCAACCCATTTAGCATGTCTACGGTTCAGTTTTGCTTGACTTTTAATGTGTTTCAAAGATTCATGATCAGAATGTATAACAAATTCCTTGGGCCATAAATAATGTTGCCATGTTTCTAAGGTCCGAACAAGAGCATATAATTCTTTGTCATAAGTAGAATAGTTCAGACTAGGCCCACTCAATTTTTCAGAAAAGTATGCAACAGGTTTGCCATCTTGTAATAACACACCTCCTAATCCAATTCCACTAGCATCACATTCAAGCTCAAAAGTCTTATTAAAATCAGGAAGTTGGAGTAAAGGAGCATGTGTCAACTTATCTTTCAATACCGTGAAGGCTTCTTCCTGTGCGGTACCCCAAACAAAAGGCACATCCTTCTTTGTAAGCTCGTTGAGAGGTGCAGCAATGGTGCTGAAATCTCTCACAAAAAGCCTATAGAAACCAGCGATGCTAAGGAAACTCCTCACGTGTGTGACCGTTTTGGGCTACGGCCAACTCTCAATAGCTTCAATTTTGGCTTTATCAACTTCAATTCCCCGTGGAGTAACAACATAGCCAAGAAAAGATACTCGATCGGTGCAAAAGGTGCACTTTCCAAGGTTACCAAACAAACATGCATCACATAGAGCAATAAAAACAGCACGTAAATGTTCCAAATGTTCCTCTAAAGATGTGCTATAAATCAATATGTCATCAAAGTAAACTACCACAAATCGTCCGAAGAAAGCACATAAAACTTCGTTCATTAACCTCATGAAAGTACTAGGTGCATTAGTTAACCCAAAAGGCATGACTAACCACTCATATAATCCAAACTTAATTTTAAATGTTGTTTTCCATTCATCTCCCAATTTCATACGAATTTGATGGTATCCACTACGCAAATCAACTTTGGAGAATATTATAGAGCCACTCAATTCATCAAGCATATCATCTAGCCTAGGAATAGGATGACGATAACGAATAGTAATATTATTAATGCCTCTACAATCAACGCACATATGTGACGTACCATCCTTTTTCGGCACTAAAATGATAGGAACAGCACAACGACTAAGGGATTCGCATATATAACCTTTGTTGAGGAGTTCTTGTACTTGACGCATAATCTCCTTCGTCTCCTCTAGATTGGTACGGTATGGTGCGCGGTTGGGTAATGATGCACCGGGAATTAAGTCAATTTGATGCTCAATCCCTCGAATAGGTGGTAATCCCGGTGGCACGTCTTGTGGAAAGACGTCAGCGAACTCCTGCAAAATGTTAGTGACAGCAGGAGGCAAAGAGGAAGGCACGTCCTCGAATGAAAATAATGCCTCTTTGCACACAAAAGCATAGCAAACAGATTTGCTAAAATCTAAATCATCAATATCAGATTTGGTGGCAATTAAACATGCACTTTTTAATTTAATTTGAGAAGCAACACTAGATGGTTTAATATCAGGCTGCATTTGTTGCTCAAAGTCTTTTGCCACAATCTGATTTTCACTTTTATTTTTCTCCTGTTTTGCTTTATTAGCTCTATTAATATCATCTTTCAAAATGGAATCAGGAGTCATAGGAAGCAAAGTAATATTTTTATCCTTATGAACAAGAGTGTACTGATTGTTTCTACCATGGTGTACAGAATTTTTATCAAATTGCCATGGTCTACCAAGTAATAAGGAACATGCTTGCATAGGTACCACATCACAATCAACATAATCAGCATATGTAGAGATACTAAAATGCACATGAACAATACGTGTTACCTTAACCTTGCCACTGTTGTTGAACCATTCGATGTAGTAAGGATGTGGATGTGGTCTTGTGGTGAGTGATAGCTTCTCCACCATCTCCATGCTAGCCAAGTTATTGCAGCTCCCTCCATCTATGATGACGCGAATAGAACGTTCCTTCACAACTCCCTTTGTATGGAACAAATTATGCCTCTGATTTTTCTCAGCTTGTGTGACCTGCACACTCAAAACACGTTGAGCAACTAAACATTCATACCTGTCAGCATCTTCAGGAGCCATGTATTGCGTCTCATGATCAGAATCATCTCCACCGTGTTCTTCACGTGTAATAAGAGCCAAAGTCTCATCATCATAGTCACTAGCGGACTCATACCCACCATCCTCAGTAGCAATCATCACACGCGAGATTTGCATTCTCTCGCAAAATGTCCTCTTCCCTTACAACGACGACAAATAATATCACTTGTGTGCCCTGTTGATGCCATGGAAGAAGAAGAACTCTGCGCAGGCCCGAGAGGTGTGCTCTTGGCAGATAGTGGTTGTGCCTGCTTTCTTGTATCACGGCTGGAGGTGGCACCTGATGGAGGTGCTGGTGTAGTGGAATTAGAGGATGCACGTGGTATCCATGATGAAGATCGACCTGCAGAAAAGTTAGTTCGCGCCAATGCCTGTCGATCCTGCACTTCACGTTCTGCTTTACAAGCAAGATGGAATAAACGAGTGATATTAGTATACTCCTTATACTCCAGAATGGTCTGAATCTCTCTATTTAATCCACCCATAAAACGTGCAAGCATAGCTTCATTCTCCTCAACAATACCACATCTAATCATGCCAGTTTGTAATTCCTGATAATACTCTTCTATAGAATTTTTTCCTTGTCTTAAACGCTGCAATTTTTGAAGTAATTCACGTTGATAATATGGTGGAACCCAACCAGTACGCATAGCAGTTTTCAAAGCAGCCCAAGTAGCTGGAATAGGATATACTCCCTCCGTTCGGAATTACTTGTCTCGGAAATGAATGTATCTAGAACTAAAATATGTCTAGATACATCCATTTTTGCGACAAGTAATTCCGAACGGAGGGAGTAATCTACAATGCTCAGACCACCAAACACATGCAAAACTAGTGAATGCACAAACAGCAGCAGGAACACGTCTCTCCTCGGGATATTGTAAACATGTAAATTGTTGTTCAGTTTCTAATTCCCAAGTAAGATATATATCAGGAACATATCTACCCTCAAATGGTGGAATATTCAATTTTAGTTTAGGGAGATGGTCATGATCTCGTACCTGAGGGTGAGCCCTACCATTGCCATTATTTGCATGTGGACGACCTGGTGGTTGCTGTGCTGGTGGTGGCACGTAGTTCTGATTTTGATCAACCTCATCCTCGTAATCTCCCGCAAAATCATCCTCCTCCGCATCAGCAGCAGGAGCCACATAAGTATCAACAGCAGCACCAACAGTTTGGCCAGGTGCAAGAGGGAGATGGCTCGCTCGGCGGAGGGCTGTTTCGTGATGTGGAGGTAGTCGTTGTTGTTGTTGTTGTAGAGGTGCGTTAGGTGCAGCCGGTGGTGGTGGTGGAAGATGCGCGAGCAATTCATTAAACATGTTATCGAGCTTTGTTTCGAACGTCTTCTCCATGCCATCTATCTTCTCCATGGCCTCTTCAAATCTGTTTAGCACATCTTGCACCTGTCCACTCATCATTTGCTGAAATTTATCATGTAACTTCTTATTTGTCATGTTCTCCCAGTCAGTCTCGTCGGCCTGTGATCCTGCCATGGTTAGCAGCAATAGAAACACACAAGAATATGATCCTACAGACTACTAACAAGAGGTGGTGGTGGATGTCACAAATCCGTCAAGAAAATCTCAGATTCTTACCAGTTCTTACCCAGCAGCAGGCGGTGATCAGCAACCATCGTAGTCAAAACTCTCAAAGCTTGGATAGAGCGATTACCAGGGAGAGTCAAACGCACGACGTAGATGTATGTGGAGCTGGGAAGGCTTATAATATGGTAGCAAAAGGGTCAGCAATAATCAATTCAGAGATGCAAAGTTGAATAAACGCTCAACGACGGTACTGTGCTGGTCCTAGGCTAGACCGTGCTAGAGACGCGAGCCTAGAACACTAACAAAATCATAGCGCTGCATGTAAACAATGGAGGAGCACACTCTGATTTTTTTCTTTTTTCACTTTTTTTGCACTTTTTTCCATTTTTTTGAGTTTGGAACTATTTTTCTTCTGCGGGTAGCACGTAATCTCGGGAGTCCTACTCTGTCATGACTCGGAGTATGGCGTGGTCCGGAACTCGAAAACAAAGCAACAAATACTGGACTCAGACTAGGACTGGTGGTGGAGATGAATCTGGTGGAACTCGGACTGTGGTGGTATATCTAGACTCGGATTGGTGGTGGTATATGGCAGCGGCGATGTATATGGTGGGGTGGTGGTATATGGTAATGATGACGACGATGGTGCGGCGGCGGCGTGACAACCTGTGAACAGAACTCGAAACTCTAAGGGACTAGACGCTAAGACTAGCAACTCGAAACGACGATGCAACCGCAAATTCAACAAAGCAAAACTCTAAAAAGACTATGCAAAGGCTCAGATTGGTTCGGATATGATGACCTAACCCGATTTTTTTTGGTTTTTCGTGGACTATAGGTATGAAGAACAAACTCGACCTAAACTACGAAAAACTGTAAAATATCACCGAGCAACCTGGAAATCTGATACCACTTGATAGAGGCAAAGGTGTCCTGATGTTTCGATGAGATGGTGGCTATCATTTCTGTGGGAGTCGACCTTGACGATCCGACTACGAACGTGCGAGACATCGCGCCTTAGCAATCGCTAAACCAACTTCCGAGGGGTTATTGACCACGCCGGAGCACGATCAACCTGACCACGAGGGTCTGTTTCCTGCAAGCAAACGAAGAACAAGCAAGAAACTGAGATTGCAATCTGGATATTGCGATTATAAGATGAAAGCTTTATTGATCAAGGTGGGGTTCTGTGACGTCTTGGTCTGGTCGTTGGACACAAACGAAGTACGAGAAGTTGCAGCTATGGCGAACTTTTAATCTAAATAAAACCCAAAGTCTAAACGACGCCCTAAGGGATGTATATATGGAGGAAGAGGGGGGAATTTCGTGGCCCTTGGAGGAGGGGTCCGAAACCAACCCTAACTCTTGTTTCCCCACACATACGGACTCTAAAAACAGCCTATACTTAAGTATTTCGAAAATACATGGGCCTGGCCCAATAATAAGGTGACACAGCACCTAAAATAGCCCTTACTGTCACCGGGAAAGGACACCGCAAGATTGAACCCAAAGCTAAGCACTTCTCCCATTGCAAGAAAGATCAACCTAGTAGGCCAAACCAAACTGATAATTCGAAGAGACTTGCAAAGATAACCAATCATACATAAAATAATTTAGAGAAGATTCAAATATTATTCATAGATATACTTGCGATCATAAACCCACAATTCATCGGTCTCAACAAACACACCGCAAAAAGAAGATTACATCGAATATATCTCCACAAGAGAGGGGGAGAACATTGTAATGAGATCCAAAAAGAGAGAAGAAGCCATCTAGCTACTAACTATGGACCCATAGGTTTGAAGTAAACTACTCACACTTCATCGGAGAGGCTATGGTGTTGATGTAGAAGCCCTCCGTGATCGATGCCCCCTCTGGCGGAGCTTCAAAACAAGCCCCAAGATGGGATCTCGTGGATACAGAAAGTTACGGCGGTGGAATTAGGGTTTTTGCTCTGTATCTGATCGTTTGGGGTACGTGGGTATATCTAGGAGGAAGAAGTACATCTGTGGAGCAACAGGGGGCCCACGAGGGTGGGGGGCGCGCCTGGTAGGGTAGGGCCCGCCCCTACCTCGTGGCCTCCTGTTACGTGCCATGACGTAGGGTCTAAGTCTCCTGAGTTGTATTCGGTGAGAAAATCATGTTCCCGAAGGTTTCATTCCGTTTGGACTCCATTTGATATTCCTTTTCTTTGAAACCCTAAAACAGGCAAAAAACAACAATTCTGGGTTGGGCCTCCGGTTAATAGGTTAGTCCCAAAAATAATATAAAAGTGGATAATAAAGCCCAATATTGTCCAAAACAGTAGATAATATAGCATGTAGCAATCAAAAATTATAGATACGCTGGAGACGTATCAAGCATCCCCAAGCTTAATTCCTACTCGTCCTCGAGTAGGTAAATGATAAAACAGAATTTTTGATGCGGAGTGCTACTTGGCATAATTTTAATGTAATTCTTCTTAATTGTGGTATGAATATTCAGATCCGAAAGATTCAAGACAAAAGTTCATATTGACATAGAAAATAATAATACTTCAAGCATACTAACAAAGCAATTATGTCTTCTCAAAATAACATGGCTAAAGAAAGTTATCCCTACAAAATCATATAGTCTGGCTATGCTCTATCTTCACCACACAAAATATTTAAATCATGCACAACTCCTATGACAAGCCAAGCAATTGTTTCATACTTTTGACATTCTCAAAGCTTTTTCAATCTTCACGCAATACATGAGCGTGAGCCATAGATATAGCACTATAGGTGGAATAGAGTGGTGGTTGTGGAGAAGACAAAAAGGGGAAGATAGTCTCACATCAACTAGGCATATCAACGGGCTATGGAGATGCCCATCAATAGATATCAATGTGAGTGAGTAGGGATTGCCATGCAACGGATGCACTAGAGCTATAAGTATATGAAAGCTCAAAAAGAACTAAGTGGGTGTGCATCCAACTTGCTTGCTCATGAAGACCTAGGGCAATTTTGAGGAAGCCCATCATTGGAATATACAAGCCAATTCTATAATGAAAAATTCCCACTAGTATATGAAAGTGATAACATGAGAGACTCTCTACTATGAAGATCATGGTGCTACTTTGAAGCACAAGTGTGGTAAAAGGATAGTAACATTGTCCCTTCTCTCTTTTTCTCTCATTTTTTTCTTTCTCTTTTTATCTTTTTTTATTTGGGATTTTTCTCTTTTTTGGCCTCTTTTCTTTCTCTTTTTTTCGTCCGGAGTCTCATCCCGACTTGTGGGGGAATCATAGTCTCCATCATCCTTTCCTCACTTGGGACAATGCTCTAATAATAATGATCATCACACTTTTATTTTTATTACAACTCAATAATTACAACTCGATACTTAGAACAAGATATGACTCTATATGAATGCCTCTGGCGGTGTACCGAGATATGCAATGATTAATGAGTGACAAGTATGAAAGAATTATGAACGGTGGCTTTGCCACAAATACTATGTCAACTACATGATCATGCTAAGCAATATGACAATGATGGAGTGTTTCATAAACGGAACGGTGGAAAGTTGCAAGGCAATATATCTCGGAATGGCTATGGAAATGCCATAATAGGTAGGTATGGTGGCTGTTTTGAGGAAGGTATATGGTGGGTGTATGATACCGGCGAAAGGTGTGTGGTATTAGAGAGGCTAGCAAAGGTGGAAGGGTGAGAGTGCGTATAATCCATGGACTCAACATTAGTCATAAAGAACTCATATACTTATTGCAAAAATCTACAAGTTATCGAAGCAAAGTATTACGCGCATGCTCCTAGGGGGATATATTGGTAGGAAAAACCATCGCTCATCCCCGACCGCCACTCATAAGGAAGACAATCAATAAATAAATCATGCTCCGACTTCATCACATAACGGTTCACCATACGTGCATGCTATGGGAATCACAAGCTTCAACACAAGTATTTCTAAAATTCACAACTACTCAACTAGCATGACTTTAATATCACCATCTCCATGTCTCAAAACAATTATCAAGTATCAAACTTATCATAGTATTCAACACACTCGTAAGAGAATTTTTATTATTAATCTTGCATACCAAGCATATTAGGATTTTAAGAAAATTAACATGCTATTAAGACTCTCAAAATAATCTAAGTGAAGCATGAGAGATCAATAGTTTCTATAAAAAAAATCCACCACCGTGCTCTAAAAGATATAAGTGAAGCACTAGAGCAAAATTATATAACTCAAAAGATATAAGCGAAGCACATAGAGTATTCTAACAAATTCCAAATCATGTATGGCTCTCTCAAAAGGTGTGTACAGCAAGGATGATTGTGGTAAACTAACAAGCAAAGACTCAAATCATACAAGACGCTCCAAGCAAAACACATATCATGTGGTAAATAAAAATATAGCTCCAAGTAAAGTTACCGATAGAAGTAGACGAAAAAGGGGATGCCTTCCGGGGCATCCCCAAGCTTTGGCTTTTAGGTATCCTTAGATTATCTTGGGGGTGCCATGGGCATCCCCAAGCTTAGGCTCTTGCCACTCCTTGTTCCATAATTCATCAAATCTTTACCCAAAACATGGAAACTTCACAACACAAAACTTAAAGTAGAAAACTCATGAGCTCCGTTAGCGAAAGAAAACAAAAGACCACTTCAAGGTACTATAATGAACGCATTCTTTATTTATATGGGTGTTATACCTACTGTATTCCAACTTCTCTATGGTTCATAAACTGTTTTACTAGCCATAGATTCATCAAAATAAGCAAACAACACACGCAAAACAGAATCTGTCAAAAACAGAACAGTCTGTAGTAATGTATATCTAGAGAAAGATACGGAACTCCAAAAATTCTAAAATAAATTTATGGACGTGAGGAATTTATCTGTTAATCATCTGCAAAAAGAATTAACTAAATATCACTTTCCAAATAAAAATGACAGCAGTTCTCGTGAGCGTTAAAGTTTCTGTTTTTTACAGCAAGTTCAACAAGACTTTCCCCAAGTCTTCCCAACGGTTCTACTTGGCACAAGCACTAATTAAACACAAAAAACACAACCAAAACAGAGGCTAAATAATTTATTTATTAATAATCAGGGGCAAAAAGCAAGGAACAAAAATAAAATTGGGTTGACTCCCAACAAGCGCTATCGTTTAACGCCCCTAGCTAGGCATAACAAGCAAGAATAGATCTAGGTATTGCCATCTTTGGTAGGCAATACATAAGTGGCTCTCATAATAGATTCATAAGGTAATTTAATTTTCTTTCTAGGAAAGTGTTCCATGCCTTGCCTTACGGAAATTGGAATCTAATATTTCCTTCCTTCATATCAATAATTGCACCAATCGTTCTAAGGAAAGGTCTACCAAGAATAATAGGACATGAAGGATTGCAATCTATGTCAAGAACGATAAAATCTATGGGAAAATAATTCCTATTTGAAACAATAAGAACATCATTAATTCTTCCCATAGGTTTTTTAATAGTGGAATCCGCAAGTTGCAAGTTTAGAGAGCAATCATCAAAATCACGAAAACCTAACAAATCACACAAAGTCTTTGGAATCGTGGAAACACTAGCACCCAAATCACATAAAGCATAGCATTCATGATCTTTAATTTTTAATTTTAATAATTGGTTCCCACTCATCATAAAGTTTTCTAGTGATAGAAACTTCCAATTCAAGTTTTTCTTCATAAGATTGCATCAAGGCATCAACGATATGATTAGTAAACGCTTTATTTTGACCATAAGCATGAGGAGAATTTAGCACGGATTGCAACAAGGAAATACAATCAATAAAAGAGAAATTTTCATAGTTGAATTCCTTGAAATCCATAATAGTGGTTTTAGCAACATATAGGGTTTTAATTTCTTCAATCCCACTTTTATCAAATTTAGCATCAAGGTCAAAAGATTCAGAATTCTTGGAACGCCTTCAAGGTAAAGGTGGATCATATTCAGTCCCATCATTATAAAGATTCATATTGCAAAACAAAGATTTAATAGGGGGCACATCAATAACTTTTAGATCTTCATCATTATTTTCATAGGAACTAGCAGAACACGCTTTTATAAAGGCATCTTTCTTAGCACGCATCCTAGCGGTTCTTTCTTTGCACTCATAAATGGAAATTATCATGGCTTTGAGAGACTCATTGATATCATGCTTAGGTGGAATAGGTCTAAGTTTCAAAGAATCAACATTAAGAGCAATTCTATCAACGTTCCTAGCCAAATCATCAATCTTAAACAATTTTTCTTCAATCATAGCATTAAAATTCTTTTGTGAAGTAATAAATTCTTTAATATTAGAATCAAAATCAGAGGGCATCTTATTATAATTTCCATAAGAATTGTTGTAGGAATTACCATAATTATTAGAGGAATTACTAGGATAAGGCCTAGGATTGAAATTTCTTCTATATCCGTTGTTACCAAAATTGTTCCTACCAACAAAATTCACATCCATAGATTCATTATTATTCTCAATCATAGTAGACAAGGGCATATCATTAGGATCAGAAGAAACACTCTTATTAGCAAATAATTTCATAAGTTCATCCATCTTTCCACTCTAAACATTAATATCTTTTATCGCATGCACCTTTTTATTAGTAGATCTTTCAGTATGCCATTGAGAATAATTAACCATAATATTATCTAGGAGTTTAGTAGCTTCTCCTAAAGTGATTTCCATAAAAGTGCCTCCCGCGGCCGAATCTAAAAGATTTCTAGAAGCAAAATTCAATCCGGCATAAAATTTTTGTATAATCATCCATAAATTTAAACCATGAGTAGGGCAATTACGTATCATTAATTTCATTCTTTCCCAAGCTTGTGCAACATGTTCATGATCAAGTTGCTTAAAATTCATAATATCGTTTCTAAGAGAGATGATCTTAGCAGGAGGAAAATACTTAGAGATAAAAGCATCTTTGCACTTCTTCCATGAATCAATACTATTTTTAGGCAAAGACGAAAACCAAGCTTTAGCACGATCTCTAAGTGAAAAAGGAAATACCTTCAATTTAACAATATCATTATCCACATCTTTCTTCTTTTGCATGTCACACAAATCAACGAAGCTATTTAGATGGGTAGTGGCATCTTCACTAGGAAGGCCGAAGAACGGATCTTCCATAACAAGATTCAGCAAAGCAGCATTAATTTCACAAGATAAAGCATTGGTAAAGGAGCTATCGGAGTGCTAATAAAATCATTGTTGTTGGTATTGGTGAAGTCACACAATTTAGTATTATCTTGAGTCATCGTGGCAAGCAAGCAAACTAACACACAAGCAAACAAAAATCAAGCGGGCAAAAAGAGGCAAATAGAGGGAGGATAGAGAGAGAGGGCAAATAAAACGGCAAGGGTGAAGTGGGGGAGGGGGAAACGAGAGGCAAATGGCAAATAATGTAATGCGGGAGATAAGGGTATGTGATGGGTACTTGGTATGTTGACTTTTGCGTAGACCTCCCCGGCAATGGTACCAGAAATCCTTCTTGCTACCTCTTTTAGAACTGCGTTGGTTTTCCCCGAAGAGGAAGGGATGATGCAGCAAAGTTGCGTAAGTATTTCCCTCAGTTTTTGAGAACCAAGGTATCAATCCAGTAGGAGGCTACGCGCGAGTCCCTCGTACCTGCACAAAACAAATAAATCCTTGCAACCAACGCAAATAGGGATTGTCAATCCCTATAGGGCCACTTACGAGAGTGAGATATGATAGATATGATAAGATAATATTTTTGGTATTTTTATGATAAAGATGAAAAGTAAAATAAAAGCAAAGTAAATAACTAAGTAGTAGGAGATTGATATGATAAAGATAGACCCGAGGGCCATAGGTTTCACTAGTGGCTTCTCTCGAGAGGATAAGTATTCTACGGTGGGTGAACAAATTACTGTTGAGCAATTGACATAATTGAGCATAGTTATGAGAATATCTAGGTATGATCATGTATATAGGCATCACGTCCGAGACAAGTAGACCGACTCCTACCTGCTCTACTACTATTACTCCAATCATCGACTGCTATCCAGCATGCATCTAGAGTATTAAGTTAAAACAGAGTAACGCCTTAAGCAAGATGACATGATGTAGAGGGATAGACTCATGCAATATGAAGAAAACCCCATCTTGTTATCCTCGATGGCAACAATACAATACGTGCCTTGCTGCCCTTACTGTCACCGGGAAAGGACACCGCAAGATTGAACCCAAAGCTAAGCACTTCTCCCATTGCAAGAAAGATCAACCTAGTAGGCCAAACCAAACTGATAATTCGAAGAGACTTGCAAAGATAACCAATCATACATAAAAGAATTCAGAGAAGATTCAAATACTATTCATAGATAGACTTGATCATAAACCCATAATTCATCGATCTCAATAAACACACCGCAAAAAGAAGATTACATCGAATAGATCTCCACAAGAGAGGGGGAGAACATTGTATTGAGATCCAAAAAGAGAGAAGAAGCCATCTAGCTACTAACTATGGACCCGTAGGTCTGAAGTAAACTACTCACACTTCATCGGAGAGGCTATGGTGTTGGTGTAGAAGCCCTCTATGATCGATGCCCCCTCCGGCGGAACTCCGGAAGAGGCCCCAAGATGGGATCTCATGGATACAGAAAGTTACGGCGGTGGAATTAGGGTTCTTGCTCCGTATCTGATCGTTCGGGGGTACGTGGGTATATATAGGAGGAAGAAGTACGTTAGTGGAGCAACAGGGGGCCCATGAGGGTGGGGGCGCGCCTGGTAGGGTAGGGCGTGCCCCCTACCTCGTGGCCTCCTGTTACGTGCCTTGACGTAGGGTCCAAGTCTCCTGAGTTGTATTCGGTGAGAAAATCATGTTCCCGAAGGTTTCATTCCGTTTGGACTCCATTTGATATTCCTTTTCTTCGAAACCCTAAAACAGGCAAAATAACAACAATTCTGGGCTGGGCCTCTGGTTAATAGGTTAGTCCCAAAAATAATATAAAAGTGGATAATAAAGCCCAATATTGTCCAAAACAATAGATAATATAGCATGGAGCAATCAAAAATTATAGATACATTGGAGACATATCAGGGGGATGTCTTTCTCCCTGGCCAGATCTTCGTATTCGGCGGCTTCGCACTGCGTGCCAACTCGCTTGGCCATCTAGAGCAAATCGACAACTACACCCCTGGCCGTCGGGTCAGGTTTGGAAGCTTGAACTACGTCGCTGATGTCCGCGGATACTTGATCTTCGACGGATTTGAGCCCATGGCAGCCGCTCCCTGCCATCGCGATGAACATGACCTAGATCTGTCCTCAGACTATACCTAGGAGACTGCGCATGTAAGCGCTTTGGCCCTAGATCCGGAGAAGCTTGCCCCATCCGAAGACGGGAGGCTTGACCCCGCCACGGAAGTCGCAGACTCAGCAGCGTTGGAGCCGCACACAGACCCCACCTCGAGTGGGATCTGCGTCACCGGACCCCTGGATCCATCTCCGGTCACTGGCTTCGAACTGCGTACATCCGCGTCTGTCGAGCCTTACCCGGCGCCAATCATTGAATTTAGTTCCGCGGACATCTTCCGGCACTCACCTCTAGGCAATGTGCTAAACTCACTAAAAACCCTCTCTTTAGCAGGGGACTCACAACCGAATTATATCCAGTTTGAACTAGGGGCTGATGATGGGGAATTTCGCTTCCCACCCACCTCCCATTTAATAGCCACTATCAAAGATCTAACCGACATGCTTGACTACGACTCTGGGGACATCGACAGTATGGACGACGATGCCAAAGAGGAGCAGACCCAAAACCCGCCATTTACCGGGCGCTGGACATCCACTTCCTCCTACGACATGTACATGGTGGATACACCAAAGGAGTTAACGGCGATGACAAAGAAGACCCAGTGGAAGATAAAACCCCTGCGATACAGCCAAAGCGCTGACGACAGCGGCGCCGCTATAAGTCACGCCGTGAAAAAGACAGCAATACCGGCACAGGAGAAAACAATACTCTAGAAGATGCCGGAGACAATGAAGACCCCGTTGAGCCAGCTTCCGAACAGGCCGAACAGGAAGATGGGCGTGTCAGCCCTAATGAACAGGCCGTGCACGAAGACTCAGAGGACAACAATTATCTTCCACTCTCCGAGGATGAGGTGAGCCTCAGGAACGAGGATTGTATCGTGCCTGAGGAACCTCTCGAGCAGGAGCGCTTCAAGCGCCGGCTAATAGCCACGGCAAGAAGCCTGAAAAAGAAACAACAACAGCTTCAAGCTGATCCAGATCTGCTCAATGATAGATGGACTAACATCTTGGAAGCCGAGGAATACGGCCTCAAGCGACCACTCAATAGTTACCCGAAGCGCAAATTACTACCTCAATTCGATGACGAGGCGTTGGAGCCCGTGCCATCAGCGCACAATGCGGTTGACCAACCACCACATGGTCGGGACAAAGCGACAAACCTAGCCGAACACCAGCCCACACTACCTCGCTGTCAAGGTAGAGACAAAACTACTCAAGGATACACGTATGATCTCCGGCAGGGCCTGAAGAATAAAGCAAGCCCGGCCAGATCGATCTATGGATCACGGGGGCGTGCCTCGATGCGCGACGACGGCTATCAAGCCAAACACGGCAAGCACAATTATGTACGAGCCGAAAACCACAGACGGACTCCATCCGAACTGCGTCGCGACCTGGCCCGACATAGAGGAGCCGCACACCCCCTCTGCTTCACTAATGAAGTAATGGAACATGAATTCCTAGACGGGTTCAAACCCGTGAATATCTGATCATATGATGGAACCACAGATCCTGCGGTATGGATTGAAGACTTTATTCTCCATATTCACATGGCCCGCGGCGATGATCTTCATGCCATCAAATACCTTCCCCTAAAGCTCAAGGGGCCAGCCCGACACTGGTTGAAAAGCCTGCCTGAAAACTCTATTGGCAGCTGGTAGGACTTGGAAGAAGCCTTCCTTGATAACTTCCAAGGTACATGTCGGCGTTCTGGGAACGGGGGTCCCCAGACTTGCCTGCCTACGGCCTGCGGCGTGGCTCAAGTGGGGGCCCATCGCGGCCCATCTTCATCAGCTCAAGCTCAAGACCCTCGCGAGGGGCCAAGCCTCGCGGGGCGGACGGTAGAAAGCTTCCTCAGAGGCAGCCTCATTAGACAGGCTCGCGAGGAGGCGGAGAGATCAAGGCAGGGGTACCTCGCGAGGAACCCGTGACGAAAGCCATGACGATCAAGACCAGGCGGGTGCCAGGCGGGCACCGGCCTGCGCAGTGTCCTTGTTTCCCCTTTGGTGCAAAGGGGGCAAGCACATGCCAAGGCATCGGGCAAAGGTTGCCATTCCAGTGCAACGAGAACAAGACCAGCAGAGCGGCAGGATGGAGGTCACAGTGGAGCCCAAGACAGCGTCATCACCAGTACTTTTGGCAGCCGAAGACCACCTTTGGTCAGGATAACTTGTACTACATGTTCCCCTTCAAAATGACCAATTATTGGCGCCCTTCCCGCTCATTATTTGGGGAGAGGCCCAGGGCCTCTATAAATAGAGTTAGCCACCATAGAGTAGAGACACAGAGAAGACAGTGAGAGATCTGGTAGAACCCTAGCAGAGAGAGAGGCGACTGAACTCACCCTAGCAGTTCATCGCACCAGCTCAAGAACACCTCTCGCGAGGCTGTTCTTCCCTTGTACTGTTCATCATCAGCCCCCTGAGGCAGTCCACCACACCACACACTGGAGTAGGGTATTACACCACAACGGTGGCCCGAACCAGCATAAATCTTGTGTCCCTTGTGTTGTTCGTTGTTCCCAGCTTAGATCACGCGAGGAGATTGAACGTAGATCGGTAGGGGAGAGATCTCCACGCGCACCCTAGTGTTCGAACCTCAAGGGTCTGCCGGAACCCGAAATCCGACAGTACATATGTTCGACCTCCAGACTCCGACGACTTAAGTCACATAATCCAACAGCCCGAATAGTCAGCCAAGAAATTCTGGACTAGATTCTTAACCAAAAAGAACCAGATCGTCGACTGTCCGGATGCCGAAGCCTAGCGGCATTTAAACATAGCATTCGGGACGAATGGCTCGCCCAACACCTCGGCCAAGAAAAGCCGAAGTCCATGGCAGCCCTCACGGCACTTATGACCCACTTTTGCGCGGGCGGAGATAGCTGGCTAGCCCGTAGCAATAACAATACAAGCGAACCTGGCACTTCAGAAGCCAGAAATAGCAACGGCAAGCCCCCACGCAACAGACATAAGCATCGAAGCAAAGGTGATAATACCGATGACACGGCAGTCAACGCCGGATTCTGTGGCTCCATGTCCGGTCAGCGGAAGAAGCAATATAAAAGAAATAATCAGGGCCCTTCCAGCCTGGACCACATACTCGATCGCCCATGTCAGATCCATGGCACCCCTGATAAACCAGCCAATCATACCCACAGGAGTTGTTGGGTCTTCAAACAGGCTGGCATGTTAAATGCCGAACACAAGGAGAAGGGGTCGCAAAGCGAGAACAACAACGCGGAGCCCCGTGCAACAAACATAGGGAGACAGAAGAAGTTTCCCCCTCAAATCAAAACGGTGAACATGATATACGCCACCCATATCCCTAAGAGGGAGCACAAACGCGCGCTCAGGGATGTATATGTGATAGAGCCAGTCGCCCCAAAATTCCACCCATGGTTGTCATGCCCGATCACCTTTGATCGTAGGGACCATCCGACCAGTATCCGTCATGGCGGGTCAGCCGCACTGGTCCTCGACCCAATAATTGATGGATTTCACCTCACACGAGTCCTCATGGACGGCGACAACAGCCTCAACCTGCTTTACCAGGATACAGTGCGCAAAATGGGCATCGACCCATCAAGGATCAAGCCCACCAAAACTACCTTTAAAGGAGTTATACCAGGTGTAGAGGCCCGCTGCTCGGGCTCAATCACATTGGAGGTCGTCTTTGGATCTCCAGACAACTTTCGAAGCGAGGAGTTAATCTTCGATATCGTCCCCTTCCGTAGTGGCTATCATGCACTGCTTGGACGAACTGCGTTTGCCCAATTCAATGTGGTGCCGCTCTATGCTTATCTCAAGCTCAAGATGCCCGGACCACGTGGTATCACAACAATCAATGGAAATATGGAGCACTCCCTGCGTACCGAGGAGCACACCGCCGCCCTGGCTGCAGAGGTACAGAGCGGCCTCCACAAGCAGAACCTTAATTCAGCAGCCATACTCCCAGACACTGTCAAACGAGTCCGAACTATTGTGCGCCAGGACAGCCCAGCTCGTCAAGATCTCAACTAGCAATTCAGCCTCTGTCCCAGACCACACCAAGTGGCGGTGTTCGCACCGCGCATACATAACTACGCACTCAAAATACCATGGGCATAGACGGAGGCATAACTAGATTGTGATCCATAATACGGCTCGACCTCCCCTGTACACACATACTTTCACTTTTCCTTTTTCTCTCTTATTTTCTTTTCCTCTTTAGGTTTTCTTTCCGCTGGCCCCTCTCGACGGCCTCATAATCGGTCCTTCCGAAGGACGGACACAACAAGGTGGCAAGTAGCACAGACGTGCGGGGAATCTCTAGATGTCCTTCTTGGTGATCATTCTACCTATTTTCAGGACTCGTACGCAGCTCCCCCTTGGTCTTGGCATGTTAAATAGCCATTGTTGCTTCTCGCACTTTTTGTTCAAGTACGCTTGGATGTATTAATTAAAATTATAATGGAAATAGTTTGCAGCCCAACATATGCGGCACTAGCTTCTTCTTTATTTTTTTTGCTATTTTAATTTGCATCCGTACACCTTGGTACGCCGTAATCCGCCAGGGGCTTTATTGCGCCCCACGCTATGGCAACAAGTCCGAAAACTCTTACAGTATAGTTTGGCACCCCGAATTTAGCATTATATGCATTGGCTCCAAATCATGTCTTTGGTCAATAGTTGGGTTGGCCGGCTCCTGTGCTTACTACCTTACGTTCCGCTATATCGGCTAGGGTTGTAAAGGGAGAACTACTGCGATTGTGTCCTGGTTTATCTGGATGAGCACCTCAGTAGAGAAAGCCGAAAACTGACTGTCATTATGCGGCGTGAGCCGGTCAGCTCTTCGGAGGTTTCAAATCTTTAGCATTTTTTCCCGCATTATGCGACGAATCGGTTCTTATCTGATCAGGTGTTTACAACACCCTAGTCTTGATACTAGGGGCTGCGCCTACATTTTCACTGTCAAAATCCTATGGCTAAGTGAGGGTAATAAAGCCACATAGTCCGATTGCCTGGTTCGTTGCGCTAAACACCTCCTTTAAGGACCAAACTCTTGGATAAAGAGTGTTCAGGTTCCTCCTGAACACCCCCATACTACCTATGTGGGGGTTGAAGCCGATGACTGGCCAACTCTCAGACTTGATGAAATGGCCGCACAGGAGGTAAAACTTTAAATAAGCAAACAACAAAGCATTATATTACATATCAAGCCTTGTTTTCATCATACAAGATGGGATTACATGAATGTATTCATTCAAAAATAATGTCCTTAGCACATTGCTCCGCCACAATGCGGGATCCCTTCAGAACATCTTCAAAATACCGCTCAGGCGTGCGGTGCTCCTTGCCCGCGGGCGGTCCGTCGGTCGTGAGCTTGACGGCGTCCATCTTCGCCCATCGTATCTTGACACAGGCGAAGGCCATCTGCGCACCTTCTATGCAGACCAACCGCTTGATGGCGTCAAGCAGAGGGCATGCATTCACTAGCCGCTTCATGAGTCCGAAGTAGCTGTCGGGTATAGCTTCTGCAGGCCACATCTGGATTATAAAATCCTTCATGGCGAGTTCGGCCACCCTATGCAGCTCGACCAGCTGCTTCAGCTGGTCGCTAAAAGACACCTGATGTTCTGGCGCAAGATATTGCGACCAGGACAGCTTCTCCGTTGAGCTCCCCTCTTCGGCTCGGAAGAATGCCACAGCGTCAAAAACACTGCGAGGCAGATCCGCAAACGCCCCTGGAGAACTCCAAATCCGGGTTAGCATGAGATATCTCTTCATCACATACTTGCTCTGCATAGTCAAAGCCTTACCCGCCGCAATTTTCTTGGCCTCCTGGATTTCCTGGAGGGTGTCCTGGGCTTCGACCTGGGCCTCTTGTGCACTTTGACGGGCCTGGGCAAGTTTCGACTCTTGGTCCGTATTCTTGCGCTCCAAGGCCTCGCACTTCTTCTCGTTGTCCAGCAACTCCTGCTGGACCTCGCCGAACCTGGCCTCGTGCTTTTCACGGGCGGCCTGCTCATCTGTTGCCCTCTTATGGGCTTCGGCCAGCGCTGCCTTGAGGGTTTCCACCTCAAAAGCCGCCCCTACAAATTATCACATGATCAACACAAGCAATTCAGATCTTGCCATATTTGAATAGGCCGTTACATACCCTGCTTGTCCGCAAGCTGCTTTTTCGCACGACGGAGCTCTTCCTCGGTCTACTCCAGCCTCTCCTTCAGTCTGGAGACTTCGGCAGCATGAGAAGTCGTGGCTAGCAGCGACGCCTGCTTATTCACATAGACATACATGGTTAGTCTCCTGCAAAAAACTATTTGATCCTCTGTTCGGCTTCTCTTTCCGAAGCCCAAACAGAGCCTCAGGGGCTACTATCTATACCGTGACTTTCTTTTTTCATCGCTTACCTCAAAGCCTTTTAAAAGGCATGTGCAGGCTTCGGTCAGCCCGCTCTTCGCAGACTGGATCTTCTCAATCCCCGCACCCATGAGGGTGCGGTGTTCCTCTACAACGGAAGCGCTTCGCAACGCTTCTAGTAGAGTATCCGATGCCTCTGGTTGGACAAAGGTCACTGGCGGAATGGGCACACCCCCTTCCGATGGAGGCTGCTTGCCGGATTCCGGAGCCGTATAGGTCTCCGGGACCGTATTCGGCTGGGGAGCAAATTGGACATGGCCCCCATCACCAATCTCCATGGGGATCTGCTCCCCCATGTGTCCGATGGCCGAGGTCTCGCCCTCTAGCGCCATCCTGATGGCCTCCTGCGTCTCTCCCTGGCCGGGGGTCCTTTGGGACAACACCTCTGCGTCGTCCATGGCCTTGGGAGAGGAGGCCGTTGGAAGGGACCCGCTATCCATCACCTTCGGGTCCAGCGAGTTCCCTGAAGACGAGGATTGCTCGAGGGCGGAACGAGCCGGACTGCAAATGCATGATTCAACATGTTAGAATTACGAAGTGAAAGAGGAGGATATATGAATGCATCAGGGTCTTCGGATACTCATGATTGGGCCAGGGGCTTGTTTCGAGGGCGCCGCTCTGGGCTGCTATCGACGTCCCACACGGAGCTATCCGCGAAGGAAGCCTTTCCCTTCTTGGATGCCTCCGCTTCCAGATCTGTGGAGGCCGCCCTCTTCTTTCCCCCCTCGGGGAGGGGAAATTTCTTTCTTCCTCCTCTTCCTCCTCCTCGCCGTCTTCGGTGGCGGAGTGAGTTTTGGCGTCTTCGGACGCCATGTCTGAAGTACCCTTGGGATGGAGGCCTCCTCTGGTCCCCTTGGCCTTCTTCTTGGCCTTCTTCTTCGGCGCCACGTAGGGCGCCGGAACCAGCATCTTCGTCAAAAGCGGGATGGCTGGTTCCTCGGGCAGCGGAGCCAAACACCGAATCCGCTCCGCCTTCGTTGTCCAACCCTGAAAAGGCAAAATAGGGAAGTTGGGAGATCCTCCTTGAGCAAGCAAGAAAGGGATTCACCTTGAAGCACGGAAAACTTACCGAACTGGTGGGATGGGCCAGATCGTGCCCGCAGTCCTCGGTTGTCTCCAGCCACGTCTTGTTGGCCTTGAAGAGCACCTTCCAGATATCTTCGTGCGTAGTTTCAAAGAATTGTCGCAAGGTCTTGTGCTTGGCCGGATTGAACTACCATAGATGGCAAGCCCGGTTCTGGCATGGAAGGATCCAGCGAATTACCATCACCTAAATCACATCGACGAGCTTGACGTTCTTTTCCATCATGCTCCTGATGCACGTCTGAAGCGCTGTCAGCTCGTCCGACGAAGACCAATCCAGGCCCTTCTCCTGCCAGGAGGTAAGCGCATTGGGGCCCTGGACTTGAATTCGGGAGCCGCGGCCCAGGCAGTGTCGCAGGGCTCAGTGACATAGAACCATAGCTTCTGCCACCCCTTGACGGTCTCCACGAAGGTGCCTTTGGGCCATGGGGCGTTGGACATTTTGCTCACCATGGTGCCTCCGCATTCTGCATGTTCGGCGCCCACCACCTTCGGCTTCACATTGAAGGTCTTCAGCCACAGTCCGAAGTGGGGGGAGGGGATGCGGAGGAATGCCTCATAGACAATGATAAACGCCGAGAGGTGAGGAAGGAATTGGGGGCCAGGTCATGGAAATCCAGCCCATAGTAGAACATGAGTCCGCAGACGAATGGGTGGAGAGGAAATCCCAGCCCGCGGACGAAGTGAGGGATGAACACGACCCTCTCATGGGGATCCGGAGTGGGGATGATCTGTCCCTTAGTAGGAAGCCGATGGGCGATTTCCCTGGCTAAATATCCGGCCTCCCGAAGTTGGACGATATCCTTCTCCTTGACGGTGGAGGCCATCCACTTGCCCTGCGCTCCGGACATGGTTGGAGTGCTTTCTTGAGGCGGAAAGGATGAGAACTTGGGCGCTGGAGCTCGAGAGTGGGTAGGTGGGAAGAGAGAAGGCGTGGGTGAAAGATGTGAATCCTTATCTCCTTATAAAGGAAGTGAATATCAAGCGCCTCTCCACTTGCCATAAAACTCGCCTATTCCCCAGGGGCCGTGCTGATGGCATGGTTGGATTACCCATACCCGTATTGATAAGAATCCCGCAATAGCGAGACACGATCTCTGCCTTGACAAGACGTGGCAATAAAGCCACATCTCGAAATATGGAGCGGCAGGCCAAGAAACGGTTCAAAATGACAACCGGGCAGGGATGCGATGTCACGTTAGAAAAAGTTGTCAGCAGATTGGACTCGTGAAATATTATACTCTCTGTGGTGGTGTGTGGTACTTGTTTTGCAGATCCGGACACGTTCGTTGTGTTTGAAGACTATGTCGGAGTATTCAGAGGAGGAACCCTCCTTGCAATGTCGAAGACAATCTGCGCGCCGGACACCTCGTCATTGAAGTCTGGTTCAGGGGCTACTGAGGGAGTCCTGGACTAAGGGGTCCTCGGGCGTCCTGGACTAAGGGGTCCTCGGGCATCCGGCCTGCTGGACATGGGCCGGACTAATGGGCTATGAAGATACAAGACCGAAGACTCTCACCCGTGTCCGGATGGGACTCTCCTTGGCGTGGATGGCAAGCTTGGCGTTTGGATACGAAGATTCCTTTCTCTGGAACCGATTTTGTATAACCCTAGTTCCCTCTAGTGTCTATATAAACTGGAGGGTTTAGTCCGTAGAGACGATCGTAATCACATAGGCTAGACTTCTAGGGTTTTAGCCATTACAATCTCGTGGTAGATCAACTCATGTAATACTCATATTCATCAAGATCAATCAAGCAGGAAGTAGGGTATTAGCTCCCTAGAGAGGGCCCGAATCTGGGTAAACATTGTGTCCCCTGTCTCCTGTTACCATCAACCTCAGACGCACAGGTAGGGACCCCCTACCTCAGATCCGCCAGTTTTGACACCGACAACCGCCGCCTCTCGACGCCCATCGCCGCAGCCGCACACCTCCGCCTGCCGCGCACCATCGTCCGTGTTGCCGCCTGCGCCGCCGACACCGCCTACCACCACCACTGCCGACGCCGCACGACACCGCTGCCGCCACTCAGCGGAGCAAGACTCCACCACCGGTTTTTCCGCCCCGAACCACCCCGAGCCGGTATAAAACCGAACCACCAGCCCCAGTTTTTTTCGGTTTATTCATTTAGATCGGTTTTATTTTTAGGGTTCGCTAATTAGCGGACGTTCACCCGATCTTATCTATTAGCGAACGAATTCGTTCGTTAGTTTCTGTTAGCGAACGTTCATTCGTTAGTTTTTTCTTTTTAGTTTTATTTTCAGCTAGGGACCTATACGTAATTTCTTTTATCATAGATTAGTCCCTGATCTTTAAACCTTTGCTACTTTTTGCTCATTTGTCCAACTCCAGTGAAACAAATGCCAAAATATTCGTCTTGTTCCCCTCTATCCAGATAATCAACTTGAACATGGTTTTGGAAATTTAAAATTTGGTTTCAAGCAGATTTGATCTCAAACTTCTTTTGATCGTAGTTTGAGTTTCGTAACTCCGATTTGATTGATTCTTTTTGCAAATCGAAGCTCTTCACTTGAACTTTCAGTTTAGATCTTTTATTTTGGGTTTTACCTTTGCCTCTTTATTCTTGAGTGCTTATGTATGCTATTGTTTGTTCATGATAGAGTTTTTGGAGTGCGAGGCTTGCTACTACAAATATCTAGGGTTTTCCGATCGTCAGCAAGGCAAGTAACACTTTGATCATATCCATTTGTTACACAATTTTTATGCATTAGTTTCAACACTCAAACATTGCATGAGTAGGACTTGGATACCATGTGGGTATTGGGAAGTAGATGATGAGGTAGGAACCTATTGTCTTATATTCAAACCTTGGGTGTTACTACGTTGTGTTTATACTGCTTTGCTATGTTAGTAGACGTGGTTTGGTTTGAGAGAATTCAAGAAAGATGTGAGAGTTATCATTAACTAAGGGAACTTAAGGTGGCTACTTTAATACACATCTGGGTGGATTGGTTCTGGGCACCTGGGGATATACCAGTGTTGTCCAAGGTGATCGCGGGGAACCCGTGTGATCATCCTATGGTTTGCCACCCAGGCGCAAAGGGATCATAATGTTATTCATGCTGGAAAGTTCCGTGTGCAGCCACAAGCCATTATGGGCTCTGGTATAGTCGAGTATGTTGCATGACCTCTTTCAAGGTAGGCTAGCAGATGTAGGGGATGTAGGTGGTACTGTCTACCCATAGTAAAGAGTTAATGCTTCTGAAAGACTGTGTCTCGGTCATCCGTTTCTCAAACATCATGTAGTGCGAGAAATTCAACGGAGGAGATCGAGTCTTGTGGGGAAAAGTGGGCAAACCTCTATAGAGTGTATAAACTAATCATGATTAGCTGTGTCCCTAGTTATGGACATCTTGAGTATCTGGTGCTTGAACTATTATGTTGATCTCATCAGTTTACTTGATTAATTTGTTGGGTTATTAATTTTCTAATTTTAGGATTGAGTTGGGGTTACCTTCTTAATAATTTCATAAAACTTTGTAGTTAAATAAAATATATTCCTTTGTTATAGGGAAAAACTAGATTTATGCAAATGATAACCATAGAGCCTCCACCAGCCATATATGCATGTAGTGATGGCTGTTTTTCCTGTTCATTGCTCTATAGTGTTATCTTGCCAGCATATTCCATGTGCTGACCTACACGGCTACAACGTATCATGTTGCAGAATTTTCAGATGAAGAGTAAGGTGCGCTAGGTCGTTGTCGTGCACTCAGTTTTGCCGTGGAGTTGGATGGACTCATTTATCTTCAAAGCTTCCGCAGTTATCTTATTTAGATGGCCTTCAGCAATATTATTGTAATAAGTACTCTTTTTGAGACTCTCGATGTAATAAGTGTGTGATTGAAACTCTACAATAAATCCTCGAGTACTGTGTGTGTTAGCAATACCGATCCAGGGATGACACTTAAGCACAGAGACTTGACTGTCTGAGGTCGGGTCGCTACAATACCCCCCGATACTACCCATAGATTCATCAAAACAAACAAACAACACATAGAAAACAGAATCTGTCAAAAACAGAATAGTCTGTAGTAATCTGGAAATCTTGAATACTTTTGTAACTCCAAAAATTCTTAAAAATCAGGACGACCTGGAAAATTTTCATATTAATCTTCTGCAAATTGAGTCTGTATTTTACCGTGCTTCTGTTAAAAATGAAAATTATTTTCCTGGGCGCAACAGTTTCTGTTTTTCAACAAGATCAAATCTGAATTGGCCAAATTCAACCTCTCTCATGATGATGGCAGGATCACCACTACATCTCCAGTCATTGTCGTGGATAATCGCTTGAATATGCTTTGTTGTTCTTCTGATTCCATTTTGGGCTCCAACTTTAAATCAAATGAGGTGGCTTTTGGCTATTTTAATGCGCGTATTCCACGGCCGGATCATCGGGTGATTGGCAAACGTTTTTCAGGATCCACTTATTCAACTTTGTTGTGGAATCAAATCCCGGACTTGAAGCTGGAGCAAATTCTGGATTTTTGGCAAGCTTGTTATTCTAATGAAACAATACAATCGGTACTTTAGATTTCTTCCCTGCCTTCTAAATCGTTCATCTACAACAAGCTTAATATTTGCATTATATGTGGGAGAAGTGGTCATCTATCTGGGAATTACACTGATTCGACTTTGATAGCTAGCTCTCTCTCTTCTCCCACTCAAATTGTTGTGTCATCTGCTATGTTAAATGATAAGGGTTGCATGAAGTACCATACTTTGGATAATTCATCTTCTATGGGCACTTTGGTTAGTAGGTGCTGCAACATTTGTGGTGCAACTGGTCATGTTCAATGGGATTGCATTGTATGTTGTGGGGCCAATTCGAATTTTGTTGCATGGGTCAGAAAAGATCAGGTTGTTGGTCGCTCTGTTGGGGCTCGAGGCTCACGTAAGCAACAAATGATTTGGCGCAGAAAATCTCCGAGTCTGGTAAAACAGAATAAGGATAAGAAGCAAATTTGGATTATCAAATGAAATGGGAGGGATCCGGTACAATCTTTTGCCTGCTATACCAAAAATACCCCGGACGTTTCGCCTCCTCACCAACCAATCACCATGGCCCAGACTCCCAAGGCCACGGTGTCGCCCCTGTTTTCCCCATCACCTTGCGCCCCTGTGCTTTCCTTTGCCCCTCCAAACCTCGATCTCTCCTCCTATCCACACCTTGCGCCGCCAATGGCGAACCTTCCAGTGCTTCCCTACCAGTTCTTGCCGGGGGAGATGGACATCCCGCACGGTCCGGATGTAAGGCTGCAGCGGAACATGGTGATTGTGGATGATCCTCCTCTGGATCACTCGCAGCATGCTTTGGTCATGGTGGTGCCGCCCCCTGGTGATCTGCAGCGTGAGGAAGTCCTGGCAGAGGTCAGAAGGGTTCTTAGTGACGATCATGTTGCGCCTACAGTTGAGGGTGAGATCTATCCTTTTTGTGTTGGTTTAGTCAGATTCAGCGACAGCCTTATTCGGGATACGATGATTAGCAGAGGAGAGCAACCATTAGATGAGAACTCTAGATTCTATTTGCTGCGCCATGATGAGGGTCCCAATATGTGTAGGCCTGTGATTGAGAGGGATGCTTGGGTTATGTTGCTTGGCTTTCCCCTGAACTACCAAACTGAACATTACATCATCAAGGTGGTGTCTGCTACCTCTTTTAGCACTGCGTTGGTTTTCCCCGAAGAGGAAGGGATGATGAAGCAAAGTAGCGTAAGTATTTCCCTAAGTTTTTGAGAACCAAGGTATCAATCCAGTAGGAGGCTACGCGAGAGTCCCTCGTACCTGCACAAAACAAATAAATCCTCGCAACCAACGCAAATAGGGGTTGTCAATCCCTATAGGGCCACTTACGAGAGTGAGATCTGATAGATATGATAAGATAATATTTTTGGTATTTTTATGATAAAGATGCAAAGTAAAATAAAGGCAAAGTAAATAGCAAAGTAGTATGAGATTGATATGATAAAGATAGACCCGGGGGCCATAGGTTTCACTAGTGGCTTCTCTCGAGAGCATACATATTCTACGGTGGGTGAACAAATTACTGATGACTACTCGATAGTTCAGTGTGCCATGCTTTATGGCTTAGAACCGGGTCTTCAACGACGTTTTGAACGTCATGGAGCATATGAGATGTTCCAGGAGTTGAAGTTAATATTTCAAGCAAATGCCCGGATTGAGAGATATGAAGTCTCCAATAAGTTCTATAGCTGCAAGATGGAGGAGAATAGTTCTGTCAGTGAACATATACTCAAAATGTCTGGGTATCATAATCACTTGACTCAACTAGGGGTTAATCTTCCTGTTGATAGTGTCATTGACAGAGTTCTTCAATCACTGCCACCAAGCTACAAAAGCTTCATGGTGAACTATAATATGCAAGGGATGAATAAGACTATTCTTGAGCTCTTCTCAATGCTAAAAGCCGCGGAGGTAGAAATCAAGAAGGAGCATCAAGTGTTGATGGTCAATAAGACCACCAGTTCAAGAAAAGGGCAAAGGAAAGAAGAAAGGGAACTTCAAGAAGAACAGCAAACAAGTTGCTGCTCAGGAGATGAAACCCAAGTCTGGACCTAAGCCTGAAACTGAGTGCTTCTACTACAAGCAGACTGGTCACTGGAAGCAGAACTGCCCCAAGTATTCGACGGATAAGAAGGATGGCGAAGTGAACAAAGGTATATGTGATATACATGTTATTGATGTGTACCTTACTAATGCTCGCAGTAGCACCTGGGTATTTGATACTGGTTCTGTTGCTAACATTTGCAAATCAAAACAGGGGCTACGGATCAAGCGAAGATTGGCTAAGGACGAGGTGACGATGCGCGTGGGAAATGGTTCCAAAGTCGATGTGATCGCGGTCGGCACGCTACCTCTACATCTACCTTCGGGATTAGTATTAGACCTAAATAATTGTTATTTGGTGCCAGTGTTGAGCATGAACATTATATCTGGATCTTGTTTGATGCGAGACAGTTATTCATTTAAATTAGAGAATAATGGTTGTTCTATTTATATGAGTAATATCTTTTATGGTCATGCACCCTTGAAGAGTGGTATATTTTTGATGAAACTCGATAGTAGTGATACACATATTCATAATGTTGAAATCAAAAGATGCAGAGTTGATTGTCGGGTGGTAGGTGCGACATATGCCAACGGGTGGCTTATCATTGTGGGAGCCAGTAAAACATTGCCGATGCCTGGAAACGGGATGAGGCGAAGACATGCACGCCGGCGAATCTTACCCAGCTTCGGGGCTCTCTGAGGAGATAACACCCCTACTGCTGCTCTGCGGGGTCTCCGCATGATCACTAGATGAACAAGTAGCTACACAATGCTCCTTGAGTTGTTTGGTGGGAGGAGGAAGAAGGGCACGGCTCGCTCTCTTCTTCTCCTTGTGTGGTGCCTAGAACTAAGCAATTATGTCTTCTCAAAATAACATGGCCAAAGAAAGTTCATCCCTACAAAATCATATGGTTTAGTCATGTTTCATTTTCGTCACACAAGAATGCTATCATCATGCACAACCCCGATGACAAGCCGAGAAATTGTTTCTTTCTTTAGTAATCTCAAACCTATAAACTTTCACGCAATATATGAGCGCGAGCCATGGACATAGCACTATAGGTGGAATAGAATATAATGAGGGGGGTTATGTGGAGACAAAAAAGGAGGAAGTCTCACATCAACGAGGCTAATCAATGGCTATGGAGATGCCCACCGATTGATGTTAATACAAGGAGTAGGGATTACCATGCAACGGATGCACTAGAGCTATAAATGTATGAAAGCTCAACAAAATAAACTTGCTTGCTCATGAAGACCTAGGGCACTTGAGGAGGCCCATTGTTGGAATATACAAGCCAAGTTCTATAATGAAAAATTCCCACTAGTATATGAAAGTGATAACATGAGAGACTCACTACTATGAAGATCATGGTGCTACTTTGAAGCACAAGTCCGGCAAATGATAGTAACATTGTCCCTTCTCTCTTTTTCTCTCATTTTTTTCTTTGGGCCTTTTTATGGCCTTTCTCTTTTTTTTGGGCCTTCTCTTTTTTATGGCCTTTCTCCCTTTTTTTATTCCTCACTTGGGACAATGCTCTAGAAAATGATGATCATCACACTTCTATTTATTTACAACTCAATGATTACAACTCGATACTAGAACAAAGATGACTCTATATGAATGCCTCCGGCGGTGTACCAGGATATGCAATGGACCAAGAGTGACATGTATGAAAGAATTATGAACGTTGGCTTTGCCACAAATACTATGTCAACTACATGATCATGCTAAGCAATATGACAATGATGAATGTGTCATGATGAACGGAATGATGGAAAGTTGCATGGCAATATATCTCGGAATGGCTATGGAAATGCCATAATAGGTAGGTAAGGTGGCTGTTTTGAGGAACATATAAGGAGGTTTATGTGTGAAAGAGTGTATCATATCACGGGGTTGGGATGCACCGGCGAAGTTTGCGCCAACTCTCAATGTGAGAAAGGGCAATGCACAGTACCGAAGAGGCTAGCAAAGCTGGAAGGGTGAGAGTGCGTATAATCCATGGACTCAACATTAGTCATAAAGAACTCACACACTTATTGAAAAAATCTAAAAGTCATCAAAAACCTCGGTACTACGCGCATGCTCCTAGGGGGATAGATTGGTAGGAAAAGACCATCGCTCGTCCCCGACCGCCACTCATAAGGAATACAATCAAATAACACCTCATGTTTCAAATTTGTTGCATAACGTTTACCATTCGTGCATGCTACAGGACTTGCAAACCTCAACACAAGTATTTCTCAATTTCACGACCACTCAACTAGCACGACTTTGATATTATTACCTCCATGTCTCAAAACAATCATCAAGCATCAAACTTCTCTTAGTATTCAACACACTCATAAGAAAGTTTTATTATTAATCATGCATAGCAAGCATATTAGGTTTTTAAGAAAATTACCATGCTATTAAGACTCTCAAAATAATATAAGTGAAGCATGAGAGATCAATAGTTTCTATAAAACAAATCCACCACCGTGCTCTAAAAGATATAAGTGAAGCACTAGAGCAAAATTATATAACTCAAAAGATATAAGCGAAGCACATAGAGTATTCTAACAAATTCCAAATCATGTATGTCTCTCTCAAAAGGTGTGTACAGCAAGGATGATTGTGGTAAACTAAAAAGCAAAGACTCAAATGATACAAGATGCTCCAAGTAAAACACATATAATGTGGCGAATAAAAATATAGCTCCAAGTAAAGTTACCGATAGAATTAGACGAAAGAGGGGATGCCTTTCGGGGCATCCCCAAGCTTTAGCTTTGAGGTGTCCTTAGATTATATTGGGGGTTCCATGGGCATCCCCAAGATTAGGCTCTTGCCACTCCTTGTTCCATAATCCATCAAATCTTTACCCAAAACTTGAAAACTTCACAACACAAAACTTAAAGTAGAAAACTTGTGAGCTCCGTTAGCGAAAGAAAACAAAAGACCACTTCAAGGTACTGTAATTAACTCATTCTTTATTTATATGGGTGTTATACCTACTGTATTCCAACTTCTCTATGGTTCATAAACTATTTTACTAGCCATAGATTCATCAAAATAAGCAAACAACACACGCAAAACAGAATCTGTCAAAAACAGAACAGTCTATAGTAATCTGTAGCTAGCGCAAGATCTGGAACCCCAAAAATTCTAAAATAAATTGCTGGACGTGAGAAATTTATCTATTAATCATCTGCAAAAATAATTAACTAAATATGACTTTCCAAATAAAAATGACAGCAGTTCTCGTGAGCACTAAAGTTTGTATTGTTTACAGCAAGTTCAACAAGACTTTCCCCAAGTCTTCCCAACGGTTCTACTTGGCACAAACACTAATTAAAAACAAAAAACACAACCAAAACAGAGGCTAAATAATTCATTTATTACTAAGCAGGGGCAAAAATCAAGGAATAAAAATAAAATTGGGTTTCCTCCCAACAAGCGCTATCGTTTAACGCCCCTAGCTAGGCATAACAAGCAAGACTAGATCTAGGTATTGCCATCTTTGGTAGGCAATCCATAAGTGGCTCTCATAATAGGTTCATAAGGTAATTTAATTTTCTTTCTAGGAAAGTGTTCCATGCCTTTCCTTAACGGAAATTGGAATCTAATATTTCCTTCCTTCATATCAATAATTGCACCAATCGTTCTAAGGAAAGGTCTACAAAGAATAATAGGACCTGAAGGATTGCAATCTATGTCAAGTACAATAAAATCTACGGGCACATAATTCCTATTTGCAACAATAAGAACATCATTAACTCTTCCCATAGGTTTCTTAATAGAGGAATCCGCAAGGTGCAAGTTTAGAGAGCAATCATCAAAATCACGAAAACCTAACAAATCACACAAAGTCTTTGGAATCGTGGAAACACTAGCACCCAAATCACATAAAGCATAGCATTCATGATCTTTAATTTTAATTTTAATAGTTGGTTCCCACTCATCATAAAGTTTTCTAGGGATAGAAACTTCTAATTCAAGTTTTTCTTCATAAGATTGCATCAAGGCATCAACGATATGTTTAGTAAACGCTTTATTTTGACTATAAGCATGAGGAGAATTTTGCACGGATTGCAACAAGGAAATACAATCAATCAAAGAGCAATTTTCATAGTTAAATTCCTTGAAATCCATAATAGTGGGTTTAGCAACATCTAGGGTTTTAATTTCGTCAATACCACTTTTATCAAATTTAGCATCAAGGTTAAAAGATTCAGAATTCTTGGAACGCCTTCTAGGTAAAGGTGGATCATAATCAGTCCCATCATTATCAAGATTCATATTGCAAAACAAAGATTCAATAGGGGACACACCAATAACTTTTAGATCTTCATCCTTATTTTCATAGCAACTCGGTTTAGCGGCCATCTTATTAACTAAGGTAGCCTGCTTATCCGAAATTTCAGCAGTTAATTTCTCAAGATGAGCAAGTTGGGATCTTAAACCATCAAATTCTTTAGACATATCATCAAGCTCTTTATTCATAAAAACCATAAAACTTTTCTGTTCTTTAAGCTCGTTTCTGAAGAAACTATTATATTCATATTTCAAAACCATGAAACTCCTAACATTGCTTTCGATCTCTTCTAATCATTTAAGGTGAATATTACCAAATTTAATATTATCTTGAGCCATCGTGACAAGCAAGCAAACTAAGAAACAAGCAAACAAAAAGCAAGTGGACAAAAAGAGGCAAATAGAGAGGGAGCATAGAGAGAGAGGGCGAATAAAACGGCAAGTGTGAATTGGGGGGAGAGGAAAACGAGAGGCAAATGGCAAATAATGTAATGCGGGAGATAAGGGTATGTGATGGGTACTTGGTATGTTGACTTTTGCGTAGACCTCCCTGGCAACGACAGCAGAAATCCTTCTTGCTACCTCTTTTAGCACTGTGTTGGTTTTCCCCGAAGAGGAAGGGATGATGCACCAAAGTTGCGTAAGTATTTCCCTCAGTTTTTGAGAACCAAGGTATCAATCCAGTAGGAGGCTATGCGCGAGTCCCTCGTACCTGCACAAAACAAATAAATCCTCGCAACCAACGCAAATAGGGGTTGTCAATCCCTATTGGGCCACTTATGAGAGTGAGATCTGATAGATATGATAAGATAATATTTTTGGTATTTTTATGATAAAGATGCAAAGTAAAATAAAGGCAAAGTAAATAGCAAAGTAGTAGGAGATTGATATGATAAAGATAGACCCTGGGGCCATAGGTTTCACTAGTGGCTTCTCTCGAGAGCATAAGTATTCTATGGTGGGTGAACAAATTACTATTGAGAAATTGGCATAATTGAGCATAGTTATGAGAATATCTAGGTATGATCATGTATATAGGCATCACGTCCGATACAAGTAGACCTACCCCTGCCTGCATCTACTACTATTACTCCACTCATCGACCGCTATCCATCATGCATCTAGAGTATTAAGTTAAAAACAGAGTAACGCCTTAAGCAAGATGACATGATGTAGAGGGGTAGACTCATGCAATATGAAGAAAACCCCATCTTGTTATCCTCGATGGCAACAATACAATATGTGCCTTGCTGCCCTTACTGTCACCGGGAAAGGACAGCGCAAGATTGAACCCAAAGCTAAGCACTTCTCCCATTGCAAGAAAGATCAATCTAGTAGGCCAAACCAAACTGATAATTCGAAGAGACTTGCAAAGATAACCAATCATACATAAAAGAATTCAGAGAAGATTCAAATATTATTCATAGATCGACTTGATCATAAACCCACAATTCATCGGCCTCAACAAACACACTGCAAAAAGAAGATTACATCAAATAGATATCCACAAGAGAGGGGGAGAACATTGTATTAAGATCCTAAAAGAGAGAAGAAGCCATCTAGCTACTGACTATGGACCCGTAGGTCTGAAGTAAACTACTCACACTTCATCGGAGGGCTATGGTGTTGATGTAGAAGCTCCGTGATCGATGCCCCCTCCGGCGGAGCTCCGGAACAGGCCCCAAGATGGGATCTCGTGGATACAGAAAGTTATGGCAGTGGAATTAGGGTTTTGGCTCCTCTTCTGATTGTTTGGGGGTACGTGGATATATATAGGAGGAAAAAGTACGTCGGTGGAGCAACAGGGGGCCCACGAGGGTGGGGGCGCACCTGGTAGGGTAGGGCGCGCCCCCTACCTCGTGGCCTCCTGTTGATTGGCTTGACGTAGGGTCCAAGTCTCCTGAGTTGTATTCGGTGAGAAAATCACGTTCCCGAAGGTTTCATTCCGTTTGGACTCCGTTTGATATTCCTTTTCTTCGAAACCCTAAAACAGGCAAAAAACAGTAATTCTGGGCTGGGCCTTCGGTTAATAGGTTAGTCCCAAAAATAAAATAAAAGTGGATAATGAAGGAAATATGCCCTAGAGGCAATAATAAAGTTATTATTTCCTTATATCATGATAAATGTTTATTATTCATTCTAGAATTGTATTAACCGGAAACATAGTACATGTGTGAATACATAGACAAACATTGTGTCACTAGTATGCCTCTACTTGACTAGCTCGTTGATCGAAGATGGTTAAGTTTCCTAGCCATAGACATGATTTCTCATTTGATTAACGGGATCACATCATTAGGAGAATGATGTGATTGACTTGACCCATTTCGTTAGCTTAGCACTTGATCGTTTAGTTTGATGCTATTGCTTTCTTCATGACTTATACATGTTCCTATTACTATGAGATTATGCAACTCTCGTTTACCGGAGGAACACTTTGTGTGCTACCAAACGTCACAACATAACTGGGTGATTATAAAGGTGCTCTATAGGTGTCTCCAAAGGTACTTGTTGGGTTGGCGTATTTCAAGATTAGGATTTGTCACTCCAATTGTCGGAGAGGTATCTCTGGGCCCTCTCGGTAATGCACATCACATAAGCCTTGCAAGCATTGCAACTAATAAGTTAGCTGCGGGATGATGTATTACGGAACGAGTAAAGACACTTGCCAGTAATGAGATTGAACTAGGTATTGAGATACCAACGATCAAATCTCGGGCAAGTAACATGCCGATGACAATGGGAACAACGTATGTTGTTATGCGGTCTGACTGATAAAAGATCTTCGTAGAATATGTAGGAGCCAATATGAGCATCCAGGTTCCGCTATTGGTTATTGACCGAGACGTGTCTCGGTCATGTCTACATTATTCTCAAACCCGTAGGGTCCGCACGCTTAACGTTACGATGACAGTTTCATTATGAGTTAATATATTTTGATGTACTGAAGATTGTTCGGAGTCTCGGATATGATCACGGACATGACGAGGAGTCTCGAAATGGTCGAGACATAAAGATCGATATATTGGACGGCTATATTCGGACACCGGAAGTGCTTCGGGTGATTTCGGAGAAAACAGGAGTGCCGGAAGGGTTACCGGAACCCCCCGGGGAAGTATTGGGCCTTAGTGGGCCTGAGGGGAGAGAGAGGGCAGTAGCCCAGGAGGTGGCGCGCCCCCTCCCATGGGAGCCCGAATTGGACTAGGGGAGGGGGCGCGGCCCTTCTTTCCCTCTCCCTCTCTTTCCTTCCCCCTTCTCTCTTCCTAGTTGGACTAGGAAAGGGGAGTCCTACTCCTACTAGGAGGAGGACTCCCCCCTCCTTGGCGCGCCCTAAGGGCTGGCCGGCCTCTCCCCCTTGCTCCTTTATATACAGGGGCAGGGGGCACCTCTAGACACACAAGTTGATCTTCGTGATCGTTCTCTTAGCCGTGTGCGGTGCCCCCCTCCACCATAATCCTCGATAATATTATAGCGGTGCTTAGGCGAAGCCTTGCGATGGTAGAACATCAAGATCGTCACCACGCCGTCGTGCTGATGGAACTCTTCCCCGACACTTTGTTGGATCGGAGTCCGGGGATCGTCATCGAGCTGAACGTGTGCTAGAACTCGGAGGTGCCGTAGTTTCGGTGCTTGATCAGTCGGGCCGTGAAGACGTACGACTACATCAACCGCGTTGTGCTAACGCTTCCGCTTCCGGTCTACGAGGGTACGTAGACAACACTCTCCCCTCTCATTGCTATGCATCACCATGATCTTGCGTGTGCGTAGGAATTTTTTTGAAATTACTATGTTCCCCAACAGTGGCATCCGAGCCAGGTTTTATGCGTTGATGTTATGCACGAGTAGAACACAAGTGAGTTGTGGGCGATATAAGTCATACTGCTTACCAGCATGTCATACTTTGGTTCGGTGGTATTGTTGGATGAAGCGGCCCGGACCGACATTATGCGTACGCTTACGCGAGACTGGTTCTACCAACGTGCTTTGCACACAGGTGGCTGGCGGGTGTCAGTTTCTCCAACTTTAGTTGAACCGAGTGTGGCTACGCCCGGTCCTTGCGAAGGTTAAAATAGCACCAACTTGACAAACTATCGTTGTGGTTTTTGATGCGTAGGTAAGAATGGTTCTTGCTAAAGCCCGTAGCAGCCACGTAAAACTTGCAACAACAAAGTAGAGGACGTCTAACTTGTTTTTGCAGGGCATGTTGTGATGTGATATGGTCAAGACATGATGCTAAATTTTATTGTATGAGATGATCATGTTTTGTAACCGAGTTATCGGCAACTGGCAGGAGCCATATGGATGTCGCTTTATTGTATGCAATGCAATTGCGCTGTAATGCTTTACTTTATCACTAAGCGGTAGCGATAGTCGTGGAAGCATAAGTTTTGGCGAGACGACAACGATGCTACGATGGTGATCAAGGTGTTGCGCCAGTGACGATGGTGATCATGACGGTGCTTCGAAGATGGAGATCACAAGCACAAGATGATGATGACCATATCATATCACTTATATTGATTGCTTGTGATGTTTATCTTTTATGCATCTTATCTTGCTTTGATTGACGGTGGCATTATAAGATGATCCCTCACTAAATTATCAAAGTATAAGTGTTCTCCCTGAGTATGCACCGTTGCGAAAGTTCTTCATGCTGAGACACCACGTGATGATCAGGTGTGATAGGCTCTACGTTCAATTACAACTTGTGCAAAACAGTTGCACAAGCGGAATATTCAGGTTTAACTTGACGAGCCTAGCATATAACAGATATGGCCTCGGAACACGGACACCGAAAGGTCGAGCATGAATCATATAGTAGATATGATCAACATATTGATGTTCACCATAGATACTACTCCAACTCACGTGATGATCGGACATGGTTTAGTTGATTTGGATCACGTGATCACTTAGAGGATTAGAGGGATATCTTTCTAAGTGGGAGTTCTTAAGTAATATGATTAATTGAACTTAAATTTATCATGAACTTAGTACCTGATAGTATCTTGCTTGTCTATGTTTGATTGTAGATAGATGGCTCGTGTTGTTGTTCCGTTGAATTTTAATGCGTTCCTTGAGAAAGCAAAGTTGAAAGATGATGGTAGCAATTACACGGACTGGGTCCGTAACTTGAGGATTATCCTCATTGTTGCATAGAAGAATTACGTCCTGGAAGCACCGCTAAGTGGCAAGCCTGTTGCAGGAGCAACACCAGATGTTATGAATGTCTGGCAGAGCAAAGCTGATGACTACTCGATAGTTCAGTGTGCCATGCTTTACGGCTTAGAACCGGGTCTTCAACGACGTTTTGAACGTCATGGAGCATATGAGATGTTCCAGGAGTTGAAGTTAATATTTCAAGCAAATGCCCGGATTGAGAGATATGAAGTCTCCAATAAGTTCTATAGCTGCAAGATGGAGGAGAATAGTTCTGTCAGTGAACATATACTCAAAATGTCTGGGTGTCATAATCACTTGACTCAATTGGGGGTTAATCTTCCTGTTGATAGTGTCATTGACAAAGTTCTTCAATCACTGCCACCAAGCTACAAAAGCTTCATGGTGAACTATAATATGCAAGGAATGAATAAGACTATTCTTGAGCTCTTCCCAATGCTAAAAGCCGCGGAGGTAGAAATCAAGAAGGAGCATCAAGTGTTGATGGTCAATAAGACCACCAGTTCAAGAAAAGGGCAAAGGAAAGAAGAAAGGGAACTTTAAGAAGAACAGCAAACAAGTTGCTGCTCAGGAGATGAAACCCAAGTCTGGACCTAAGCCTGAAACTGAGTGCTTCTACTGCAAGCAGACTGGTCACTGGAAGCGGAACTGCCCCAAGTATTTGACGGATAAGAAGGATGGCGAAGTGAACAAAGGTATATGTGATATACATGTTATTGATGTGTACCTTACTAATGCTCGCAGTAGCACCTAGGTATTTGATACTGGTTCTGTTGCTAACATTTGCAAATCGAAACAGGGGCTACGGATCAAGCGAAGATTGGCTAAGGACGAGGTGACGATGCGCGTGGGAAATGGTTCCAAAGTCGATGTGATCGCGGTCGGCACGCTACCTCTACATCTACCTTCGGGATTAGTATTAGACCTAAATAATTGTTATTTGGTGCCAGCGTTGAGCATGAACATTATATCTGGATCTTGTTTGATGCGAGATGGTTATTCATTTAAATCAGAGAATAATGGTTGTTCTATTTATATGAGTAATATCTTTTATGGTCATGCACCCTTGAAGAGTGGTCTATTTTTGATGAAACTCGATAGTAGTGATACACATATTCATAATGTTGAAATCAAAAGATGCAGAGTTGATTGTCGGGTGGTAGGTGCGACATATGCCAACGGGTGGCTTATCATTGTGGGAGCCAGTAAAGCATCGCCGGTGCCTGGAAACGGGATGAGGCGAAGACATGCACGCCGGCGAATCTTACCCAGCTTCAGGGCTCTCCAAGGATATAACACCCCTACTGCTGCTCTGTGGGGTCTCCGCATGATCACTAGATGAACAAGTAGCTAGACAATGCTCCTTGAGTTGTTTGGTGGGAGGAGGAAGAAGGGCACGGCTCGCTCTCTTCTTCTCCTCGTGTGGTGCCTAGAACTAGCAGGGATCAACCCTTTGCATGGGTGTCCTGGGGGGTTTATATAGGCCTACCCCCTGGGGGTACAATGGTAATATGGCTGGGCGCGGGGCCCAGCCGTCTGCGACTACGCTCGCCGGCTTCTGCGCCGACTGCTGGGGCCCGCCGGCTGGTGGGTCCCGCCGGCTGCCGGCTCCTCGGCCGACAGGCAGGTCCCACTGTCCAGGGCCTTGTCGGCGGTTGGCTACTGTTGCTCAATCCTGGTGACGAGGGCCTCATCGAGGTGGGCGTGGCTACAGTGCGATCGTCCGGCGGGTGGTCACTTTAGCCTCACCGCGTCTTGTCTCCTTAATGGGGCGTCTCCTTCGAAGGAGGCGGCGGGCCGGCTATGGAGAGCCGGCTTTGTCTCGGACCGGCTGGGGGATGCACGGCCGCCTTCGGGTGTCTCTCTGCCCGAAGGGGCCCATGCCTGTGGGCCGTACTGGCAGTCCATCGTGGATGACATCAGGGTCAACGTGGCAACAGTGTCGCGCCGGACGGGTCATGGCCACTCGTACGGCGCACTGTGCCAGTCGTGCTCCGGGATTCGGGGGTGGCAGGCTACACTGTAGCCACATCCCGTCACATTGCCGTTAAATGGATGCAAACTTTGAGGGTACGGTCTTGACCACTTTGTGGGAGCCGGCTTCTTGGAGTCGGCCTTCTCGCGGCCGGCTTCTCGAAGCCGGTCCTCCCGTGGCTTTCTTTACAAGGGCTAAAGTCGGACCGCCTTCTGATAGCCGGCCTGGGAGACAGCCAGCAAGGGGAAGGCGGCCCCACGTCTTGGATCCTTGAGAGCCGGAAGGGCTCGTAATTTTTTTCAGAAGGGCCATGGGAAGCCGGCTAGGCTACCCATAGCTATTTACTCCGACAGTAGTCCCCGAAGCTGATCGAGCTTCGAGGCTGACAAAGGGACGAGAAGCTTGGTCAGCTTCCTATCCTGAGGGGCCGGCCCTGCTGGTGCGTGCCGACTTCGGAGAGCTCCGTTTCTTGTGGAAGGGAACGCGGTCGACCCGCGAGCGGACCGCAGGCCTTCCCGCGGGCCACATGGCAGTGAAACCCTGCCAGTGCACGTGCGCAATGAGACGCCGCTGCAGGCCCGGGCCCGCCACTCCAAGGCCTCAGCCCGAGCGTAGATCTTCTGCGGCCCACGCGGGCCGCTCGCCTTCCCGCGGCGATTTTATTACGCCGTTAGGGCGCAATAATCGTGGTACGTGGGGGAGTGGGCGCAGTTGATCCCCACGCTCCCCGATGTCGCGCCTCCTCGGCTCCGCCGCGCGAGCCTATAAGTAGGGGGAGGAGAGGGAGCGGCAGAGGCTCTCGCGTTCTCCCTCGCTCCACCCCCTCTTTCTCCTTCCTTCCGCTGCTGCAGCACCCACCGCAGCGCCGTTTCTCCGTCACTTCGTATTGCTCCCCGTCGCACCGTTCCGCCGCCGCATCGTCTCGCTTCCATGGTGCTGTCGAGCTCATGGGATGGCTCCAACGTCCATGAGGACCATGTCGAGTTCCTCCGCCAGACGCGACGCCTGCCCGGCGAGAGCTTCGTGCGGGTCCGTCGAGCGCCGGAGAGCGAGGTTTCGCCGGCACCGGAGGAGGGCGAGCGGGTTATCTTCCGCTCGCACTGCCTGCGCGGCTTCGGCCTTCCGGCGAGCGGGTTCCTCCGTTCCTTCCTCGAGTTCTACAACCTTCAGCCGCATCATCTCACGCCCAACACGGTGATGCTGCTGTCGGCCTTCGTCTCCCTCTGCGAAGGTTTCCTTGGGGTCCTCCCCACGCTTGAGCTGTGGGGGGAATTCTTCTAGAGTAAACTCGGCACCGTCGTCGCGGGCGTGCCCGCCCCCTGCGGGGCCTATATCGCCATGAGGCGGTCGGGCAAGAACAACCCGTTCCCGCCCATCCCGCTGATCCAGTCGGTGAAGCTCTGGCAGAAGTCGTACTTCTACGTGAAGAACGTCACCCAGCAAGGCGACTACGTCAACCTGCCGGCTTATGTAGCCAGCCCGCCGGCTGGGAGGCAACCCTCGTGGAGCTTCCGGGCCAGGTCATTGTCTGAGGCCGGGAACACAGCCGTCTCCCGGCTTCGGGTGATGATCCAGGCGGAAGGCCTGACCGAAGCCGACTTGGTGGCCGCCTTCGTGGAGCACCGGGTACTTCCTCTCCAAAGCCGGCCTCACATGATGTGTCAGATGAGCGGCCGCTTCGACCCAAGCTGGCTGAGCACCAGGGAGATGCCTCATGCAGAGGTGTCGTACATGGTGAAGTACATCTCCAACTGCAAGCTCGCCGAGGACTGGCGATACGGCAAGGCGCCGTACTCTCGCGCCAAACCTCCGCCCGTGGTAAGTTTTTCCTTCTTTTCTCCTGTTGGTAGCCGGCCTCATGATGGCTGGCTTCTGATTAGTCGGTTCTCCCCTAGCAGAACCCTCTCCTTCCGCCGATGACCGGGGCCGCAGGGGTAGAGCGCCAGCTCGTCCCCGACTGCACAGTGGACGATGCCGACGACCCGGACTTGGGAGCGGCCGCCATGGAAGACGCCATCGTGGGGGAAAGCGGTGAGCTCGGAGGTGCGGGGCTCACGGTCGGCTTCGAGGACTGGCCGGATGATGCCGAGGTCGAAGTCGCCCCGCGTCGCCAGCCGGCGCCTGGTCATCAAGGCGCTAGCTCGTCCGCCACGCCGGCTGCTGGCGGCAGCGCCCAGAAGCGCCGGGCCACGTCGATCCTCTTCGGCAGCCGGCCGAAGAAGTCCAAGGCTTCCACAGCGGCGACCAAGCGAGATGAGGCGGCCGCGAAGGTGGCCCACTTCCGCAAGGTGGTGAAGCAGCCGCAGGCGATCTCAGCGTAAGTCGTCGAATGCTTGGACACATATTTTTTGTTGTTCTCTTTGATTGAAAACTCTTCTAAACCTTTCTTTGCTCGCCGGACAGGGCACCGCTTTCACTTGAGCAGGGTCCGGGCGGCTCTGTAGTCGGGCTGACTGGAGGGTCTTCAGGCTACCGCCGCGTGGACCCCCGTGCCGACCTCATGGAGGCCACGGAGCGGAACGCCCGTGAAGCGCGGGAGGAGCGGGAGGCGGCGGAGCGAACGGCCGCCCAGGCGGCAAAGGAGCAGGCCGACGCGGCAGCCAAGGCCCGGGCGGAGGCGGCGGCCGCGGAGACGGAGGCGGAGGCTTCGCACAACCAGCCTCCACTGCTCGTCATTCCCCTCCGCGCCATGGACCCCAACATCCCAGTGCCCCCGTCGGAGGAAGTCGACCAAGAGCCGCCAGCGATGTAGAGGAGGGAGGTCCAAGTGGCCTCTGTGGAAGGAACACCGCAGACGGCGCCGACCAGAGCGGGCCAAGGAGGCCAATCTGCCGCGGCGCTAGAGCAACCAGCCGGGGGTGAGCCGGCAGTAGGAGCCGGCCTCGAGGTGCAGCCGGCAACACGCCGGCGTGCAGGGGGGGCACCGCCGCGCCGGAGCCGCACCGAGTTACGGGTGCCGGCCAGACGGCGGAGGCCTTGGAGGCGGCCAGCACTGCCACGTCCAAGTGGACTCCCAGCGGGGGGACGGGCGAGCTGAACGTGGCGGCCCAAGATGTTCGGAACCGGCTTCAGGCCCAGGCCGCCTCGCTGCAGCAGTATACCCAAGAATTCCTAGCGACGCGGGCCATCATCCGGTGGGTCTCCTAGCCTTGTTTGTTTTGTTTTCTTGATTTCTTCCGTGGGGGCGCTGACGCGCACCCACTGGGTGTAGTCCCCGAGTTCCGAGTCGGCTGCTGCGCAGGCGGCTCGGAACTTACTAGGTCCTGACAACCATCTTATACCCGCCTCCTGTCTGTCCTTTCAGGAGTATCATAACCTCCCTGTTGTCGCCTTCAACTCCCAGCCTCAGGAGCTGGGCCGGAGAACCGAAGACCTGGTCAACAGCCGGAGTGCGTCCTTGTTTTCGTTCATCTCCTGTGGGGGCGCGTCAGCGCACCCACTGGGTGTAGTCCCCGAGATTCAGGCTGACTGCTAAGCAGTCGGGTCGGATCTTCCCTGACGACTTCTTCCTCATTGGTTTTTCTTTTGTCTTTCATGATTGCAGGGTCCAATGCCGACTTGAGGGGGCAGCTCAGCGAGGCGCAGGCCGCCCTTCGCGTCAAGGAAACCGAGCACGCCGCCTTGGTCCTGGAGCGTGACCGCCTGGCCAAGAAGCTGGCTGACCAGGAGGAGAGCCACAAGGCGGCTCTGAAGGAAGCGCGGGATAGCGAAGCCGCCCTGAAGCCCGAGTTCGAGACTGAGGCGGCGGGCTGGGCTGAGACCAGGCAAGCGCTGGACGAAGGCTTCGGCCGTATTGAGGACTTGATCGACGGTAAGCCGCCTTCCTCGCTCCTTGCCTGCCCCTTGCCGCCTGATTTTTGTTCTGACTTGCGCTGCTTTTTATTCTCTATGCAGACTACTTTCCCGGCTACTCCGTCTTTGCCGCCCAAACTATCGAGGCCCATCGGGAAGCGCGCCGTCAGGCGGGGGCCGCCATCGCGCCGGACGCGAATCAAACGCTTGAGGAGCAGCTCTTGGCGGTCCAAGCGTGGCTGCAGCCGTTCATCGTATGCTCCGCCGCCTCCAGCGCGTCAGAGCGCAGGTGTTGGCCGCCCTCTGGCCTGGCGAGACGATTCCCCGCACCCCGAGCCGGACTACCGACTGGCTGGAGGTTGTGGTTGGCCGCTTTGAAGCTTGGAAGGCGTCGACGGCCTGGCTTGGTGCTGGGCGGGCGTTGGAGTTTGTCCGAGCTTGGTATCCAGGGTTGAACATGGACCAGCTGCGCACCTGGCGGTTGGAGGCCGACGCAGAGCTGCAGGAGGTGCGGCCGGCTATCGCTCAGCGCGCTTCGACGATCGCCGAGTGCACCGACATCAGCGTCTTTGCACCTGAAATCAATGATGACGGCGTTGCCCAGCCGGAGGAGTGGTTCGGGCTGAACCCGGCGGTGGGTGAGGACTCGGCAGAGGAGATCGCCTCTAGCGACGAAGGCGAAGACGACGAAGAAGAGGAAGGCGAAGACGTTGAGCCGGCCGGTGGAACAGCCGGCCAGCCTCCGCCTGACCGTGCCTCCAGCAATGAGGCGCGCGCAAGCGCGCCTTCTATGGGAGGCGGTGATCATGCCGAGGTTCGCCAGCCGGCCACTCCTCCAGCCGGCACTGCCGTCTCCACCGACCTGCCCGGCTCGTCAGCCGCTCCGCCGGCTTAATCTGCCGTCCTTGTTTTTTCCTGTCTGTTGCCTTCTGAACCATTTTACTAAGCTTTCGCAGTTCCATCCACTGGGGGTGTATCCAAACTATGTTGAATGCTGGCCTCTTGGAGGTCTTTTATGTAAATATTATCGTGTGTGTGTGTTTGGTTTCCCTTCACGTACGCTTTTTATCCTTAGGCTTTTTTCCTTTGCCTCCTTCCCCTTTTAGGGAGGCATGTACTCGAGCTTTCTTGGATTAAAGTGAAGTGAACGGAAGCCAGCCGGCCGGCTACTCTGGTAGTCGGTCGGTGGAAGGAGGCAAACCGGCTTTCGTTATATTAGTCTGTTAGTCCCTAGCCATTTTTCGTGTGGGCGTCCTTTCCTGCCTTTAACTCTTGCCAGCCGGACAGCCGGTTCTTCAAACTGTGACTTTTGGCAAGAGTCAAGCTTGGGTGTCGGCACACTACTTGTCTGACCGCAGGTAGGACTTCTAATATAACTCCAGTCGGCCAGTCCCCGGGCCGACTAGTCGAACCCGGTGCCGGACGGAACAAGTAAATGAAATGACAAGGTCATACGCATGATACTCTTCATTCATAGATAAAAGATGGCAGTCCCCGAGATCTCCTCGGGGGGCCTATTGTCTCGTACTTAGTACAAAAGTTAGCGTGATACATACTGCGTTTCAGCTGTAAAATCTTCGGAGGAGGTTAGCATTCCATGGTCGTTCCGACTCCTTGCCGGAGTCGTCTATCGTGCGTGCCTTGGGCTTCTGTGCGTCGATTAGGTAGTAGGAGTCGTTGCCTAAAGCTCTGCTGATGATGAAAGGGCCTTCCGAAGGGGCCGAGAGCTTGTGCTGGCCCGGCTGTTCGCTGGATCAGCCAGAGCACAAGGTCGCCCTCTTGGAAGGATCTTGGCCTGACCTTCCGGGTGTGGTAGCGGCGCAAACCCTGCTGGTAGATGGAAGATCGGCTAAGGGCTAACAGTCGGCCTTCTTCCAGCAGGTCGACGCTGTCTTCTCGTGCTTCCTTGGCCTCCGCCTCCGTGTACATGGTTACCCGAGGCGAGTCGAACTCGATGTCGGTTGGGATGACCGCCTCGGCACCATACACGAGGAAGAAAGGAGTGAAGCCGGTTGACTTGTTTGGAGTAGTGCGCAGACTCCAGAGGACAGCCGGCAGCTCATCGAGCCAACAGCCGGCTGAACGCTCTAGTGGTACGACCAGTCGGGGCTTGATGCCGACAAGGATGAGGCCGTTGGCTCGCTCAACCTGGCCGTTTGACTGCGGGTGGGCAACAAACGCTAAGTCCAGCCGGATACCTTGCATTGCGCAGAAACGTGCCAAGGCTCCCTTGGCAAAATTCGTGCCATTGTCGGTGATGATGCTGTGTGGCACGCCGTACCGAGTTGTTATATCTACGATGAATGTCACGGCAGTCGGCCCATTCAGCTTCTTGATCGGCTTTGCCTCAATCCACTTGGTGAATTTGTCAACGGCGACGAGCAAATGTGTCATGCCGCCGTGCGCCGTCTTGAATGGGCCCACCATGTCCAGTCCCCAAATGGCGAAGGGCCAAGTAAGGGGAATGGTCTTGAGTGCTGAAGCCGTCATGTGTTGCTTGGAGCTGAAGAGTTGGCACCCTTTGCAATGTTTAACCAACTCTTTGGTGTCATCCAAAGCAGTCAGCCAAAAGAAACCATGGCGGAAGGCTTTGGCGACGAGTGATCTTGAGGCCGCATGGTGGCCGCATTCTCCTTGGTGGATGTCTCTGAGGATTTCAATGCCCTTCTCTTGCTCGACGCATCGCTGGAGGACTCCAGTGACACTGCGCTTGACGAGCTCTCTGTTGACGATTGTGTATGCTCCGGCTCGGCGTTGGACTTGTCTTGCCTCTGTTTCGTCAGCCGGCAGATCTTGGTTTATTAGGAAGTTGAGGATGGACTGAGCCCATGATGGAGCTGTGGCTTCTTCTATTGCCAATGTGGCTACTTCAACCAGGGCGGGCGGGCTGGGTGGTGAAGCCGGTGCGCATCTTGGACCCGTCGAAGTGCATACGCCAATGAGTGGAGTCGGGAGCCGGCGGCAGGTACTAGGTCTCCGCCCAGTCGATGAGGAAGTCGGCCAGTGCTTGGGACTTGATGGCGGTGCGGGGCTGGTAGAAGATCGTGTAAGGGGCCAGCTCGATGGCCCATTTCGCCACCCAGCCGGATGCATCCCGGTTGCCTATGATCTCGGCCAGCGGGGCGGTGCATACGACCGTGATGGGATGCTCTTGAAAGTAGGGCTTCAGCTTCTTGGCGGCGAAGTACACGCCATAACACATCTTTTGGTAGTGCGGGTAGTTCTGCTTCGAGGCGGACAGTACCTCGCTCAAATAGTACACCGGCCTCCAGACCGGCTGGGCTCGGCCCTCATCTAGGCGTTGGACTACGATGACGGTGCTGACCACCCGGCTGGTTGCGGCAATGTAGAGGAACATGGGCTCTTTCTCAGTCGGCGCCGCCAGGACAGGCGGTGTGGCCAGCATCTTCTTCAGCTCGTGAAAAGCTTGGTCGGCTTGGTCATTCCACTCGAAGTACGTGATCTTCTTCATGATGCGGTAGAGGGGGAGAGCTTTCTCTCCGAGCCGGCTGATGAAGCGGTTCAGGGAGGCCAAGCATCCGGTGAACTTCTAGATGTCTCGAAGCTTGGTGGGAATCGCCATTCTCTCAATGGCCTTGATCTTCACCGGGTTGCATTCGATGCCGCGTTCGGAGACTAGGAAGCCTAGGAGCTGGCCGGCTGGCACTCCGAACACGCATGTCTCGGGGTTGAGCTTGATTTGGAACCGGCGTAGGTTTTCAAATGTTTCTTTGAGGTCTTCCAGCAAGGTGCCGCGCTTCTCCGTCTTCACCACAATGTCGTCTACGTAGACGTGAGCATTTCTGCCGAGTTGCTTGAGGAGGCACTTTTGCATGCAACGCTGAAAAGTGGCACCGGCATTTCTCAAGCCGAATGTCATAGTCAGGTAGCAGAAGGCTCCGAATGGCGTGATGAAGGCGGTCTTCAGGTGGTCAGCCAGATCTAACTTTATCTGGTGGTATCCTGAGTAAGCATCCAAGAAACTCAACAGCTCGCATCCGGCCGTGGAGTCTATCACTTGGTCAATCCTTGGCAGGGCAAAGGGATCTTTAGGGCAGGCCTTGTTGAGGCTCGTGTAGTCTATGCACATGCGCCACTTGTTGTTCTTCTTTAACACGAGGACCGGGTTGGCAAGCCACTCTGGAAAGAAAACTTCCATAATGAAGCCGGCTGCCAGAAGCCGGGCTATCTCCTCTCCCACAATCCTTCTTTTTTCCTCTGACAGTCGGCGAAGGGGTTGTTTGACTGGTTTTGCGTCTTCTTGGATGTGTAGTTTGTGCTCGGCGAATTCCTTCGGAACACCCGACATGTCCTTGGGGGACCATGCAAAGATGTCCCGATTCTCACGGAGGAAATTGGCGAGCTCGCCTTCCTATTTGCTATTTAGGCTTGCCCCGATGACGGCAAACCTCTCGGGGTGCTCGGGGTCAAGAGGTATCTTCTTTCTCTCTTTGGCCGGCTGGAAAGATCCTTGGGCATCATACTCCTTGGGATCGGGGGACAGGACCGGCTGCTTGCCGGCCATGGCCACGATCCGGTCCAACATCTTCTTCTCTTCGGCAATCACAAGGGACTCGGCTAGCCGGCTGCTGGCGGTAGCGCACTCGGAGGACTTCTTGTAATCGCCGGCTATGGTGATGACGCCCTTGGTGCTCGGCATCTTCATCTTGAGGTATGCATAGTGGGGAACCGCCATGAACCTGGCCAAGGCAGGTCGGCCAAGCAACGCATGGTAGGGGCTCTCCAGGTCCACCACTTCAAACTAGATCGCTTCCCGGCGGAAATGCTCCTTGTCCCCGAAGAGTACAGCAATCTTGATCTTGCCAATGGGGGCGCAGGACAAGCCGGGTACGATGCCATGGAATACTGTCCGAGTAGGCATGAGTTGCTTCGTCTTGACATTCAGCTTCTCCAGGGTGTCACGGTACAAGATGTTGATGCTGCTCCCGCCGTCTATCAACACACGGGAGAAATGGGCGGCGCGTCTGTCCGTTGCAAGGGTGGCATCCAGAACCAACGCATAAGAGCCGGGAGACGGCATCACCTCTGGGTGGTCGGCCCGGCTCCAGCTGATAGGTTTTTCTGACCAATGCATGTGCTCGGCGGGGTTGGCAGCGACCATGCTGACTTCCCGGTGCTCTCGGCGTTTGCGGCGCCGGTCTTCGGGCTGGCTTGTAAAGACGATGTAGGTTGCATGCTCGTCGGCGAACTCATCGTGCACGGCTCCGACTGTGGGCCGAGCGGCCGGCGGCGGCGGAGCCGGAGGCGGCGGGCCGGCAGGCGGAGGCGGCGCAAGCCCCTCGCCTTTGGAGATCCGGGTGAGCCAATGGCACTTCCGGGTTGTGTGGTTGGACGGCTTCGCGCCGCTGTGGAATTTGCACGGGGCGTCGAGAGTTTGCTCGTAGGAGAAGGCCGGCTGCCAAGCCGGCCGGCCGCCCTTGGGTTTCTTGGGCGCGGGCCGCCCTTCGGGCGGCACGTCTTCGACTGTGGCCACCTGCCGACTGGTGGGAGGCGGCGCGGGGCCCTTGCGCTTGTGATCGTTCGGGTGTGGACGTCGGCCGGAATCCCCAGCCGGCGTCTTGGGCGCCGGATTGAGTACCTTCCCGGACGCGTCTACCCGGAGCTTAGTCTTCATCGAGGAATCGGCGGTGGCGTACTTGTCCGCTATGTCCAGAAGCTCGTCAAGGGTAGTCGGCTCGTCGCAGAGAAGCTTGTGCTTGAGGAGGGTGCCTTCTCGGCACCCGACAGAGAAGTATTCTATGGCTTGCACCTCGTGCACCCCCTCGCAAGAGTTGCGGAGCTCGGCCCAACGCGTGAGGTAGTCGCGAGTAGACTCGGCGGGGCCTTGTACGCACAAGGAGAGCTGTCTGGGCTTAGGAGCCCGCTTGTAGGTGCTGGTGAAGTTGCGGACGAAAGCTTCTGTCAAATCTAGCCAGCTGTTGATGCTGAAGGGCTTGAGGCTGTTGAGCCAGGTCCGCGCCGTGCCTTGCAGCATGAGGGGCACGTACTTCACGGCAACGCGCCTGTTGCCGTTGGCTATGCTAACCGTCGTGGAGTAGTCGATCAACCAATCTTCCGGCTTCACGGAGCTGTTGTACTTGGGCGTGTCTCTTGGGAGCGAGAACCTTTTGGGAAAAGGCTCGTCGCGGATGCGGGGGCCAAAACAAGGCGGACCGACATCGTCTTCTTCTTCCAGCGCCAGGGATCGCGCTAGGCGGTCGATCCGATGGCGGGCGTCATTCTCGCCGACTCCTTCGCGGCGACCTAGTCGGCTGCTGAGAGTCGGATGCGCCATAGGCGGCGGGGTGGGATATCTCTCTCCACGGGGCCGAGGCAGAGGCGGGTTGCCCCGCCATTCCACGGCCCGGGGATGGCCTTCTGCATCTCGCTCGATGGAGATTCGGGTCCGGCTTCGGCTAGCAGCCGGCTCTTTCTCACGTCGTGCGCGGGTGTTGCCCGTAGTCGGTGTCCGGGACATCGCGCCGTGATCTCGGCGCGGGGGAGGGCTTTCCGCGCGGGCATCGGCTTCATGCCGCCGCGCGGCCGCATCAATTAGCTGCTGGATGCATCTGGTCATGTGGGGGAGTTCTTCGGCCCCCAATCCGTCCAGCTCGTCTACGGCCGCCTGGGCGGCACGCAGGTTCTTGAGTGGAGTGGCATAGACTGGGCGGTCGACCCCCAGCGTGTCGGCGATGATAGCGCCGCGCTGCCTGACAACATCGGCCCGGCTTGGCCCGCCCGGAGCTGGCGTGCCAAAGGCGACGCGGCCGGCTTCGCGCTGGTGGGCCTCCGTGAGGCGTCTTATGGAGGCCAGCCTCCAGCCCTCCGCGAGGAGAGCGAGGCGGCGCGCCTCCAGTGCTTCGTCGTCGGCATCAGCCGGGAGCGGGATGGAAAAGTCGTGGACCGCCGCATGAGGGGCGTCGTGGGCGCTCTTGTCGGCAGCGCCGCCGTGGCCGATGACCATCACCTTGGTGGTGACAGCGTTGCAGCCATCGGTCCGGGGAAGCGGGACGTTGTAGATCGTGACGTTGGTGGGGAAGGTGTCGAGTGAGGCCGTGTCGGAGTCGACAGGCATCGGGTCGATGGAGCCAACCGACTCCAAGTCCATAGCAGGCTCGCCGGAGACATGGAGCTGGCCGAGGAGGTTGGCGAGGTGGTCGGTGCTAGCATCGGAGGCGAGCTCGTCGGAGATGAGGGTTTTGTCGAGGAGATCGGTGAGGCTGCTCGCCGCGCAGATGCTGGTGACGCCTTGCAGCGCGTCGTGGCAAGCGCCATCGGGCGTGCCGGGCTGGCTACGCTCGCTGGGGAGGAAGAGGGTTCCCGTCTAGAACAGGTCTCCGGACGACGGTGCACCTGGCCCCACGGTGGGCGCCAAATGTCGGGTGGTAGGTGCGACATATGCCAACGGGTGGCTTATCATTGTGGGAGCCAGTAAAACATCGCCGGTGCCTGGAAACGGGATGAGGTGAAGACATGCACGCCGGCGAATCTTACCCAGCTTCGGGGCTCTCCGAGGAGATAACACCCCTACTACTGCTCTGTGGGGTCTCCGCATGATCACTAGATGAACAAGTAGCTACACAATGCTCCTTGAGTTGTTTGGTGGGAGGAGGAAGAAGGGCACGGCTCGCTCTCTTCTTCTCCTTGTGTGGTGCCTAGAACTAGCCGAGATCAACCCTTTGCATGGGTGTCCCGGGGGGTTTATAAAAGCCTACCCCCCGGGGGTACAATGGTGATCCGGCTGGGCGCGGGGCCCAGCCGTCTGCGACTATGCTCGCCGGCTTCTGCGCCGACTGCTGGGGCCCGCCAGCTGCCAGCTCCTTGGCCGACAGGCAGGTCCCACTATCTAGGGCCTTCTCGGCGGTTGGCTACTATTGCTCAATCCTGGTGATGAGGGCCTCGTCGAGGTGGGCGTGTCTACAGTGCTGCCGTCCGATGGGTGGTCACTGTAGCCTCACCTCGTCTTGTCTCCTTAATGGGGCGTCTCCTTCGAAGGAGGCGGCGGGCCGGCTATGAAGAGCCGGCTTTGTCTCGGGCCGGCTGGGGGATGCATGGCCGCCTTCGGGTGTCTCTCTGCCCGAAGGGGCCCACGCCTGTGGGCCGTACTGGCAGTCCATCGTGGATGACATCAGGGTCAATGTGGCAACAGTGTCGCGCCGAACGGGTCATGGCCACTCATACAGCGACTGTGCCAGTCGTGCTCCGGGATTTGGGGCTGGCAGGCTTCACTGTAGCCACACCCCGTCACATCGCCGTTAAATGGATGCAAACTTTGAGGGTACGGTCTTGACCACTTTGTGGGAGCCGGCTTCTTGGAGTCGGCCTTCTCGCGGCCGGATTCTCGAAGTCGGCCCTCCCATGGCTTTCTTTACGAGGGCTAAAGTCGGACCGCCTTCTGATAGCCGGCCTGGGAGACAGCCGGCAAGGGGAAGGCGGCCCCACGTCTTGGATCCTTGAGAGCCGGAAGGGCTCGTAATTTTTTTCAGAAGGGCCAGGGGAAGCCGGCTAGGCTACCCATGGCTATTTACTCTGACATTGATAATGATAGTGCAACTTATTTGTGGCACTACCGTTCAGGTCATATCGGTGTAAAGCGCATGAAGAAACTCCATACTGATGGACTTTTGGAACCACTTGATTATGAATCACTTGGTACTTGCGAACCGTGCCTCATGGGTAAGATGACTAAAACGATGTTCTCCGGTACTATGGAGAGAGCAAAGAATTTGTTGGAAATCATACATACAGATGTATGTGGTCCAATGAATGTTGAGGCTTGTGGCGGATATCGTTATTATCTCACCTTCACAGATGATTTAAGCAGATATGGGTATATCTACTTAATGAAACATAAGTCTGAAACATTTGAAAAGTTTAAAGAATTTCAGAGTGAAGTTGAAAATCATCGTAACAAGAAAATAAAGTTTCTACGATCTGATCGTGGAGGAGAATATTTGAGTTACGAGTTTGGTCTACATTTGAAACAATGCGGAATAGTTTCGCAACTCACGCCACCCGGAACACCACAGCGTAATGGTGTGTCCGAACATCGTAATCGTACTTTATTAGATATGGTGCGATCTATGATGTCTCTTACTGATTTACCGTTATCGTTTTGGGGTTATGCTTTAGAGACGGCTGCATTCACGTTAAATAGGACACCATCGAAATTCGTTGAGACGACGCCTTATGAACTGTGGTTTGGCAAGGAACCAAAGTTGCCGTTTCTAAAAGTTTGGGGCTGCGATGCTTATGTGAAAAATCTTCAACCTGATAAGCTCGAACCCAAATCAGAGAAATGTGTCTTCACAGGATACCCAAAGGAGACTGTTGGGTACAACTTCTATCACAGATCCGAAGGCAAGACTTTTGTTGCTAAATTCAGAGTTTTTCTAGAGAAGGAGTTTCTCTCGAAAGAAGTGAGTGGGAGAAAAGTAGAACTTGATGAGGTAACTATACCTGCTCCCTTATTGGAAAGTAGTACATCACATAAACCGGTTTCTGTGACACTTACACCCATTAGTGAGGAAGCTAATGATAATGATCATGAAACTTCAGATCAAGTTACTACTGAACCTCGTAGATCAACCAGAGTAAGATCCGCACCAGAGTGGTACGGTAATCCTGTTCTGGAAGTCATGCTACTAGATCATGATGAACCTACGAACTATGAAGAAGCGATGGTGAGCCCAGATTCCGCAAAATGGCTAGAAGCCATGAAATATGAGATGGGATCCATGTATGAGAACAAAGCGTGGACTTTGGTTGACTTGCCCGTTGATCGGCAAGCAATTGAGAATAAATGGATCTTCAAGAAGAAGACTGACGCTGACGGTAATGTTACTATCTATAAAGCTCGACTTGTTGCAAAAGCTTTTCGACAAGTTCAAGGGATTGACTACGATGAGACCTTCTCACCCGTAGCGATGCTTAAGTCTGTCCGAATCATGTTAGCAATTGCCGCATTTTATGATTATGAAATTTGGCAAATGGATGTCAAAACTGCATTCCTGAATGGATTTCTGGAAGAAGAGTTGTATATGATGCAACCAGAAGGTTTGGTCGATCCAAAGGGAGCTAACAAAGTGTGCAAGCTCCAGCGATCCATTTATGGACTGGTGCAAGCCTCTCGGAGTTCGAATAAACGCTTTGATAGTGTGATCAAAGCATTTGGTTTTATACAGACTTTTGGAGAAGCTTGTATTTACAAGAAAGTGAGTGGGAGCTCTGTAGCATTTCTGATGTTATATGTGGATGACATATTATTGATTGGAAATAATATAGAATTTCTGGATAGCATAAAGGGATACTTGAATAAGAGTTTTTCAATGAAAGACCTCGGTGAAGCTGCTTACATATTGGGCATTAAGATGTATAGAGATAGATCAAGACGCTTAATTGAACTTTCACAAAGCACATACCTTGACAAGGTTTTGAAAAGTTCAAAATGGATCAAGCAAAGAAAGGGTTCTTGCCTGTGTTACAAGGTGTGAAGTTGAGTAAGACTCAATGTCCGACCACCGCAGAAGATAGAGAGAAAATGAAAGATGTTCCCTATTCTTCAGCCATAGGCTCTATCATGTATGCAATGCTGTGTACCAGACCTGATGTGTGCCTTGCTATAAGTCTGGCAGGGAGGTACCGAAGTAATCCAGGAGTGGATCACTTGACAGCGGTCAAGAACATCCTGAAATACCTGAAAAGGACTAAGGATATGTTTCTTGTATATGGAGGTGACAAAGAGCTCATCGTAAATGGTTTGACACTGATCCGTACGATTCTAAATCACAAACCGGATACGTATTTTTACTAAACGGAGGAGCTGTCAGTTGGTGCAGTTCAAAACAAAGCATCGTGGCGGGATCTACATGTGAAGCAGAGTACATAGCTGCTTCGGAAGCAGCAAATGAAGGAGTCTGGATGAAGGAGTTCATATCCGATTAGGTGTCATACCTAGTGCATCGGGTCTAATGAAAATCTTTTGTGACAATACTGGTGCAATTGCCTTGGCAAAGGAATCCAGATTTCACAAGAGAACCAAGCACATCAAGAGACGCTTCAATTCCATTCGGGATTTAGTCCAAGTGGGAGACATAGAAATTTGCAAGATACATACGGATCTGAATGTTGCAGACCCGCTGACTAAGCCTCTTCCACGAGCAAAACATGATCAGCACCAAGGCTCCATGGGTGTTAGAATCATTATTGTGTAATCTAGATTATTGACTCTAGTGCAAGTGGGAGACTGAAGGAAATATGCCCTAGAGGCAATAATAAAGTTATTATTTATTTCCTTATATCATGATAAATGTTTATTATTCATGCTAAAATTGTATTAACCGAAAACATAATACATGTGTGAATACATAGACAAACATAGTGTCACTAGTATGCCTCTACTTGACTAGCTTGTTGATCGAAGATGGTTAAGTTTCCTAGCCATAGACATGAGTTGTCATTTGATTAACGAGGTCACATCATTAGGAGAATGATGTGATTGACTTGACCCATTTCGTTAGCTTAACACTTGATCATTTAGTTTGATGCTATTGCTTTCTTCATGACTTATACATGTTCCTATGACTATGAGATTATGCGTCTCCCGTTTACCGGAGGAACACCTTGTGTGCTACCAAACATCATAATGTAACTGGGTGATTATAAAGGTGCTCTACAGGTGTCTCCGAAGGTACTTGTTGGGTTGGCGTATTTCGAGATTAGGATTTGTCACTCCGATTGTTGGAGAGGTATCTCTGGGCCCTCTCAGTAATGCACATCACATAAGCCTTGCAAGCATTGCAACTAATAAGTTAGCTGCGGGATGATGTATTATAGAACGAGTAAAGAGACTTGCCGGTAACGAGATTGAACTAGGTATTGAGATACCGACGATCAAATCTCGAGCAAGTAACATACCGATGACAAAGGGAACAACGTATGTTGTTATGCGGTCTGACCGATAAAAGATCTTCGTAGAATATGTAGGAGCCAATATGAGCATCCAGGTTCCGCTATCGGTTATTGACCGGAGACGTGTCTCGGTCATGTCTACATTATTCTCGAACCCGTAGCACTACTAGGAAAAGGCCTACTAATGGCGCACCTAATTTGGCCATTAATGGCTCATTAGTGGTGCGCCATTAGTGCCACGCCATTAGTATATTTTACTAATGGCGCACCACTGGTGCGCCATTAGTATCTGGTATACTAATGGCGCACCTCAGATGCGCCATTAGTATATACAACAGTGCGCCATTAGTATGCCTCCCAGGGGGCCATGTATACCCATCTGCTTTGGCATACTAATGGCGCACAACAACAAGATGCGCCATTAGTAACTTCGGCATACTAATGGCGCACTGTTTAATGATGCGTTATTAGTATCCTTTGGCATACTAATGGCGCACTGTGATGTGATGCGCCATTAGTATGAATATTAGGTTTTTTTATTTTTTAATTTTCTGTTTTTTGCACAGGTTACAAAATGTATAATTGGACAAAATATAGACAGCACACATCAACAACAGATTCATCGAATACAATAGAAGATTAGTCTCTGAATACAATTCATCATATTAGTCTCCGAATACAATTCATCATATTAGTCTCCGAATTTAAAAGAACGAAGAAAGATAGAACATTATATTACAAGTCTCGAGACCGCGAGTAGCGAGTTTGTCTTCACATTACAAGTCGATATCGATCATCTAAACTACCATCACATAGAAGAGAGCTGCGGTCATCACGATGAGCATCATCACGATGAAACTCGTCTTCATCCGGTTCCTCCAGCGCTCCCTCCCCTCTCCCGCTAGATAGCGGGCGTATCTAGATTCGGCCTCGGCCCTAGTGGTGTATCCTTTGTAACTGTTACCGTTGAATTGGTGAACCTGTCTCCGACACTCCTCCCAGTCGTCGTAGACTCCGGGAACCTTACCCTTGTACACGACATATGACGGCATCGCTATGCAGTAGCCAAACGAAATGTTAGTACCAATTCACAGACAATACAGAAGCAATATATAAGTATGCAACAGAACGATCGAAAGAGAAAAGCAAGACATTAATAGCATCGATTACATCTAAGTTGAACGACTCTCGAAACCAAAGAGACATACTACAAGTTCATTAAAGTTTAATTACAACATGAGCCAATCGATGTTTCAGAACTAGACATAGCATCACTGCTTTCGACTCGACTCAAGGGACCGGAGCGTGGATGAAGCCGCCGTCTATCGTGGGAGTCATGAAATAACGGTCGTTGTCAGCCTGCATTTGTAGCTTTGTGTTGATGTCACTGTTGGATGGTTGATTTCTGAGGTAGAACTGCCCCGAGGTATGAAGGACATCTTGATGGATGATTTCCGCAAACTCCGACTAGATGCGAAAGAATTCTTGTCTGATGTCCGCGTCCTGGATTGCCGACACGCTCGCGGCCCAATCTTTGAGTTTACTCGGTAGCAGAAGTTGATGATGGTCCCGTACGATCGCTCGCATGTGATGGATGGCGTAGTAGGCACCCTTCTGACCGCCAGGCGGCTACTTGATGCAGCAGAATGTCGTATTGTGGGAGAACACGTGCTTGCCGTACTTATGAATAGGCCTGGTGAAGGTGCCTCCAGATTTGACGTAGCCCGGGAGAACATCATCAAGAACCTTCTTGACATTTGTGTAGTCTACGTTCGACTGACGGTCCGGGTCGAAATACATGGCCATGGAATATTTGGGGCTTAGGAGGATGAGCGTGCAATGTGTGTCACTGCAGAAAACACGGAATGTTAAAAGAAAAACGATCGAAATCTAAGAATTCATATGTTACGGGGCGGTTAAGGGGAGGACTTACTCGGGACAGTAAGGCACGAGGAAGTTATCCTTATCTTGGTTTGCCAGAATGACGCCTTCGAGGTAAGAAGTCGCGACTTGCCGGTCCCCAGCGCTGCCCAAGATCTTGGCACGCATGTAGAAGGGGTCGACTATCACGATGTCCGGGGTCTTGTCGCGAATGATCCGCATCTCCATACTCAGCGAAAATAGCCGAACGAAGGTGTAGTGCAGCGGATGAAGGTTCAACATAGCGTGGATGTCATCAAACCGTAGGACGATCGTACCCCCGATGGAGTTATCCACAAAGCCCTTGCCCTCTGGCACCTTGGCCGCGAAAACCGGGTATGCCACATCCTTCTCTCCGAGACGCCGCTTCTCCAAAGAAAGAACAATGTCATGCAGACTCCGCATAGCACCGGTTGCAGCATCGAACATATTTCTCGGTAGCATCGGCCTACCCGCCACATGCACCCTCCTCGAGATATCCTCAGGTGAAGGTGGCCCGTCCTGAGCATGGATCATACTCGGTGTCGGCTGGCCCGCACCCTTGTTAGTCTTTCTTTTGCATGCCTTCTTCTTCTCCTGTAATGGGACCGAGTTCTGCTCACAGACCGCCTTCTTGAGTGTGTTGGGGCTGATAATATTTCGCACCTCGCCTATCTGAGGCTCGGTGAAGTCGGCAGCTGGAGGCGTCTCCTAAGAGCTGAACGGCAGACGATGCCTGTTGGAACTTGGCTTCTCCGCGGTACCAGCTAGATCGCGCATGTCTTTTGTTGGGTTGGGTTCTTGAGAAGGAGGCCCCATGAAGTCACCACCGTACCCATGATCGGCAAAGTACTGATCGACGTTGGCAAATGTATCGTCGTCGTCGTCGTTCTGATCCTGTGCCATATGCATGTTTGGATCCAGTGGCATAGGGATGTCCGGCACCGTTGCGGCGGTCTTGCCATGGGGCCGACTTGGTGCCGGCACGACTGGCGGTGTTGTCTTTGGGGTGGTGTCCCCCGCCCCCAAACGAATCTGGCTCTTCGGCCAAAGCAGGGGCCAGCTCAGGCAGGTGGTGAGGGTCATCACGTCATCATCGTCGGCCCCGACGGGTCGAATCGGAGGTAACAACTCGTCGCAGCCTGGCAGCACCCGAACCAGTTGAACCCTAAACAAGTTGGGTGGCATCTGGGTACCATGGAACAAGGGGTTGCCCATTTGAACGATTTTGCCCTTGGCGACATCGACCAACTCGTTGTTCACGAAGTGCAGGAGAGTGCACGGAACGTCGGCGGCGCCCTGCGAAAACATGTAGGGCGTCAGGGATGCCCAGTCAAAGGCAAGGAGATGAAGTCCTCGACTGAGAGAGCCTTAATTAGTTACCGTGATGATGGCGTCGAGCTCGGCTAATGTCGAGGCACCGCCAACGGCGGGCGTGCAGTTGATGGAGGGGCCGCTTGCTGCAGAGGTGCCGGCCGGCATACACCCGGGTGCATTAAGCTCCCGTGCCGGCGTCAGAGACACCAATGCCGCCTCCGCCGGAGACACCAATGGCCCCGCCATCGCGTTCTGTGAGTTGCTGGCCGTGAAGCTAGGAATCGGGGGCGGCCCCTGTTGGCCGCCCGCAATCCACGCACTAATCCCCTGGATCAAGGTAGGAACAATGGCGGTGATCGTCGCTCCGAGTTGTTGTTGCACTTGCTCTTGGACAATCTCCGGAATCCGCGCCACCTGTGCCTTGAGTTCTTGAACCTCACGCGCCTGGCTTTCCGAGCTGGTCTTTTTCTCCTTTCGCCCACCAGTGTTATAGTATGATGACCATTTTGTCGACAAGCCTTTGCCGGCCACATGACCAGCTGACGTCGGCTTACTGAGCTTATCCTTGTTCTTCATTACATTCAACGCCCTATTTAGAGTGGTGTCCCAAGGGTTGCTCTTAGTCGACCCCGTGCTACTGCTTTCAGTCGCCTGCGGAAGGAATGTGAACCATTTAGAAATTTGGCTTCATTAATTAGAATGCAACCATATGGAGCTAATTACGTGGGGGTGTATTCCTTACCAGAACAAGCTCAAGGGCCCTGGTCTTCGGATCCGTGGTAAGCTCCTTTGTTTTCGGGTCCTTCTTGTACCGGGCCCTGACAAAGTTCCTGGTCTGCTTGTCACCGTATTTATCAAAGAGGGGCAGTAGGCCTTGCTCGGCACGGTCCGCCTCCTCCTTGTCACATATAGGCTCCGCCACTCTGTAACCGCCGGGACCGAGTGTGTGTTCCCCTAAGTTCAGCTCCCGTATTTCTTTCCCCCACTTACTTGATTCGGAGTTAGCGGTGCTCGAGCAATTGATCTTGAAGTCGTTGTAGTCAGCTTCGGTGATCGAAGGATTTTTCTCCTTTATCTTCTCATAACTCTCACCTTTCTCGATCATTCTCTTCACATTGCTTTTCCAAGTAGACAGGGCCTTGCTCATCTTCGTGAGGGCAGCATTGTTCACTTTATTCCCTTTGAGGCTTGTGTTTTCAAATTCAGCGGGGAACTTGTATCGTTCGTGCAGCTTCGTGAAGAGGAGGTTGCACAAATTCCCTCGGTCAGGATGCCTCAGGTTCCGGTGTTGATCGAGATGGTGCTCCGGAGAATGCACCCGAGCTGAAGCGAGTATCCCTTGACTATTTGTTCGGGCGCCGTTGGATTCCCGTCGGAGTCCACTTCAGTAACTTCCTCCTTGAGGGTGCGGAGCACGGTCAGGTGCCGGTCCTTCCGTTGCCTCTTCGGTTGGCTGCCATCTGTGCGTGCGCCGCCATCATTAGTGGTGGCATCCTCGGCGGCACCATCAGTGGTGGCATCAGTGGGGTCATCCTCGGTGGTACCATCAGTGGTCTCAGGATCGGTGGGGAAGGCGGCGTCCTCATACAAGTGAGGTTGTTCCTCCATCTCCTGGGACAGCTCCCAGAATGCCTTGCCGCCCGAACCCCCGGCCTCATCGTTGTTGGCCATGTTTCTCTCTAAATAGGAACAAAGTTTGGTCAAAAAGTTGGTTATTGTCAAGGAACAAGATCATGGTCTCATCATTTAGGGTTTGTCGACACCGAGGCATCCTAAAAGCTAAGCTTTTATCATTGAGGGTTTTTCGACGCCGAGGCACCCTAAAAGCCTAAGCTTTCATCATTTCGGTTTTTATCGACACCGAGGCACCCTAAAAGCCATGCATTAGTGACAAGTACGCCGGGGCACTTGATCCTACTTAATTAACTACTAAGATACCCCGGCCCATGCATTAGTCACAAGTACCCCATATGTCCTATTTTTAGCAAAGTCATGCTAAAATTCACGGAAAATTTCAGCATGACCTTTGCTGAAAATAGGACATATGGAGTACCCGAATTTGCCGGAACGGAAGTTAATCGACATTCCGGCAAACTCAAGGGCCTCTCGGGGTACCTGCAAAATCATTATCCAATGAAGGAATTGTGCCGCACACTGCTGCCTCACACTGCTGCCAAAATCATTATAGACATGCTGAACTTGTATTTCACTCTGCATAGCTGAAAAGTCTAACAACCAGAAATATATAACAAGAACTGCACTGCAACGATACAAAGAATATATAACAAGAATGAGCCTCAAATAAAAAAATAAAAATTATGGAAAGCATGAGGGTTACACTATAATTATAGGAAAATTTACACTGTTATTAGGGGAAGTTTTATACTGTAATTACATATAAGAAGCATCAGGGCTACACTGAAAATTATGGGAAAACTTACACTCTACTTATATATAAGTAGCATGAGGGTTACACTATAATTATCGGGACAAATTACACTATAATTATAGCGTAAATTACACTCTAATACACTGTAAATACAAAAAAAATAATCATGGAGATTACACTGAAAATATGGGCTAAATTACACTGTAATTCTAGGGTATATTACACTGACAAATATACTCAAAATATGGGATAAATTGCACTATAATTCTGGGGTATATTACACTGAGAATTCATCAAAAGTTGCTGAGCTTACACTAAAATACATCTGCACTGCAGGGCTTGTACACACAAATTCAGTGAGATGATCTAACACTGACAAAATAAAGGAAACACCTACTGAACCAATACAGGGCTAAAAACACATGGGGATTACACTTAAAAACATCCAGTGAAAGGCACTAGAAAACCATATAGACACAGGAATAAAGCAGAGCTGACTCATTAAATCTGATACACTGAGAAAACCCTAAACTAGGGAAACTAATCACCTGCATCTAACCTACCAGGAGGTAACTGAACAAATTCAAGAACTACAACAGCAACACGAACCAATACAGAGATATGAAAGCACAAGTTACTAGCATTTGCCTAAAAACTACATAACTAGGATATGAAAGCACAAGTTACTAGCGTTTTCCTAAAAACTACATAACTAGTGGACCAACTCTCTGTCTGTAACAAGAACTATAACTAGGAAGCTAGCACCAGATGCACTTGGGGATATACTAGTTATGCACTTCACATCCGGATGGCAATTACCTAGTATTTTAAGCTAAAATTACCTAGTAAGTGCTCAATCAATAAGGTACAAGGTAAACTGAATTGACTTTCCAAATTGACAAGCGCAGACAGAGCATAAGCAAAGAGGTCAACTGCTAATATCTATTCAATGCAAATAGTAGACATCTGAGTTCTGGTGCTCATATTGGAACATCCAGAACACCAAAGGCATCTTCAAAGTGAAAATTCTTACCCCTACACAACTACTCGGCATAATCAGAAATCAAAAGTAACATTCTTCGATATAGATCATGGGTGCTCGGGGGAAAGTAGCACAAACAGACAATGCAAACAACCAATCAACTAGTGAAGCCAATCAAGAACCTAGAGATATAGCTAGCAAACTGAGAAGCACATGCAGAGCAAAAGCGAAAAGGTTACATGTTCACTACTAAATAATAGATGCGTGAGTTCCAGTGCCCATATATGAAAAATCTTGAGCAGCAAAGGGCATCATCATCAAAGTGAAACTCTTAAGCCCTACATAATTATGCAGCCTTGATCACACATGACATTACTGGATTTAGATCTATTGTAGTAAATATAAGTACTTGGATTCTCAGATTTAAAGTCAAGTGCACGAGTAGGCAATGCAAACACACAATCAATTGGTGAAAACCATCGACAACCTTGGGACAAATACGGTGCATCAAACCTAGATAATCAGTGGACCAATTCTAAGTATGTATCAAGAACTATAGCTAGGAAGTTAGCAACAGTTAAACTTGGGGATATACTAATCATGAACAATCTCTCCTGGTCGGTCCAACTCAGAAATCAAACCATTGTATAAAACTGCTTAATAGATTTAGATCATCTAATTGTGAATCATGTGATTTGGGGTTTCAATTTCAGATCATCTTTTACTTATCAACAAGAACATATCCGGAGGAGGGAGGGAGGATGGGGGTGCATTACCCTAATGTGCTAAACGACGTAAGCGCGTGCGCGCGAGGGGGAGGGGGGAGAGGAGGAAGGGGAGCTCACGGTGGCCGTAGGGATAGGGCAGTGGGGCGCGGGGAGGATGTCGGGGACGACGACGACGCAGGGGAGGAGGCGACGAGGTCCGGGTGGTGGTGGTGCTCCGGCGACGATGGTGTGGACGGGGCGGCGTCCGGGCCGCCGGCGACGAGGGCGACGGGGCGATGGCGTCCAACGAGGTGGGGCGACGGGGAGAGCGGCGCCGACGTCGGGGCCTCAAGAGGCGGTGGTTGGAGACGTCGCGGCGGGGTCGAGGCGGCGTCGGGGCGGCGTCGAGGCGGCGGGGCAGCGTCGAGGCGACGGAGCAGCGGCGTCGGGAGAGGAGAGGGGAAGGGGATCGAGGGCGAGGGCAAGGGAGAGAGAGGGGATAGGTTTGGGCCGGGGTGGAAATATGGATGGGGGCGGCACAATACTAATGGCGCACCACCCCTCGGTGCGCCATAAGTACATCCATACTAATGGCGCACCTCACCCTGGTGCGCCATTAGTACATCCATACTAATGGCGCACCTCACCCTGGTGCGCCATAAGTACATCCATACTAATGGCGCACCTCACCCCGGTGCGCCATTAGTATTTGTGTTTAAATATGTTCAAACTTGTTTTATAAGACAGTAATAAATTTTTTATAAGACAGTAATAATTTTTTTTATAAGATGGCTACTGCAATAGTAATATTTTTTTATAAGACAGTAATAATTTTTTAAAAAATATCATCAAACTATAATGCCGGTGGAGCGGGGGAGGGTGCACGGGGTGCGGGGGGTCGGCGGCGGCGGTTGAGTAGGGGAGGGGTGCGGGGGGTCGGTGGCGGCGGTTGAGTAGGGGAATCAAGGGTGCGGGGGGTCGGCGGCGGCGGCCGGTGGACCGGGGGGTGCTCGGCGGCGAGGGGGACCGGATCTGGCGAGGTGGGATAGCGATCGAGATGGAGGGGGATCAAGATCAAGTGTCCATGAAATTTAAAAATATTCATGATAGTTCAAAAAGTGCCCATGAAATACAATCGAGAAATGAAGGCTACGATTTAAATACAATCGATCTTAGCTAGCTATCTGTTCACAATCTTCTTGCCCTTCTTTTTCACAAATGGAGTTCTTCTGTGGAACGGACGTCCTTTAGGTAGGGTGGTCCTGCTTCTTCTTGTGGTGTATGCTGCTACTTCATCGTCGTCGTCATGTTCAATCCTTTGGTCGCCGTACTTGTCGAAGTCTTGCTCATTGGCTACTCCATCCATTCCGATGATCTTCCTTTTGCCTCTCCTCACGACAACACGACTGGGCTTTGACGGGTCGGTAATGAAGAAGCATTGGTCCACTTGGGTAGCCAGTACTCATGGCTCATTTTTCGCGGTGACGTTTGCGCCCGCGGTCTTTGATTTGGCTTCGGGTATAACCATGGTGGTGAAATACCGGTCTTCTTTTAGGACGCTCTTCGCCCATCTGACACGGAACATCGGGACCTTCTCTCCAGCGTAGCTCGGCTCCCAGATCTCCTCGATCCTTCCGTAGTATCTGTCCTTGTCGTTACCGGTGTAGGATTCCATCGTTACCCCGGAGTTCTGATAACCATCGCTCTTCATGTCCTTGGCCTCGGTGTAGAATGTGTAGCCGTTGATATCGTACGCCTCATAGGTCATCAGGTTGTGCTCGGCGCCCTATGACAAGGCGAATATGAGTTGTTGTTCCGCGGAAGAATCCTCATGTAAAGGGTATGACAGAAGCTTCTGCTTGAACCAACGCGTGAAACATGAGTTGTGCTCTTTGAGTATATCTCCGTCCGTCCTCTGTTGGCCTCGGTCATTGTACGTCTTCTTAATAAAGGTTTTGTGCTCTACCACCCAAGGATCGACCACGTCTATGTGTTGTAGCGCGACTAGGTTTGCTCTTTCAAAGTCGGCGAGTCGACCCTCGAAGTCGACATGCATTTCGCGGCGACCCTCACGGTGACCCCATCTAGCGAGCCTGCCGAGGTGCCTGTTGACGGGCAGACCAACGGGATTCTCGATGCCTAGATAATTCGTGCAGTAGGAGATGCACTCTTCGGTCAGAAAGCCCCTGACTATGCTTCCCTCTGGACGTGACATGTTGCGAACATATCCTTTGATGACACCATTCATCCTTTCGAACGGCATCATGCTGTGCAGGAACATCGGCCCGAGTTGGATGATATCGTCCACGATATGGACCAGCAGATGCACCATAACATCGAAGAATGTGGGCGGGAAGTACATCTCAAGCTCGCATAGTATCACCACGATCTCTTCCTGTAGCCTTCTGAGTTGCCTCACGCCAACAGACTTCCGAGAGATGACATCGAAAAAGTTGCATAGGCCAAATAGCGTTTCACGGACATGCGCGTCCATGATCCCACAGATTGCAACTGGAAGTATCTGCGTCATCAGCACGTGACAGTCGTGAGACTTCATCCCGCTGAACTTCTACTTCGCTGGGTCTAGGTATCTGCTTATCTTCCCCGCGTAACCGTAAGGAAGTTTTACTCCTAGGAGGCAGGTGAAAAACTTCTCGATCTCCTCCTGACTTAGAGTGAAGCACGCGGGAGGGTAGTCATTTCCGGTCTTCTTGGCCTTTTTGCCTTTGCGACGACTTTCCGTGTCCTGCTTCGCCTCATCATCATCATCATATATAGCATGAAGCTCCTGCCTGATGCCCATTGATTTCAAGTCTGCCCTTGCTTTCGGCCCATCTTTGGTCCTCTCTGGCATGTTGAGCAGGGTACCAAGCAGACTCTCGCACACGTTCTTCGTGATATGCATTACATCAAGGCTGTGAGGCACACGGTGGATCTTCCAGTACGACAAGTCCCAAAAAACAGACCTCGTTTTCCATACATTCACCAGCAGCTCTGGCGCCTTTCGCTTCTTTCCCGGCTCTGGCGCCTTTTGCTTCTTTCTCGGCAGTGGGCAATCTTTCCAATTTTTCAACAGCTCGTCTATTTCCTCGCCGCTCCTCGTACGCGGGCGTCCTCGGGGTTCGGTTTCACCATCGAACAGATCCTTGCGTTTTCTCCATGGGTCATCGTTGCGAAGCCACCTTCGATGTCCCATGAACACAGTTTTCGAAGACCCGGGATCTCTATCTAGCTGGCGATACATTGTGTCATCCATGCACCTGACGCATCCAGAAAATCCGTGGACCACCTGCCCTGTGACATATCCGTAACCGAGATAGTTGTGCACCGTCGTGAGCAGCACGGCTCTCATAGGGAAATATTCTTTCTCTGCGGCGTCCCACATATTAGCTGGCGTTTTCCACAGCGTGTCAAGCTCCTCTTTCAGCAGCCCCAGATACAGATTGATGTCGTTCCCTGGTTGTTTCGGTCCTTCAATTAGCATACTCATGTGAATGTACTTCCTCTTCATGCACAACCAGGGGGGAAGGTTGTACATCCACACAAACACAGGCCAGGTGCTATGTGTGCTTCTCTGGCTGCCAAATGGATTGACTCCATCGGTGCTCGTGCCCAGCACAATGTTCCTTGGATCATTCCCAAATTCTAGGTCTTCGAAGTTCAACGCTTGCCACTGGCTCGCATCCTTAGGGTGACTCAGCATCTTGTCTTTTTTATCTATCTCCGGATCATTTGCGTCATCTTCTCGCTTCTTCTCCTCCCTATCCGCGTGCCAATGCAGGAGCTTTGCTACCTTAGGGTCCACGAAATACCGCTGCAGACGAGGAGTGATCAAAAAGTACCACACCACTTTTCGAGGAGCTTTCTTCCTCTTCTTGTATCGAGTGACGCCGCACACCGGACATATGGTAGACTCCGCGTGCTCGTCCTGATAAATGATGCAATTGTTCATGCACACATGGTATTTCACGTGCGGTAAATCCAGAGGACACACGATTTTCTTCGCCTCCTCCAAACTGGTCGGGCACTTGTTCCCCTTGGGAAGACGTTCGTGCCAGAATGACATGTTCTCGTCGAAGCATGCGTCGGTCATTTTGTGTTTTACCTTCATCTCCAGAGCCATGAGCGTTACTTTAAGGCGGGTATCCTCGGGCCTGCATCCTTCATACAATGGAGTAACCGCATCTAACTCAAGTTGATCCATCTTGGCATTCTCTCGGGCGGCAGCTCTTGCGTTATCCGTCTGCTTGAGAAGCAGCTCTTGAATATGAGGGTCCTGCACCCAGCCCATCGATGGTCCAGCATCGCCTGCTCCGCCGACATCATCATCTTCATGATCATGCCCGTCGTCTGCTCCGGCACCTTCCTCATCATCATGTCCTGCATCTTCTACATGATGACTGTGTACAGCATCACCGTCGTGATCATCTCCTGGGGATTCTTCGTCTTCTCGCCCGCCCGAGCCGCGGTGGTTGTCTTGCTGCCCTTCCTCATTTCTTGCCCGGCCCCCATGGACGACTTGGTAGTCATCTTCATCACCTTGCCACCAATAGCCATCCATGAAACCACGCAAGAGCAGGTGGTCCCACACCTGCCCGGATTCCGGGTCCGTAATAAGGCTCTTTAGCTTGCATCTTCGACACAGACATCTTATCTCCGTCTCGTTCTTTTGAAGCATCTCGGCCTTCACGGACCTCAAAAACCTATTCACGATGCCTTCGGTCATCGTGCGGACCATGGTCGCCTGCGGGGTAGAGCAAAACGATATTTTAGAACCAAGAAAAAATTTGGCATGACTTTCCCTAAAAATAGGACCAAAAAGAATGCTTAATGCCAAAATTCTCGCCGAAACGGAAATGAATCAACATTCCGGCAAAATATTGGCAACTATCGCATTTCAAATACTGGTACACCTCCAAACACAAACACATATGCAACACCACAAACATATGCAACACCACGAACATACATAGATCTAGCTAGGCCATAAAAAGTGCATGTGCACATTGTTGTAGGGAGAACAATATAAATATAGTTTCCCCCCTTACTTACCTATCAAAACAAGGTAATTTAACCACTTAAATTGAATGAATCTATGGTGGAAATGAGGTGAAAAAGAGGAGGCACCCGAGACAAGGAGGAGGTGGAGAGAATGAAGTGGAGAGAAAGTGAGTGTGGGTAGGAGAGGCTGTCCAAAATATCTTGTTGCTGCCCACTTACTAATGGCGCACCAACTCTAAATGCGCCATTAAAATCCAGGTTACTAATGGCGCACCTTCTGGTGGTGCGCCATTAGTAGTTTTGCAAAAAAAAACATACTAATGGCGCACTGTCCCACAGTGCGCCATTACTAGTTTAAACTAGTAATAGCGCACGGTGGAACAGTGCGCCATTAGTAGTTTTGCAAAAAAACATACTAATGGCGCACTGTCCCGCAGTGCGCCATTACTAGTTTAAACTAGTAATGGCGCACGGTGGAACAGTGCGCCATTAGTAGTTTTGCAAAAAAAGGAATAAAAAATATAATAAAAAAACAACATTAGTGGCGCACTTTCCGACAGGTGTGCCATTACTAGTTACAACTAGTAATGGTGCACTGTGTCTGGATGCGCCATTAGTATGTTTGGACAGGCGCACTAGTTCAAAAAGAATTCATACTAATGGCGCACCCTGGGCCAGGTGCGCCATTAGTAGTTTCAACTCTAATGGCGTATCAAAAGGTGGTGCGCCATTAGTATATACTAATGGCGCACCGCTTGTCTGGTGCGCCATTAGTGTCAATCCCATCTATAGCCCTTTTTCTAGTAGTGTAGGGTCCGCACGCTTAACGTTACGATGACAGTTTCATTATGAGTTTATATATTTTGATGTACCGAAGATTGTTTGGAGTCTCGGATATGAGCACGGACATGACGAGGAGTCTCAAAATGGTCGAGACATAAAGATCGATATATTGGACGGCTATATTCGGACACCGGAAGTGTTTTGGGTGATTTCGGAGAAAACCGGAGTGCCGGAAGGGTTACCGGAACCCCCCGAGGAAGTATTGGGCCTTAGTGGGCCTGAGGGGAGAGAGTGGGCAGCAGCCCAGGAGGTGGCGCGCACCCTCCCATGGGGAGTCCGAATTGGACTAGGGGAGGGGGGCGCGGCCCCTCTTTCCCTCTCCCTCTCCCTCTCTTTCCTTCCCCCTTCTCTCTTCCTAGTTGGACTAGGAAAGGGGAGTCCTACTCCTACTAGGAGGAGGACTCCCCCCTCCTTGGCGTGCCCCAAGGGCCGGCCGGCCTCTCCCCCTTGCTCCTTTATATACAGGGGCAGAGGGGCACCTCTAGACACGCAAGTTGATCTTCGTGATCGTTCTCTTAGCCGTGTGCGGTGCCCCCCTCCACCATAATCCTCGATAATATTGTAGCAGTGCTTAGGCGAAGCCCTGCGATGGTAGAACATCAAGATCGTCACCACGCCGTCGTGCTGACGGAACTCTTCCCCGACACTTTGTTGGATCGGAGTCGGGGGATCATCATCGAGCTGAACGTGTGCTAGAACTCGAAGGTGCCGTAGTTTCGGTGCTCGATCAGTCGGGCCATGAAGACGTACGACTACATCAACCGCGTTGTGCTAACGCTTCCGCTTCCGGTCTACGATGGTACGTAGACAACACTCTCCCCTCTCGTTGCTATGCATCACCATGATCTTGCGTGTGCGTAGGAAATTTTTTGAAATTACTACGTTCCCCAACAGATAATAAAGCCCAATAATGTCCAAACAGTAGATAATATAGCATGGAGCAATCAAAAATTATAGATACGTTGGAGACGTATCGATGTCCTGCTTTGGGAGATGCATGTATTGGCACCGGCCAGGTCATAAAAAGTCGCGTGTTCTTGTGCGTGTGCTCATTAAAGAACTTGCTCTAGTGCCCTATAGTCTGGTTGTTAAGAGATTCACTGATATGAGCGGTCTTGGTACCTCGTGGACGGTACCTGTTTATGTGCTCAACGGAAGAAATCCTAGCCGGGGTCTGGTGGGTGATGAAGAGGTGCCTCCTCCATTGGGTGCTTCTCCACACCCTGAGCATCTACCTTTTTTGAATGTAATGCAACAAGCACAACACAATGCACAGGTCTGGCAACTCCAGAATGCGGCCAATGCCTGGGAAGCAGCTCCCCCGCCTCCTCCGCCACAACAAGGCTGGGGTGTGTGGCTAGTGCTTCCCCCTGTTCCGCCTGTGTACCAAGGCTTCATCTATAGAAGATTCACGGGTTATGAAGGCCCTTCTATGATGGATGGAATTCAGACTACAGACTCTGGTTTTGATGATGGCTTACGCGTTTGGAATGAGCATGTTGCAATGGTTGAAGATGTAGCTGACAGATTTATTCAGGGCAGTCCTAATGGGGATCTTTCTTTTCAGCAGGTGAATTCACATGATGTGGTTGTTGAATTTCCTGTGGAGGAAAACTGGCTTTCATTCATGATCTGTTTTTATTGCACGGTGTACACCCCGAGGCTTTGTTGGAATTCTAAAGTTGACAGCAACACTAGTCTCTGGGTAAGATTTGCCAATGGGCTGCAGAATACTCTGGTGGATCTAGTTGGAATTGCATGCTTCACAGCCATCCCTTTTTCACCATTTGAACCGGGAACTAATGTAATTTGCCAGCCTGAAGATGCTTGGTCCTATTGCTGTGATTTTGTGACCGATCAACTTAACAATTTTCTGCATCTGGAGTGTGCTGAGCCAATGACTGTGGAAGTCAACTCACAGTTGGAGAATGTGCCTCTTCTTGAGCAACAGCAGGACACTATGGAGCTAGATACGGTCCCTAACAAAAGGAAACGCAGAATGGTCACACTGATTGATGTGTCAGAAGTCAGAAGAAGTGTGAGGGCTACTAGGTACCAAGGTTTCAAGCCACCATCTCTGGCGGATAACAAGCGTAGGCCATCATATGTTAAGCCGAGAAGGACTCCTGATATACTGGAGATGCAGCATGGAAATGGAACTGAGGAAACATCTACTGCAACAAGCGTCCCCCTCCCACTGCAATTGAAACTTTGCAATATATTGGCACAACCCAGTGTGCTATTCCTCAGGTGGAGCTCACCAGTGAGAACCTACTTGCTCCTCTCAAGGGCAAGGACAATAACGAAGCTTAGGCTTTATTTAATTTCCCTGTTCCTTTTGCTCTGTTAGGATTTATCAGCGTATTTTTGAACTATTTAAGACGCTTTATTTAGCTTGCTTCAAGACTTTAATGGCCTTGGTTATGTGGAATATCTGTGGTTTGAATGCTACTACCAAATGTGATGCCCTTCGTAATAAGATTGATGAATCAAACTGCTCGATTGTCTGCTCGCAAGAAACTAAGAAATCTGATTTTGATCACTCTTTTATAAGAAAATGTTGTCCAAGGAGATTTGATCAATTTGAATTCGTTCCATCTGACGGCGCTTCAGGTGGTCTAGTCATTATTTGGTGTAGCAGTCAGTTTGTGGGCCAGATCATCCATCAGTTTTCCTTTGTGATCATAATAAAAATGACCTCGGTCCAAACAAATGAGAGTTGGTTTCTTTCTAATATTTATGGGCCATGTGATGGGCCTGAAAGATTAGTTTTCATCGATTGGTTGGATAATGTAAACTTTGAAGCAGAGGATTTGTGGCTGTTCATGGGTGATTTTAATTTCATGCGGTCTTTGGATAATAGAAACTTGCCTGGTGGAAATGTGGATGATGTGCTCAGATTTAATGAGATTATTAGCCACCTAGGATTTCTTGAAATTCCAATCAAAGGAAGGAAGTACACTTGGAGTAACATGCAGGAAAACCCCTTACTCGAACAACTAGATTGGTTCTTTTCTTCTCCAGAATGGATTATCAGATTCCCAAATACTTTGGCAAAACCTCTGGCTCGACCAATCTAAGATCATATTCCTTGTATTCTTTCTGTGGAGACTAAAATCCCAAGATCTAAGCTTTTCAGGTTTGAAAATTTTTGGCCCTCTCATCCTGGTTTTTTGGATGTTGTGAAAACATCTTGGTTAGCACCAATTTCGGCCTCTTCTAGTGCCACCAAAATATCAGCAATGCTAAAGAGACTAAGATATGCTTTAAAAATGGAGTAAGTCCATCTCAAAGCTAAAGCTTTTAATTGAGATTGTAATAAAGTTCTGCTTCAGCTTGATAACCTTGAGGATTTGAGATAGCTCTCCACCCCAGAGGCTAATTTCAGGAACATTCTCAAAACTCATGTGCTAAGATTGCTAAAATACAAAAGTGAATATTGGGAAAAATGGTGCACCTTTCGATGGGCAGTCCAAGGTGAGGAAAACACCAAATAGTTCCAAGCACGTGCAACGGAAAGGTTAAAGAGAAATGCCATCACTAATCTGCTCATGTCTGACGGTCGTTTGATTGAAAACCATGATGAAATGGCTGCGGCGTTTTATGATTGCTTTAAAAGAAGAATGGGGTGTCTAATCAAATTGAGTTTGATTTTGAACTCTCTGAGCTTATTCAAAAATGCCAAGGTCTTGAAGAACTTTCAGTACCGTTTACAAAAGAGGAAATAGATAATGTAATTAAGATCATCCCAGCTGATCGTGCACCAGGACCAGACGGCTTCAATGGTCTTTTTCTTAAGGTATGTTGGGAGATAATTAAATAGGATTTCTATGCTCTTTGTGAGGACTTCTGGAATGGGACAATAAACCTTCAGTGTTTAAACACATCTTTAATCACGTTGATCCCCAAAAAATTGACTCCTGAGACAGTCGATGATTATAGACCGATCTCCTTGCTAAATTGTGTGCTCAAGGTTATCACTAAAATTCTGTCTGAGAGGCTTCAATGCTGGATTTTAAAGGTAGTACATCGTAACCAATATGGGTTCATAAAGACTAGGACAATTCAAGATTGCCTCGGATGGGCGTTTGAGTACTTGCACCAATGCAAACAGTCGGGCGGGGAGATTGTGATTCTGAACCTAGATTTCGAAAAGGCCTTCGACACAATGGAACATTCTTTTATTCTTAAAATGCTAGAATGCAAGGGTTTTGACGAAAGATGGTGTATGTGGATTAAAATGTTGTTACAATCTGGATCTTCCTCGATTCTTCTTAATGGTATACCTAGCACAGAATTTAAATGCAAACGGGGAGTGAGACAAGGTGACCCGATATCCCCCTTGTTATTCATGCTCGCGGAAGATTTATTCCAGTCCTTAATTAATAAAGCATGGTCAGATGGTTTAATTGAACTACCAATCAGTTAGCCGGCTTCATAAGACTACCCGTTGTGCAATATGCGGATGATACATTAATCATTCTCCTGGCCAGTCAAAATGAGCCCCAGACAATTAAGGGGATTCTTGACTCATATGCTAAGGCAACGGGCCTGAAAATCAACTATGCAAAATCACAATTAACGCCAATTAATGTGAATGCGCAAAAACTTTGGATTTAGCCAGTGTGCTGGGTTGCCAGGTAGGAGATATGTTGTTTACTTATTTAGGACCGCCCCTTGGTACTACAAGGCCAACTGTTAGAGACTTGATGCCATTAGTCGACAGAATTGAAAGGAGATTAACTGGAATGGCTATATGGCTATCATATGGTGAAAGAGTTCAACTAATCAACTCTGCACTTATATCGCTCCTATCTTTTGCCATGTGTGTTCTCAAAATTCCACTAAAGTTGATCGACAGCTTTGACCATGCGAGGAGACACTGTCTGTGGCGGAAGGAAGTGGACAGAGATGCCAACACTCATTCCTTAGCAGCTTGGGATATGATCTGCCACCCAAAGAAAAAAGGGGTTCTGGGGATTTTAAACTTGCAGATTCAAAACAAAGCGCTACTGCTCAAATACCTCCATAAGTTTATGCACAAAAAAGATGTGCTGTGGGTGATGCTAGTCTGGAATGCCCATTATGATGAGTCACCCCCCCCCATGCAAAACCAAGTTGTGGCTCTTTTTGGTGGCGATATGTTTTCTCTCTAATGGACATTTATAGAGGGATCACCACATGTATTCCTGCTGCGGAAGATACAATTTTACTCTGGAAAGATGTTTGGTTGGACGAAAGACCGCTGATGAACACACATGAACACCTTTTCTCTTATATCAAAAATGAGAATGTATCATTGGCACAATACTACAACGATATGGGTCATGAGGATAATTTCTTCTTGCCTCTATCAATGGAAACTAGAGCTGAGCTGGATAACCTACAAGGGATAATGTCAGGAATAACTTTGGAACCTATGGGGACAGATGAATGGATTTTATGGTGGGTTGATATAGATTTTAAACCTAAGAAGTTCTATAACTTCATGTTCAGAAATATAGTGGCGCCACAATGCATCACCTCCATTTGGAAAACAAAATGCATCATGAGACATAAAGTGTTTGCATGGTTAATGTTGAATGACAGGGTCAATACAAGGGACATGCTCCTTAGAAGACATTTCAACATTGGGGAAGATCACAACTGCCCAATGTGTGACATGGAGGTTCTGGAAACAAACACCCATCTTTTTTACGACTGTCCATTTGCTACAAGGTGTTGGCAAACGGTGGGAATTCATTGGGACAATCAACTACACATGCAGCACAAATATGAAAGAGCTAGAACAAGCTGGCATGGTCCTCTCTTCAAGGAAATTACAGTTTTGACACAATGGAACATTTGGAAGCAACGAAATAATGTGGTTTTTTATGGGGAGCACTACAAAAAAATACACTTCCGTGACGATACGTGTTTGTCACAGTAGGTCGCGTTTTTTGTCATGCATGTACATCCATGAAGATCTTATGACAGAATCAAGATAGCCATACCTGTGTTGTCATAGAAGTGTTCCATGACATTACCAAAATTATCATCACGGAAGTGTCCACTTCCATGACGATAAATCGCGCGTCACAGAAGTGCTTTCGTCAAGGGTGACCCACACGTGGCATCCACCGTAACGGAACGCCGTTAAGCTATCGGGTCAGATTTTGGATCCGATAACCCGTTAACAGCCCTGGCCAATGGGAAATTTCCACGTGTAAAATTCTGATTGGCCAAAGGGAACACCTGTCAGCTTGTCAGTGGGCCAGATGTTGCCTGTCCATTGGAGGAGACATGCCTATGATACGTCGGCACGTGGCTGGGCCCAACAGAGGCCCATATAGGTTAAAAAGGTCGGCCCAGTCAAAGGCCCGTAGAACTTAATCAGGTACTAGTGGGCCAGCCCAATAACTGCCTGCTTAATAAAGGCCCATTTACGGCCCGAAGCCAGATCTGGCCCGTTAATTGTTCGCCCAATATTTGGGCCCATTTACGGTCTGAAGTCAGATCTGGCCCGTTAATTGTTCGCCCAATATTTGGGCCCATTTGCGGCCCGAAGTCAGATCTGGCCCGTTAATTGTTCGCCGAATATTTGGGCCCAACTACAGCCCAGCGACTTTCGGCCTGTTAGAGGCCTGATGTAGACATGGGCCCATTTCAGCCAGGTGTGACTTTCGGCCTGGGAATGGCCCGTGCTGCCCATGGGCCATATATGGTCTGACGGAACATCAGGACCACTAACGGCCCATGCTAAAGGTGGCAACAATTAAGCCCAATGTGACTTTGGGCCTGTTGATGCCTGTGCTAAGCTTTCGGCCTCTTAAAGGCCCATGATATCAGTGGGACAACTAAGGCCCGAGATATGTTTCGGCCTGGTAACGACACGTGAGCTAACTGGGCCCAAAACGGCCCGACATATGTTTCGGCCTGCTGAAGGCCCATCGGCGACTAGTGAAAGTTGAGGCCCAACATGCATTTTGGCCTGCTAAAGGCCCGTGGTTTCATCTCGACCGTAACAGGCTAGTACAATATTCTGCCTGTTAATGGCCCAACGCTACCTGGGCCAAACTAAGCGCTGGGTCGACAAAAGGCCCAACTAAAATATAGGCCGGTGTAAGTTTGGTCCTGGCGCAATGTGTGAAGGCCCCAATCATTCGGGCCCAAGAAAGACGCAGGCCGGCCCAATTGTGGCCCGCTAAAAACCTGGCCCGTTAGAGTCGAATGTTTCGGTCCGGTCGACTACATCTGATTTTTTTTCAGATAGCGAATGATGGCAGTAACTAGTAGGAACAAGAACAAAACTACTCTATACAATAACGAAATTACGGTATAGTAACTAAGAATAGACCTACACTATACAATAAAGGATTTAAGGTATATTACATCCACTGGGCATTGAAGTTCGCCACCAGTGATCATAAAGCGCAACGAAGAAGCAGATTACAAAAACTGGGCGCCATTGCAGCGTAACAAAATAATACTGAACTGAGACCACTTCCAAGACAGTTCAAGAAAGGTTAGCCTTGCGGGGGAACTGCTATGCAAGCTGCTGAGCAAGGCTTTGAGACCGGCCTAGCATGTCGGTCATAGCTTTCAGGTGTAGCTGTTTAGCGATGAGGTTGTCATTGGTGTTCTCCGCAATCTTTCTTAGAGATAGGACTTCAAGTTGAAGTTGAGTTGCAGAATGCCTTTCTGCTAGAACTTGGTACTGAAGAAGTCGAACTGATTCAGACAACGAATTTTGTGAGCTTGTATGACTGTTAGTCTCAAGTAACTTGAACACGGCATCAAGACAAGACTTTGGGGTTGTCTCGCTATCTTCAAGATGTTTTGCCTTCTTTGCTGCAATATATGTTGGGTTTGTCTCACAGCCTTCAGCAGACTTGTGCATGCCATCAGGCATATCACCCTGAAACAAAGCAGAGAGATGACAGGTTTTGCACGTGTATAAACAAAGATGATAACTATTCTGTCAATTCTATCCAATTTCAAATTAGAAAATAAAGAGTAAGTTCAAAATATCAATAGCATAATTTGGCATTGTTCATAATGCGGGGAGCTTCACCACACTACTAGATTACCATGTCAACATAACAAGCATAGATGAAGGGCAAAGAAAATCATTGTATCTATTTTGCTCTTTTGGATAATGTGCATGGCATGTTGTTCATATCATCAGCCACATCAGTAAGATAAAATAGGAGATGACAAGGTGCAAATGTGGGCTGCTTCACCACACACTGGATTATAGATCCACAAAAACAAGCATACATATAGGGAGTATTAAGTAATGTGCATGGTATGAATAAGGAATTTGGTTTTACAAGTAAAACTTAGAACTTACGGTTCTTACGAACATGCGGAGTATGAGCAAATTAAACAGCAGTTGAGGATAAAGGCTTTAGAAGGACTGACTTACATTATCAGTTAACACCGGCTTTATAATGCCCTTCTCCATGTCAAGGGAAGGATAACTCAAGAATTTCAGCACAGAATCTTCTTCATAAGCATTGCATGTACTCTACATTTTGTAGAGAGTAATTATAGATATGATAATATTGGAAGGTATAGAGGATAATGAAGATAATATGCAGAGTGATGTTACATAATCAACTACCAATCCCTGGTAGTACAAGCGTTATAGGACAAAATGTACTGACAAGAGCAATGGGCTACACTTCTGCACTGGCATTGTCTGTGTATTCTACTTGTTGGTAAGATTAAATATAGATCTGATCTTTTTTAGTAAATGGTGGGCGAGGGAGATAAGATGCAGAATGCTACAAAACGAACCAATCCCTCTTCCCATAATACAAGAGTGTTTTGAACACTGGTGTACTGTACAAAATGTTCTTATATTATGAGACGGAGGGAGTAGCTGTTAATGTAGGTACAGTGATAGACCATGTTCAGTCCTTACAAGAGGACTGCAGAGCTAAACCTCTTCAAAAGCATTGGATTGATTCTAAATTTATGTAAGAGTCCATACGGATCTTATAATGTCCACCAAATGGACGATTACAAGGCTAACATGTGCAGTGATGCTACATGATCAAATAGCTATGAAAGTAAGTATGGTCATACAGGGCAAGAGGTACTCACAAGAGCAATGCAGTGTGCAGTATAGTTGCGAGATTCTGTGGTCCCTTGAGAACAAATGTTCTTCTGCTAATAGTTTTTGTACAAGTGAGACATTAAGGCAAATGCAGAAATGTAGTTCAAATTGTGATGTGATATCATAGATAGTACCTTACGCTACAGCCAAGACCAATGTGTAACAAGATTATTCCAGTCACCGTCGGATAAATGTAGCACCGGAGACTTTACAGAAATTTCGTTCAGAGGCTTGCCATCGAAGTGCGCTTGCCTCAGGTAGGAATGATACTTCATCAACGAGTGCTTGAAAAGCGCAACCAACCCTTGCTCGTCATCACAATCCAGTGTGCTCCTGGCCTATTTAAAAGAATGAAATCTTGTGTCTTTTGTCAGCAAAAACATATGCAGTAATGACCTTGAATAACATTAGTACATTACTTACGCGTAAGTTGCAGATGAAGACTGGAAATTGTTCTGTGTCTGCGGTATAATCTTTCCATGAAGGAAAGATGCGCACAAAGTTCCTGACAACAACATAAGCTTCGTCTTCTAAACTATGAAGAAATGGAACATGGGTCCTATTTGCTGCAATTGGGGCTCTCTCTGGTTCGAAAAGGGATTTGGCAACTGGATTTGGTGTACTCTTTGCTGGAATGGGGGTTTTGTGTCGTACAGCTGGTGCTATGTCAACTGGCATAATCATACTGTTTGCTGCATTGGGGTCTGCTGAGTTGGGGCATCAGAAATGACCAGTGTAGTAGGTCTAGAGTCTTCTAGAGTTGGGGTATTTTGTGGGTCAGGTGATATTGCAACTACACCTAATGGGCTATTTGATTTATGAGGTGCCACTACCTTTTCCAAATACTTTGTTTGTGCTCCTCCACGATCAGCAATCGCCCTCTTCCTTTTGAACGTCTGATACACAAGAACAACATTTGAATGGATAAATATGGTATGATGACAGATGGAATATGTACTGAAAATGGATAGGCGGGGCGTATTCACATACACGATGTGTAAACTAAGCTAATGGCAGTTCAACAAAGTAGAAGCAATGCAAAGCATCAGTTGCAAGATATATGCGAGCAATGTAACCTTGGAAAGTTAGAGCAAGTACCTTGATGGGTGAATAAGATAGGGCATCTTCCTCTGACTCCTCCACTAGGGAGCTACATTGACTTAGGTCTCCCTCTAGCTCAGAATCAATGTTAGGATCATATTCCGAGCATGAATCTGTAGGTGGAGAGAGTTTGCATTGCATTGCATCCAGACTTGATTTCAGTCCCTTAATGCCAAGTTTGACAGCCATGGCATTGTTCTGCTTTATTCTTTTCATGCGTGCAAGCTCATAATCATTATGATGTTGTTCAGAATCTGAGATTCATGAAAACATAGAAGTAGTTAGATTATCTATGGAATGCATTGTAGATTCTACTTGGAGAGTGTCTCCCTATAAACCCCTGCATATGCAAAGTTCACCTCCCCAACCGTGCTGACCAGACCACACACAGAAATACAAACCCCTTATGTCTCTATAATAGGCAGGCACACATTTCAAAACTGAAGTAGGAACATTAGAATCATATGAAATTCATATTTGAACAAATAAACTAAGCAATTATGAGTGGCGTAATGTTTAGCTTCAAGGGTGGAGTGTTGGTAGTGCGACACAAAGCAAGTAGGCAGATTGTATTCCATGTAAAAGATCGAAACCTATGTAAAAGCTAGAAATGACACTTTCTTTCTATACAATGCAGTGTTCGTTACCCACACATGATGGAAGAGATCACATAGAGAAATACTATTCACTCATGTCTACGGTTCCAGTATTTAGAAACAGGGTGGTCCACCTTAAAAGAATATTGACAACAAATATGACAAGGCAAGCATAGATGTAGTGAATCAATCATTTACTTGTGAGCTTACTAGGACAAGTATGCAGAATTGTAACTGCAGTAAGAGATCGTCCAAAATCTGAATGAAGAAGTTTGTCTAGCACTTATTGTTTGCAACTAATCGACGTGAATAATTGGATATTATATCGAATGAGTAAGAAAGACAAGTAAAATTGTCAACAAACCTGGCTTGCAGTAGTAATCTAGGTCAATGTCACTACGACCAACAATCCAAAATGACTAGTTTCTGTTTCGAGGGCCGGAATTTTGAAAACCCTATGAACTTTAGAGGTACTAAAGATTACCAAAATACATCTGAACCATTAAATGTAGGTAGCACTGAGCACACAACAAACCCTAATGACAGTCCTGCCTAACGAGTAATGAATCAATTAGAAAATGGGTGATGAGGAGTGGCTGCTGAGTGTTGAGGACGTATCTCAGGATAAATTGGGTTGGCGTGGTGGGTGCTGCACGCCTGAGCCCTGAACGGACTGGGAAGGTAGGCACGGCGGCATGCCCGGGCAGCGGTGACACTGTTGGGCGAACGGCTCCTGGCCTCCTGTTAGTCCGGTGTCTCCTCCTAGAGTCATGCCGTCCGGAGACGGCAAGTCTCCGGCGAGGTAGGCGGCTGGGGGAGAGTAGAGATCGGAAGCGTGCATCAGAACAGAGGGGAATCGGGGCCTGGGACGACCCAAAATCCCAGGGTGGGCCGGCCCACCATGGGCACCCTGTAGAGATACACACCCGAGCAGCGAACATGCATTTTCGAAACTAATTTAGGAACATTTAGCTGACCAATTAAACAACTCTGTTTTAATAATATCAGATTCGTATTTGAACAACTAAGCTTGTTTAGCTCGATGGGTGGAGCACTATTATTATGACACGAAGCATGTATTCTGATCGTATAGTGATCATAAAAGGGGGAACCTCTAAGCATATTTTTTAGCAAAAGAGGGTTTCCCCTCCGATTTCTATTAAATAAACCACCACGGAACAAACATGATCAATTAAACCCTAAGCATGATCAATTAAACCGCATTATGGCTGTGCCATGGCAGATTTGAAGCTGCAAACCGGAGAAATGATATTTAGCATCCATTGTTTGCTTTGAACTAAGAACTAAATTCTAAGAGCTGAAAAGATAGTAGAGTAACCAAGTTAAGATCTATTTTCTGGTTGAGATCAAAAAGTTGAGGAGATATGAAGTACCACCTCTCTTGCGGCGTCGTGTAGGCATCGGGGGTGCGATGGCTGTCGGTGGCATTGAAGCAGATCTGCGACGGTAGACGGGTGCATCGGGGGATAAGTCCCATTGCGGTGGAAGAGAAGGTCGTGTGAGCGGCCCCGGCAAAGAGGACGACGGCGCCGATGAAGCGAGAGGACATGATGCAAGGCTATTGGTCTGTCGCCGTGGATGAGAAATAGTCATCTCTAGCAGTGGACGACGCGGTCTTGGTAGGCGCTCCGACATGGTGGACGACGGTGGCGATGGATGTGGTGGAGGACGGCGGCGATGGATGGGGTGGCGGACGGAGGCTGGTGTGGGGATGGGGTGTTCTAGCGCGGACGGTGTATGAATGGGAAAATGGAGGGAGAGGTACGGGGAACCATGTTTTTGGGGCGGGCCTGTCTGAAATATGGGAAAGTTATGAACTTAGCCCCCGTTTAAAATTTGGACGTCCCGTCGGTTGGGGATAGGACGGTAATCTCGCATCTCGCCAATATTTGCCCAGAGCAATTTCGGGCGAGGAGAGGGTGGTTGGCACCCATGGTTGGCGCCCACGGTGCATGAACGGGGATGATAGGTAGGGTGGTTGTGTCATGTCTGAGTGAAGTTACAAACCTGCCCCTATTGAAAATATTTGCCTACATCGATTTCGGCCGAGTCGAGTTTGTTTTCCCACCCACCGTGTATGAATGGGGAATGGAGGGAGAAACAGAGGTCTTTCGGACGAGCTTGAATCAAATGAGTTTTGCCGCCCATCTTTGACGCCCACCGTGTCGGAATGGGGTCAGAGGCGGTCGTGTCACGTCTAATTGAAGTTACTAACCTACCCCTATTTAGAGCAGTGGAAATCGGGCCGATGGATTGTCCGTGTAATGGGTAGATAGTAATTTCCATCTCCCACACTTGGCTTCGGGTAGCCGACCTGGGAGTGGACATTTTGCTGCTTCTTTCGAATTTTGGGACAATAAGCATCCACGTTTACCCTGGCAACTAAATCCGTATCCATTTTGTATTCCTATATTAATCTTTATAAATCATTCTATGTGTTTTTATATATCTTCAAAAGGACGACAAAGATGTATTCCACTGTCATATATGAATATGGTTTACAAATGCCGATACTCAAATTCAGAAACTAGAATCCAGTTTAAGGTGAATTCGAATATTTGGAACACTTCATGTCCAACTCAAATGTCACACGCAGCATAATGTGTACTCCCATTTAGATATGTACACAAGCGATGCATCAAGATTCAAATACCGAGTCAATCAACCAAGAATGTACATAACTAACAGACATATAAACACTTATAGAGTATATGGATCAATAATATCAACTAACATACATAAGCCAGGCCGCTGTACTTTTTTTTGGCTACAACAGCATCCTTTTTTTAGCCAGCATCTTGGCCCTTTCCGATGCATGCCACTTATGGTCCATCTATACTACTACTATTGTTGAATGCACATTCAGCCCGATTCGCATATTTGTAGGTCTGGCACAACAATCCAAATGAAATGTCTCCGAGTCTCATCAATTAATATAGACTTGTGCTCAAATAAAATTACAAACCAAAAAACAATTATTACATGATCTCTAAAACAAATGGTTTGATTGATTACATGAACAGACAACACAAAGGTTATTCAACTATGGAAAGAACATTTCACCTATGATTTACCAAGTAGGAATTTAATTTCCTTTTTTCCTTCAGGACCTTAACAATCTGGTCAGTCTCAGCTTGCTTCGTTTTGAAATCCATTAAATATTTAATGGTTGTCTTGAGTACTGCTTGTGATTGTGTTGTTTGCTTCCTCAACATGTCAACTTCATCTCTTAGTGTAGAAGTAGAATCTCTTTCTACCACTAGTTTAGCCTCTAGAGCATCAGCAGTTGGCAATTCATAATGCACGATTAGGCCAATGCCACTGCTGTGGGATGATGCAACGTCCAAGGGGACCTCGCTCTTTGATCTTGGGCTAACCTGTTTTGCCATTAAAGTTTCGATTGGATTCAGAAAAGTTGAAGTTAGCAAAACATCTCAACTGGGAGTTATAACAGCAAACCAGTTAAATAAACAAGGAATTAAAGAGTTTCAATTGGATGCTGAAAATTAGTTATTAACATCATTGTAACCTGCTGTTGCAGCAGCAAAGCAGTTAAACAAACAAGTAGATATTTAAGTTAAGGCAAACGGGTAATTCTTAATAGTAAGTATCAAACACATAGATAGGCGCAGTCTACAATATGATTAACAGGCTGTGCCATTATGTAATTAGTAGCAAACTAAATTAAGCCAAGCAACGTAATTGTACAATTTTGCAATACGTGGCTAACTAAAATTCCAAGAAGCAGGTAACTGAACTTACGCTAGTTCTTTGTACAGGCACACTGCAACTTCTTTTTCGCTTACAAGGTTGTACGAAGGAGTCCATGGCATCAATTGCTTGGATACGCAGTCTCAATACTTCTTTCTTCCCACACTGCATGGGTAAGTCGAATGGTTAATCTGGTAAGATGGTGCATCCTTGATATGTTATATGAGGACGTGTAGTCAGACTAGTTGTAGCCAAACACATCACACTGGCTTTTACTGTATATTTCATGCGATTACTTTTGGCATATCGAGATCTAAGCAATCTACAATAGGATGAAAAGACTGGCATCCTTCACATTATTGGCGAACTCAGTTCATAGAAACAAGCAATTCAACCATTTTGTGGGTAAATCAAAAGCGCCACTGGAATATTTTTCACTATCCAATCATACACGCAAAAAGGGGGGCGACGCCACCATAGGGGCTGGTATGGGCGGCCGCCTAAGGTGGCTGGAAAGTGTGCACCTAGTTTGAGTCGTCTAGGTTGGCCCACGCTAGTTTTGTTCATCCCAACGCACGAGCAGGCAATGTAAAAAATGAAGAAAAATGTTTCAATTTGGATGGGCCAATAACATAAGTGCAAGGAAGGCCCTATAGCAGGCTCGCGGCCCAAATGAGCGCCTCCCATATCGATCGACAGCAGGAAAAATCCCAACTCATTCGCTCCAGCCTCCAGTCTGGTTCGCTCCTAACCTAGCCGCCGCTGGACAGACCGACACAGCACTTCCTCGCGCCCTCGTTGGAGGGCGGTCGCCGGGCTTCAAGCGAACGGAAGGACAAGAAGATGAAGATCCAACCCTGGGTGTAGCCTGCGTGGGAGGCAGCGGCAGCAGCACGGGCATGGCATCGAGCTTGCGCAAACAGACAGTCACAGCTTGCAAGAGTAGCATGCGCAACGAGCAGGTACATCACATCCCTAATTATATCTAATTCAACTCTTCAATTTCTGGCCAATAGTTAAACCTCACGGTGTTGTAAAACTTCTTGTATGTAGGGAATCTATGAGAAAATGAAACCAATTTCTACTTATTTTATAACTCCCCGAATCAATACTGAACTGACTGAATCTGATGTATCTAATCAAGTTTCTGGTGCAAACATACAAGCTCATGTTGTTCTTGAGCCTGAAGTGTCTAATGAACAGACTGCTAATGAAGGATTTGATGTAAACATTTTACATGCTCCTGGTGATGAACATATAGTGTCTAATGAGGGATCTAATGCAAGCATTTTGCAAGCTCATTAAAGGATTTAGTGTCTAATGATGATCTACTATGTTGAGAGAGACAGAGATTTGCAGGCATTTATGACAAGCAAATTATAGTGCATTTTCATAGCTTGAGGAAACGTCGAGGTCATCTACCAGAAAGTCCCCGTATCATGACAACATAGCATAAATACTTTTCTAATTTGTTGTTTGAAACTATTGGCATACTTGTGCAGGATAGATATATTGATATGCAGTTTGTGCACTGGTTATACGTGCAATTACACTTTGATATTTTCAGCTAGAGAACGAATAATTCAAGCAGGTGCCGACCATTTTTGTAGTCCTTGTACACCATGTTGCATTTTGTGTTTTTTGGTGCTTGCATCATTTAGTGTTTATAATCTGAACTACTTTGGATCATTAGCTGGTTTTCAAAGTGCATGTAGCTTCACATTTCTCAAGTTATGTTGATTTCCAGAGTGCAAGTGCCTTCGTATTTTTTAAGTTAAATGTTCGCCCCTGGTAACTTGAATTCATTGATCAGCCACTGCACACAAATCATACACGAATGCCAGTATGGATTAAATGAAATACAGGGACTTACGCTAGCTCGTTGTACAGGCTCACTGCAGCTCTGCTTGCGCTTGGGATGTTCCATGTACAAGTCCATGTTACCACTTGCTTGGATGTGCAGGCCTTGTGCTCCTTGCATCCCCCTCTGCATTTTTGACACGGCGAATGGTTGATCAAATAAGAGGAATTGACCTTGATGTTGTACCGGAGGACAGATACTTACAATGTTATACGGGTGTGCAGGATGTGTACTAGATCCCGTAGCGCCGTCATGCTTCGCTAAAAAATGGATCTGCTTGTTCCAGATGATATCTCCAGAAGAAATAAGAGTTAAAGTCAGAGTTGCATAGGCGTGTAAGCTAAGAGAGCAGTGAAAGGATATCCAAACATCGTCGGAACAATGCACAAGGGAGTGATGTGTGGATACCTAGTTCAGGCCGGTGTTTGGGCATGCTCGCCTAGCTAGAGTGCGGGTCACTTCAAAGCCGTTGAGGGTGATGCGCTGGCGTTGGCTGGCCACGCACGGATGCAGATCTTGAGTGGCAGCGGAGCGCTACGATGCGGTGAACGAGACCGTTGGTGAAGCCCCAACGGCCTCGGGCGGCGGAGGTGGGACGATGTGCTCGGTGAATTAGCCCCGGTGAGCTGGGAGACGGCGTCGGTGAAGCGCACCTGATGCGGTGGAACTCGGTGTCTGTGAGGCACGTCGGTTGCGGCGGCCGACATTGTCGGTGGACCACCCAGTGCAGTGGACGAGAGCGTAGATGAGGTAGCTCCGGTGCGGTGGTGAAGCGCGACCGTCGTCTTCGTCGTCGTCATCCGGCACAGAGGTGGGGAACGGTGGGGAAAGAGACGAGACGAGGGGCGATTCGAGGGTTGGCGGCGAATTAGGGATTTGAGCAAAATCTGGGGCGGAAGGGGATGGTGGAGAAGAGAGATTTTGCAGGGCTGTAATTGGGGCCGCCAGATATTTCAATCCGAAACGTGGAAGCGCGAACTTATATTGTCGTTGTCCTTTTTTGGGGGAGGGGGGCTGGGTGGATGGGTGCTATGCGTCCGTCCGACACACGCGACCACCCCGACAGGACTATGCTTCGGTGCCTTAAGGCACCTGCCTTTGTGTCCATGACATGTGGGCCCAACAGGTGGCTGGCCCACATGTAAGTGACCCAAAGGCAGTTGCCTTTAAGGCACCAAAGCAGCGTCCACCCCGATACGACCCTGGCCTGCCTAGTGCGCCTACATTTGAGAATGCAAACGAATCTTCTTTCATTTACAAATGAATCTGTATGTATTACCATGCCCGTGTTTTCCTTGCAATAATTAGTCATTCAAAACGACATACTCCATCCATTCACTTTTGTAAGTCGTTTCAGACAACTTAAAATGAATTGTTTTGCACATTGTCTGAAATGTCTTCAGGGTCTTATAAAAGTGAACAGAGGGAGTACTATAAATTAATTAATGAGGAGTTATTTGAAAAAAAATCGAAACGGTACCCACGCTAACGTGGATTAGAGTGTGTGTCACATAATTAGTTATTTGAATTGGAGTGTGTGTCACATAGTTAGTTATTTGAATTAGAGTGTGTGTCACGTAGCGATCTCCAATTCTAACATGGATTTCGCATTTCACTGTATCCACGCTACTTTTTAATACAAATTCATATGTATATGATGAACACCATGGTAGTGAGAAAACTTTTGGATGGATTCAAACATATGACCTACAAAATAGCACAACAAACTGAGTCAATGTCAACTTTTCGAAACTTAGTATGGCACGAATTCGAAATAATTACTCGTATGCCTGGTCCTCGGTTCAAATCATACAATGTACAATGAATTGGCATCGATATTAAGTCTCGTACTATGTACATTCAAATGTTGTTTTTAGCCCCCCCCCCCCCGCACAAACGCTACATACTTCCTGTATTGGTCAATCTTCCTCTCCTAACCACCTTAGGAAGCTATCGGTTTCCAACACACTTTCATTCTTTCTCTCCATGTTTCGATCTCTAAGTCTCTCAACTACACAACCCTTTTTCCACTCTGTTACCAAATGTATTTACCTCACACACCCGCCATTGCACCCCATGCTCTCCCCATCTCCCTCTCAACCTCTCGCGCTAAATACATGCATTGCCTATCTAGCCCCCCAACCTCTCGTGCGCACGCACGCACGTTGTATATCTAGGTCACTCCCTCGAGACTGTCTCACTCTTTCTTCCGCACGACGGGCCACACTCGCTCAATCTCGCTCTCTTTATCTGAGTCTCGTTTAACCCCGTTTTCTTTCACACACAAATGATATATCTCCCCATTCGGGCCTCGATCGACACATGCTATACTCTCTCACGCAGATTGTCTATCTAGGTCAGTCCATCCAAGCCGCCGCCACTCTTTCAACCTCATGGTGGGCCACGCTCACTGAATTTCTCTCTCTCTCTCTCTCTCTCTCTCTCTCTCTCTCCGTATGTCTTGATTGACCTTGCTCTTTCTCAGACAAAAACGATATATCACCATGTTTGAGCCCAATTCGACCTATTCATATTGTATACTCTCTCACGCACATCCTCTATCTAGGTCACTCTCTCCAACCCATCTCACTCTTTTGATCGCATGGCGACCCTATGTGATCGGTTGACCTTGCTTCCTCCCACGCACAAAATATATCTACGCGTCTGTGACTGGATCATCTCTCAAGCTCTATCTTACAGCCCTCACCCTTGCCAAAAAGCTCAATCGGACAATATCTCTTTAGAGCATATATATTTGTTCAATGAATGTCGGACCACACTTTGTCTCTCTATCTATATGTCTCTTGATTGACCTTGCTTTCTCACACCGTATCTTCCACGCGTTGAAGGAACTACCTCTCCATCCCTCGCAAAGCCGGAGCTATTTACATTGCGAGGGGCACTCCAACCTTGGATTAATTTGTGTAGGCACTTATTCCGGTCTGTTTAGATTATATTTTCGTAGCATTCGGCCCACAACTACTCCAAACACCGTTGCAACCCACGCAACTCCCCTAGTTGATTTCCCTCTGGCTAAGTCATCGCTCTCTCGCACGTCCTTTCTCACCTTCAATGTCACACCATGGTATTATTGAAAAAACTATGTTGTTCTCTTTAATTATTATAAATAAGCTACAAAACTACACACCGATAGTCCACTTGGAATGGAACAAATTTCGACCCACAAGTTAAAGTGCTACAAACTACACACCGAGGGGCCCACATGTCATGAAACAAATTTGGACCCATATACAAATTAAAAAATAAAGGACGAGGATCGAACATGCGACCGGGCCTTCAAGTCACACGTCAATAGGCAACATACGTAGAATAGCAATGTTTGTTGTACCCCCTTTGTTCACATAATGTTTTTATATTACCACAGCCCAATTAATGGATAACATGTAATATTATTTTTAGTACTATTCGCCTTTACTTACTGGTGGGTTCCATGTGTGTTCTCTTTCTCTCTCTCTCCTCCCCTTCTGTGTTTAGACGCACAGGCAAACAGGAAGAACTCGCGGGCGATGTTGCCGTTGACCATATCTGGACGCGTTCACAAGTCACGGCACCAGTTTCACGTACTAGCAGCACTAGTCAGTGTGTACGTGCAATGCACGTTAATTTGGAAGTATATTAAGTGCATGAGGATATTAACTACTAGGATATTATTTGCGTGTTGTCATGTGATTAGCACTATTTTTGGCATGAAATTAACTGCACGCTAAACGTGTTGAGCGCTCGACATTGAAGTAGTCTAGGTTGTTGGATGACAAGGAATACATGTGGCTTGATGATGTTTTATATTTAATTTGATACGGCTCTAGCAGAACATTCAATCGATCAAACCATACATTTCATTCAGTCTGACTCTGACTATAAATTGTACGATGATTGATATAAAATAAATGGAAATGATAAATGTTCGGATTTTAAGCATGGCAATCCGAACATTTTTCATGGCAAATTTAGATTACGCGGCGGCGGCGGGGGCGTCTTGCGGTGGGAAGCGGCTCCTCTGTCGTGCTCTGTGTGTCGTCGGGCCACTGACCGACGGCGACGGCGGCGTCTTGCGCCGTTGTTGGCATACTCCTGGGCGTTGGCCTAGCTTCAAGGAAGGCCAAAATGTTCTGGACTTCAGAGTGAGTCAACTGGCGGGAGGAGGCGACTGGCGTTGGTGCAAGGAAGCGGTCGACGGCGGCCATCCATGTCGCTGAGGGGGGGGCACTGGCACCCGCGCGGGGATAGGCGCTGTCAACAGCGCGGCGGAGACATTCATGTGCACGGGCACCGGCACGGGCGCGCACGTCAGTACACGCGTAGACGCATGCGCTGACAGGTGCACGGGCACCGGCACAGGCGTGCACGTCAGTGCATGCGCAGGCGCATGCGCTGGCAGGTGCACGGGCGCGTGAAAGTCGGCGGGGACCTCGTGGAACCCCGTGGGATCAAGCTCTGCAACAATGTACGGCTCCCAGCCCATCAATGCCACGGGGATGGGCGCTGGCGCAGTCGGGGCGACGGGAGCCGGAACGGGAGCGGGGATAGGCGCGGCGTCTTCCCGCAAGGCCAGTTCAAGCTCATCCCAAAGCGCCTTATGTTCTTGAGACTCCGGCTAGGTGTCTTCCTCAGGAAACTGGAACACTAAGGGCATACCATCGTGATGCGGCATGGCGTACGTTTCGGTCATGCTAGTTGGAGGTAGACGACAGGAGAATCAGAGAGGAAGAGAGAGGATTGTAGCGATACCGGGTAGTGCGGGGTTGATTTTAAACTACGGCGCTGGCGACATTAAAAGTGAGAGCAGTTGGGACGACGGTGGGTGGCGGAGCCGGGTCAAAGGGCTCGCCTCCCGGTGAGCCTGCACAGCGGTCTGCTCGCACGCGTCCCTGACAGCCGGCGCAGTGGTCTGCTCGCACGCCTCCCGTCGACTCACACGCTTGCTCGGACGGCACCTGCCGATGAGAAGCGGGGACTCGTGGCGGCACGTAAATGTCCACAGTTTCGATAGTGAAAGTGTTCGCCTTAACGTGACAGGTCTTTGTTCCAAAATACCTTGGCTCTTCATTTTTGCAACTTGTCATAAGCAGCTTATCTCAAATTGAAGAAAAAACTTACGAAGTAATATTTGTGCCATATCACGTGACCATGCTTAGTTTCAAGAATTTATTCTCACTTTTGGATTTTCTAAAATTTAAGATCCAGGATTCGAAACAATATCATAACCTGCATCATGCAATAAATTTTCAAGCCGTACATCTGTCATGTTGTATTTCTTAAGAAAAGATTTGGTCAAACATTTTGCTTAGTTAGACTTTAGACAAGTTATATATGCAGAGTAAAAGGATAATCCCTCCATACCAGTGCATTTCCTGATATATTAACTCAAGTACTAGGCACGAACAAACAGGCTCAATTTTGTGCTCATCCTGGTGTAGTAGTAGTAGTAGTAGTACTAGGCAATGCAGTTGACGGGTGACCTTGACGAGCGGCGACCGAGGGAATTGAACCGTGCTCGGCATGGTAGGTAACGTTGTCTAGTTAATAAAGCATCCCTCTGTTGTTCATCGGTAGTCATTATGGACCGGGGACATGAGGGGAATTTCCTAGGGCTGGAATTCTGGCCGCCAGATATTTCGACTTGAAATGCTGAGGCTCGACTGGTTGGGGTTGCCTAATGTGCATACCACGCACGCCACTGAAGGACACGAGCCCGGTTTTTTTAGGATCAACACGAGCCAAGGTCTGGCTGGTACGCTGTTGGGTCCTACCATTCGAGAATACGAAAGGAACCTTTTAAATTGCCGAATGAATCTATGTGTATTACAATACCCGTATTTTCCTTGCAAATACTAATCTCAATGTGGTAATTGATTTATGACGAGTTGTTGAATTAGAGTGAGTTTGTGATATAGTGATCTCAATGTGGATTTCACATTTCATGGTATCCCTAGTAAGTTTTCCAATGCAAATTCAAATTTAAAAGATGAAAAATATGGAGGTGAGAAAACTTTGTATGTATCAAGCATATGACCACACACACACAGAGAGATACACACGCACGAACACAACAACAATCCAATAAGTATAATGCATCTATTTTTCCAAACCATGCATGTATGACACGAACTCAAAAATACTCCTTCTATTTCTAAATATTAGTCTTTTAGAGAGTTCAACAAGTGACTACATATGGAGCAAAATGAGTGAATCTAGACTCTAAAATATGTCTATATACATCCGTATGTGCCAGTCCATTTGAAGCCTCTAAAAAGACTAATATTTAGGAATGAAGGGAGTAAAATGTAAGACATCCATGGTCCTCAGTTCAATAATTAAAATGAACATGAAACTGAAACATGAATATTAAGTCTAGTACTACAGTACATGCAAATGTTGTGTTTAGGCGGAGCTATGATTGTCGGGGGTCAACCCCTCGACCTTAGATAAAATTGTGGAGCTCTGTTTAGGGTTGTTTAGATTATATTTGTCCCCACCCTCCCAACCACCGATTGGTTGTGCACCCTCCACCCCTCCTCCCCGGGATAATATCATGTGCCCCCATACCTTAGATGCTATATGCCGATACAAGTTGCTTGGAGCTTGTAGATCTGAGATATAGCAGCTCACATGATGTGTCTTAATATTTTTGCAGGAAACCTTGATGAGTTTGAGAATTGCACACAATTTGTACAAAAACTACTTAGATGCCCTTTGATCCCATATCCAACAACCTCGAAGCTCATATCACCGTAGCATCTAAGATGAAGGAGGACATCATATTATCCTGTATGTAAGAATATCATGTGCTACCACACCTTAGATGCTTTGGTGATACAAGCTCTTCAGAGGCAAGGAGAGCTGGTCCAAATCAACTTTGAAATTCTTCAATAGCAGCACGCAACTGCCGAACTGATCTATCCTCCGAGAGATTTTGATGTAATAATCTGGCATGGTGAAACAAGTGTCCTGTGTGTATAAGTAGTACGACAGTATTATTTATCACATGGTATATCGTTGATAGAATTGCAACTCTGTTGCTGGTTAGGAACTGTCGTTCGATTTCATTCCAACAGTTGTCGTGCTTTATTCAATTTTGTGTATTCACCTTGCGACAGCATCTAAAACCAGCGCCGTACCGATTGCTTGCAATATGAAAAGCGCTGAGGTAGAACACATGGGCCCCTAAACATGCAGGGTCGGCCTGCGGCCCAAAGTCCAAAACCGTGAGCCTATCTGAGTATTATATTCTCAGCTGAACCCCCAAAATGCCCGTGCATTGCAGAGGAAGTATATTTCTCGGCAAGGTGAGCCTGTGATATAAAATATTTGTATATTTCTTTATAGAGGGAGTATCTCTCTGTCAAAAAATATATTTATGTGTAACTAGTTACTCCTGTCTTTCTACTTCCTTTCGCTGATATGTGGGGCAACCGGCAACGGGATCCACGTGCCATATGCACAAATTAGAGTGCACAACTTCATGGTAGACACACCCCGGTCGAAGCGCCGCAGTAATGCCCAATGAGCCGTCAAATCACAACCCCCCCTTTCCAGCTTTAGCAGTAAGCTGGACGGACAAAGTGGCAATATTTCACTGGGCCTGAATCCCCTTCTCCCTTATCTGCTTGTTCAGAGAAAACCCCCTTTCGGCGATTGCATAGGGTTTTCTCATGGAGAACCAGGTACGAATTCTTCATCCATCCCTGATAAATCCAAGTCCCTTGGTTGCAGGTAATGCTAGGATGGCAGCCGCCGCCGTTGATGAATTTTTCTTCCTACTGAATCTAGTGTGTTTCATTTGCAGTGCCCAAAGTGCGAGTACCCTACAGGTTTCTGCGCCCTCGACGAGATGCCACACTTGTTCCTTCTCATCCTAACACAGCATTTTGAAACGTGAACAATATGTTGCTAGAATCCTCTTTTCTATCCGGGAGGCTGGGTTTTTTTTGAACATGCTGTGTTCTCATATTATTTTTCCTGCAGTGTATTATTCGCTCTGCTAGAACACATGTACTCAAGATGCTTGGCCTTGCCATAACTGAATACACTAGTTTAATGGTCATAGTGAAGACAAGCCATGGATATAAGTTCCGAGTTGGGTTCATGAACAAAGAATATCACTGTTTTTTTATGGCCGAACTTGGATAAACTTTCTCAAGTGTTACAGACTGAAAGTTGGCGCACGAATGTTGATGGAAATAGTAGAACCTGGTCTCATCTTCACTGCGATCTTCCACCCCGACGTCGTTCCAATTGTTCATCCATGTTAGTTTTGTGTCTGGTTCTTGCTTGTTGCCTCGATTACTTCTTAATCCACCTATTCTGTCTAACTAATCACAATTTAACTTTAGAAGTAGCAACGAATCTCTCACGAAGATGCTACTTCTAACTAATATTTTCTTATAATTGGTGGCACGTGTAGGTTTTTTTAGAGTTAAGCAGTCTGCTCGTTTGTTACTATGTAATAACTCGGCTGTTACTAATGGCACTGAAGTTGACTGGATCGACATCCACAAGTTCCTACACTTTATTGATCGTCTTGAGGTCCTCGTGTGGCATTTCAATGGTGGAAGGCCAGTGGGATATGTGTGCCACTACTGCACTCGTTGAACAGGTCCAACTGTGTCGAGAAACTTATGGTACGAGCTGTTTTCTGTTATATATGTTGTTCATAAACTATTGCTTATACACAACTTTACAGCTGTGATCTTCTTGAAATAGGAAATGCCGAGTTCTATTGTTCCTATACAGATGCCTGACCATCGTCGGGTCAGACTTGCGCTTTGTCACATCATGATGTTTATGTCGACCTACTCAATTCCCCTTGGAGGTGAAAAGATACTTATTCATGGGTGGTCTCAAATAATGAAGGCTCTTCCATCTTGGAGAATAGGACAGAAGATTATGTTCATGCTTTTCCATGGCTCTAAAGCGAATATCCTGTTTATTGACCACGTTGCAGGATGAGGCCGCTTTCAAAAGGTTGTGGATGCGCGGGGTGGCGTCTGGGCCTTGTCCTGGGGCTTGGCGGCCTCACCCTTGGTTAACTGTAGGCAAAGTAGCACTGTTCGAGGCGTGCTTTGTACGGTTGAACATGTATAAGTACTCATACTGCTTTCAGCTTTGGTTGTTAAGTGGCCCTGCTGGTTTCAGTTAAGGTTGTTAAGTACTCCTGCTGCTTTTACAGTCTGTCATGTTTCTTCAGTCCTGTCTTCCTCCAGCCGCCAAAACCAAACCAGCACCAGCGGGGCCGCCTGCTTCCGCCTCCCATGGCTGGCTGCGCCTCAGCGCACGCATCGCCGCCCCACCGTCTCCTAAATCGTTAACGCTGACGTCCTCCGCGTGCTTTGGAGCGCTCGCCACGGTGCTGCCCTCTCGCATTGTCAACATGGTCAACAAACAACAGGAATCGGCAGAAGTATGTGGAGAGGATGACAGTAGGGGCCCACCATGTCAGTGTATGAAAAATAAAATGCTTCCTCCTAGTGTTTTCCTGACATCTGGGACCCACGACACTGTGAGCGTATATAGGCAATAGACAAGAGAACAACACAAGATCGTCTGACACCTGGGACGTAGCTACTCGAGCAGTATTTTTTTGTTTGTTATTGTTGAGACGGAGCAGGGTTTGAATTGGGCTGTGGCCCGTCTAGCCCAGGCTTATATTTTATGTTCACCATGTGACCAGCCCAGCTATTTTTTCTTCGTGAAAATGAGCCCAGTTTATTTTTTCTGAAGAATACCCAATCCAGGCCTACTTATTTTTCTACGCCCTGATGGGCTGCAACTCTTTCAAGACGCCTGCAAATCTTGAAAGTAATATGAAATGGGTTGTAAATATAAAAACAGATGACAAATTGGCAATTACTTTATAATTTCTAAAAAAATCACATTTTCAGATTCCTATTTCACTGGGGATTAACCTAATTTAAATATATCTTCAAAGTACTTTAAATCTGGCTCGACATTTCGGTATTAAAAATAGTTTGGAACCCACAGAAATATGCGAAATTGGCCCTGGACAACCAAAAAAACGACTGCAATAAATTGCATAAGAAGTTTCCATGAGCTATATATAAATTATTAAAAAAAGAGGGAGTGGTCTGACTTGTGGCCTATTTAGTTGACGCGTATGCAAGATTTTTTTAGTTATTATATATGTCAACAAACGATTCTAGCAGACGTAACCGTTGGATGTCAATCCAACGGCCGTCGTGTTTCTTCAATCTCTGATCTTCTTGCTCCAGCCGCCAAAGCAGCGCCGGCGGCACAGCCTACTCCCGCCTCCCGTGGCCGGCTGTGCTGCCGCGCAGGCCTCAGCGCCCCCTACTACTCCCACCGCTGGTCAGGGCATCCCTCTACTCACCCACACCCCCTGTTATTCTGTAGCGACGGCAGCCTCACACCGTAGCCGAACCGGTGAACCCTCGTACTCCTCTCCGCGCGGGATTCCACTGCCGCATCTTCCCTAGCTCCGTGTCGTCCCCTTCCTAGGCATCGCCGTCGTCCACCGCCGTGGTGCTCTTGGCGCGGCGTGGTCAATGTGGCCAACGACCGACTTCCATCGGAAGAGTACTGTACGTGGAGAGGCTGACAGTTGGGTCCACAGCAGCCGCAAGGAAGTGCCTCCTTATTACGCAGAAAATAATTATTCCTCCACCTCACAGCAGGGACCCACTGGACGGGCCACCAGTATTTCATGAAAAAAACGTTTCCCCCTGACTACTAGGACCCACAGGACGGGCCACCGTATTTCGTGAAAAAAACGTTCCCCCCGCTGTCAGCTCGGACCCACCGGAAGTGCCTCCCTATTACGCACAAAAAATGAATACCCCCTGCTAGCTGGGACCCACCTTGGTAGGAGGCTGACTTGTGGGCCTACTAAGTTGACTGGGATGGAGGCCTTTGTCAGCTTTAGTCAATATATGAACGATTCTAGCTCTAGTGACCGTATGATGTCCATCCAACGGCCGTAGTGCTTCTTCAAGCTCTGGTCTTCTTGCTCCAGCCGCCCAAAGCAGCGCCGGTCGTGCCGCCTGCTCCTGCCGCTCGTGGCCGGCTGTGATGCCGCGGAGGCCTCACCACCCCCCTACAACTCCCACCGTTGGCCAGGCCATCCCTCTACGCACCCACACCCCCTGTTATTCTGCGGCGACGGCAGCCTCACACCGCAGCCGAACGAGTGAACCCTCATACTCATCTACGCGTGGGCATCCACTGCCGCGTCTTCCCCGGCTCCACGTCGTCCCCTTCCTAGGCCTCGCCGTCATCCACCGCCCTGGTGCTCTCGGCGCGGCATGGTCAACGTGGTCAAGGGATGGCTTCCATCGGACGTGGACTGTACGTGGAGAGGCTGACAGCTGGGTCCATGGCCGCAACAAGGAAGTGCGTCCTTATTGCGCGCAAAATAATTATTTCTCCACCTAACAGCTGGGACCCACTGGACAGGCCACTGTATTTCGCGAAAAAATGTTTCCCCCTGACTGCTGGGACCCATCAGCTACATCTTCGCACGCAAGGAAGTGCGTCTGGGCAAAAAAAAAACGATTCGCCCCCCTGACTGCTGGCACCCACCAGCTACATCTTCGCAGGCAAGGAAGTGCCTGACAGTCGGGACCCACCTGGTCGAAGCATACGTATTGTTGTCATTCTGGTCGCAAACGTGTACGTACATATATGCTGGTGGATGTAGAGGCACGCACGTGTCATAGTAGAGGCGCGTACATGTCGTAGTAGAGGCGCGCACGTAGCATGTACACGTACGTACAGTGGTCAGGGTGCAAGAATGAAAATATGGCCACATATGTGTACATACGGGCGGGGTCTCGAACGCCTACTCGCGCATACATACGGCCAGGGCTCGTGTACATGGCTGGGTCGGAACGGAGAAACAGTGTCGTCGTCGTGTTCATGGGGAGGCAACGAAATGCGACGTGTTCATGGGGAGGCAACGGAATGTGTCGTGTTCATCGGGAGGCAACAAAACGCGTGGGAGCCAACCGGCTGGGTCGAAATGGAATGCGTGGTCGTGTTCATCGGGAGGGCTTGGACGGAACAAGTGATGGAAACGAGGCCTGGCGTACCGCAAAATGGAGGAAACGGACCTCCTACGGTCGAAACGGGGGTCCTGTTGATCAGGAGGGGTGTGGCGTACCGCAAAACGGACGAAACGGACCTCCTCCGGTCGAAACGGGGGTCATGTTCATCGGGAGGGGTGTGGCGTACCTCAAGATGGCAACGGGGCCCCGAAACCCGCGTCCCCATGGGTTTTTACCCTATTAGGGGACGGGGATGGGCATCTTTTCATCCCCGCGGGGCTGTTGTTGGGCACATTATACAACCCGACACATTTCGTGGGTTTACACTCGTTTCGGTAGTCCCCGAACCCGAAACCCGACAGTACCCGCGAAATGCAGTTGGGTTGAGGATGAAGAGGAGGATGTGGCTGAGGAAGGACACGTATTTGGTTCCAAGAGAAAGCTCACATCAATTGTTTGGGTTGATTTCAAGAAAGTGAAGGTCCATGGGAGATGGAAGGCACAATGTCTTCATTGTAAGAAGAAACTTGGAGGGGAATCAAAGAATGGGACAAAGCATCTTCATGTTCATTTGGCGGCTTGTACTATGAAGAAGGTCCATAGCAATGGTAAAACATTGAGCCAATCTTCTTTGAGGTTCAGTTCTAGTAGCCATGGAACTGAAATCTGATCATCTTGTTGCTGAAATCTGATCATCCTTGTTGTTCAAATGTGGTATCATGCTGCCGAAATACACTCTATATAGCTGTTGAACCATCGACTATATTTTCTGTTGAAACTTGATCAAATTATGCTGCTGAAATGTGTTTGTTTTGCTGCTGAAATGTTATTCTTTGCTGTCACTAAGTTTGTTTAAATATTTTGATTTTCTTGTGGGTTCCCCGAAACCCGGTGGGTTTAGGGGACGGGCGGAAAACTAGCCCCGCGGACGGTGATGGGGACGGGGACGGGTTTACGATTTTCTCGTGGGGATGGGTTTGGGAAGGCAAAACCCGATGGGTTTCGTCCCCATTGCCATCTTGAGGCGTACCGCAAAACAGGACTCCACGGGATACTATTCATCTCCACCGTCGACCTCCTCCAGCCTCCACGGGCTACCGTCGACCTCCTCCAGCCTCCACGGGCTCCTGTTCATCCAGCCTCCACCGCACGCTACTCCACCGGCTATTGTTCAACCACCCCTCCACCGTCTACTGTTCATCCTGCCCTCCACACCACGGGGTCCTGTTCAACCACCCCTCCACGGGCACCCCTCCACCGTCTACTGTTCATCCAACCCTCCACCACACCACGGGGTCCTGTTCATCTAGAGGCAACGCCACCACTCACTGTTCATCCAAACCCCTCGCAACGCTCACTGTTCATCCCAGAGGCAGTATCGATCGGCTTCAGTTAGCAGCAGTAGCGAAGGAATCGCTCGATCGGGTTCAGTTAACAGCCATCATTGATCGCTCGGGTTCAGTAATGCATAGCCTACAGTGCAATCACTCGGGTTCAGTTAGAGCCCAACGCCTCGCTCGGGTTCAGTTAGAGCCAACGCCTCGCACACACGCGCGTACGTGTATGAGAGAAACGCGCATCGCTCGGCCCCCGACCTCCCACCGTAACCGGGAACTCCCCGAAATTTTCCTCGCCCTCGCTTCTACCATGGTTTTTTCCGTCATGGACAACCCAAAGAATGTCATGCAGCTGTGTCTCTGGCCCGCCCAGGACGAAAAGCCCATTTTCTGTCATGATTTTTTGTCATAGAAGTAGGAGCCCACCACATCTATGATGATACCGGGTTTTGTCACAATTATCGTCATAGAAGTGTCATATGTATGACAGAAAAAAATTTCATTCGGCCCAAAATGTCACGGATGTGTCTTTTTTTGTAGTGGAGGTGGCTACCCACTTTGAATGGCTGAGGAAGATCAAGGAGGATTTTGTGATTTTGGGTTTCAAGGTCAGCCCTAAAAAACTTTCCTTTTTGGAGGGGTTTAGCAACTCCCTTTCGGTCTAGACCTTCTGCTTTGGAGTCTAGCCTTTTCTTCTGTTATTTTCTTTTTTTGGTTATTGCCCTTGTTTGGCATTTCTTTTCTGTATGATACCATGTAAAATTTCCTGTACCCCCTCCCTTGTTAACCTTAGGTTAACAAATTCATTAATAAAAAGCAACAGTAGGAGTCTCTCCTGCTGTTTTCATTGGTCAAAAAAACTATCACCGTAAGCCATCCCAAAGGTCTTACTTGGCACAAACACTAATTAAAACACAAAAACACATCTAACAAGAGACTAGATGAATTATTTATTGAAAAAACATAACAAAAACACAAGAACAAAAATAAAATTGGGTTGCCTCCCAACAAGCGCTATTGTTTAACGCCCTTAGCTAGGCATAAAAACATAGATCTAGATGTTGTCATCTTTGGTATGCAATCTATAAGTAGCTCTCATAATAGGTTCATATGGAAACTTAATTTTCTTTCTAGGAAATTGTTCCATGCCTTTCCTGGGAGGAAATTTAAATCTAATGTTTTCTTCTTTCATATCAATAATTGCACCAATCGTTCTAAGGAAAGGTCTACCAAGAATAATAGGACATGTAGGATTGCAATCTATATCAAGCACAATGAAATATACGGGCACATAATTCCTATTTGCAGCAATAAGAACATCATTAATTATTCCCATAGGTTTCTTAATAGTGGAATCCGCAAGATGCAAATTTAAGGAACAATCATGAAATTCACGGAAACCTAACACATCACATAAAGTTTTTGGAATCGTGGAAACGCTGGCACCCAAATCACACAAAGCATGGCACTCATAATCTCTAATCTTAATCTTAATAGTAGGTTCCCACTCATCATAAAGTTTTCTAGGGATAAAAACTTCCAATTCAAGCTTTTCTTCAAAAGATTTCATCATAGCATCTACGATATGTTTATAAAAGCTTTATTTTGATTATAAGCATGAGGAGATTCAACATGGATTGCAACAAGGAAATACAATCTATTAAAGAACAATTATCATAACTAAAATCCTTGAAATCCAAAAGAGTAGTTTCATTGCTACTTAAAGTTTTGACCTCTCCAATCCCACTTTTATCAATTTTTGCATCAAGATATATAAACTCTGAATCATTGGGACGCCTTCTAGCTAAAGTTGACTCATCTGTAGTCCTATATTTATCAAGATTTATTTTAGAAAACAAATATTCAATAGGAGTCACATCAATCACTTTAAGATCTTCATCATTATTTTCACAAAAACTAGAATAACACGCTTTTACAAACCAATCTCGCTTAGCACGCATCTTAGCGGTTCTTTATTTGCAATCATCAATGGAAATTCTCATAGATTTTAGAGATTAATTAATATCATGCTTGGGTGTAATAGATCTAATTTTCAAAGAATCAATCTCAAGAGAAATTCTATCAACGTTCCTAGCCAAATCATCAATCTTAAGCAATCTTTCTTCAACCAAAGCATTGAAATTCTTTTGCGAACTCATAAATTCTTTCATAGTATTCTCAAGATTAGAGGGCATCTTATTATAATTTCCATAAGAATTTTTGTAGGAATTACCATAATTATTAGAGGAATTACTAGGGAACGGCTTAGAATTAAAATTACCTCTATACGCATTATTACCAAAATTGTTCCTACCAACAAAATTCACATCCATAGATTCATTATTATTCTCAATCAAAGTGGATAAAGGAATGTCATTAGGATCAATAGAAGCACTCTTGCTAGCAAACAATTTCATAAGTTCATCCATCTTTCCACTCAGAACATTAATCTCTTCAATTGCATGCATTTTTTACTAGTGGAAGATCTTCCAGTATGCCATTGAGAATAATTAACCATAATATTACCTAGGAGTTTAGTAGCTTCTCGTAAAGTAATTTTCATAAAAGTACCTCCCGCAGCTGAATCTAAAAGATTTCTAGAAGCAAAATTCAATCCGGCATAAAAAATTGTATGATCATCCACAAATTTTAACCATGAGTAGGGCAATTCCGTATCATCAATTTCATCCTATACCAAAATTGTGTAACACGTTCGTGGTCAAGTTGCCTAAGATTCATAATATCGTTCCTAAGGGGGATGATCTTAGCGGGAAGAAAATACTTGGAAATAAAAGCATCTTTACACTTATTCCATGAATCAATACTATTTTTAGGCAAAGATGAAAACCAAGTTTTAGCACGATCTCGTAGTGAGAATGGAAATAGCTTCAATTTAACAATATCATTATCCATATCTTTATTCTTTTGCATATCACACAACTCAATGAAATTATTTAGATGGGATGCGGCATCTTCACTAGGAAGGTTGGAAAATTGATCTTTCATAACAAGATTCAGCAAAGCAGCATTAATTTCAGAAGATTCCGCACTAGTGGAGGGAGCAATCCGAGTACTAATAAAATCATGATTATTAGTACTAGAAAAGTCACACAATTTGGTATTCTCTTGAGTCATCGTGACAAAGCAAGCAATCTAACACACGAGCAAACAAAGAGCAAGTGAAAAGACGAACGGAACAAGGGCAAAGAAAAGGGCAAATCTTTTCGAAAATCGTTATAGAAGTCGGGGAGAGGAAAACGAGAGGCGAATGGCAAATAATTTAATGCAAGAGATGAGAGTTTATGTTGGGTACTTAGTAGGCTTGACGTAGACCTCCCCGGCAATGGCGCCATAAATTCTTACTGCTACTTCTTGAGCTTGCGTTGGTTTTCCCTTGAAGAGGAAAGGGTGATGCAGCATAGTAAAGATAAGTATTTCCCTCAGTTAAGAACCAAGGTATCAATCCAGTAGGAGAAACGCGCAAGTCCCCAATATATGCACTTGCACAAACAATCAAACACTTGCACCCAACGCGATAAAAGGGTTGTCAATCCCTTCACGGTCACTTGCAAAGGTGAGATCTGATAGAGATAGATACAACTAAACAAAAGATAAAATATTTTTGGGGTTTTTTTTTATAGATCTGAAAATAAAAGATTGCAAAATAGTAGATCGGAAACTAATATGATGGAAAATGTACCCAAGGGCCATAAGTTTCACTAGAGGCTTCTCTCATTAGGCAAATAATACGATGGGTAAACAAATTACTGTCGAGCAATTGATAGAAAAGCGCAAAGTTATGACGATATTCAAGGCAATGATTATGCAATATAGGCATCATGTCCGTGTCAAGTACATTGACTCCTGCCTGCATCTACTACTATTACTCCACACATCGACCACTATCCAGCATGCATCTAGAGTATTAAGTTCATAAAGAACGAAGTAACGCCTTAAGTAAGATGACATGATGTAGAGGAATAAACTCAAGCAATATGATGAAAACCCCATCTTTTTATCCTCGATGGCAATAATTCAATACGTGTCTCGCTACCCCTACTTTGTCACTGGGTGAAATCACGCAAGGTTGAACCCAAAACTAAGCACCTCTCCCATTGCAAGAAAAACCAATCTAGTTGGCCAAACCAAACCGATAGTTCAAAGAGAAATACAAAGATATAAAATCATGCATATAAGAATTGGTTAATAGGTTAGTCCCAAAAACTAATATAAAATAGCATATTAATGCATATAAAACATCCAAAATAGATAATATAATAGCATGGAACAATCAAAAATTATATATACGTTGGAGACGTATCATCTCACGTCAAGGGGGTGCCCGAGGGGCCCACAAGCCTGGAGCTACCGCCCTGGGAGGTAGGGCGCGGCTAGAGGGCTTGTGGACTCCTCGTCCACTTCCTGGCCCAGCTCTGGTGCTTCGGGGGTCTCTTGTGGTTCATAAAAATCACCGTAAATTTTCAGCCCAGTCTGAGAACTTTTATTTCTGCACAAAAAACGACACCACGGTAGTTCTGCTGAAAACAACGTTAGTGCGGGTTAGCTATAATTAAGTCATACCAAAACCATATAAAATTGTTGTAAACATGGCATGAATACTTCATAAATTATAGATACGTTGGAGACGTATCAGCATCCCCAAGCTTAATTCCTGCTCGTCCTCGAGTGGGTAAATGATAAAAGAAATAATTTATGAAGTGTGAATGCTAGCATAGTGCATAAATTTGATCAATGATAGTTCCAAACACCTTTTCTAGCATCATTATATATCATAAACAGTACGTCGTCTCATAAAACTTCTCATGATCAAGTAGCAAGTTATTCACATGTTAAAGCATAGGCCATAAAGTTTCTTGAAAACTAACAAACTATGTTTTCAGTCACCAAACAATTGCAATTCATCTTATTTTCAGGAAGGGTCTATGTAAGAGCTTTGATTCAGCAAATTCCACATACTGAACTATCATATAGTCTTCCATGATTGCTAACACTCAAAGCACATTTTTAGAACAAATAACATTCGTCGAACATAGAGAAAGATAGGGGCTTAATGTTTCGCCTCCCAACTCATTTATCATACAGATAATTGTCAAAAGTAATAATTCATGATCAAATATATTTGAGTAGCCATATATGCTTGGATCTTTCCCCACCACATGATGCTTCCAACTAAAGAATAATTGAGGTTGAAATAATAAGGAATACTATTGACTCTTGAATAAAAGTAAATACATGAAAGTAAAAGATAGGCCCTTAACAGAGGGAAACAGAAGTTGTCATGCGCTTTTTAATTTTGGATGTGCAAACCCTTAATGCAAAGGAATGTCACATTGAATTGCCCTTTGTGATAACAAACTTTATTATGCCGTTCATCACTTTTATTTCTTTACCATTACAAGTTCGTACAACGCTTATTTTCCTTTACAATAAAAGATCATACATATTTAGGAGCAATTTTATTGCTTTTTTGCACTGATTACAACTTACTTGAAGGATCTTATTCAATCCATAGGTACATATGGTGGACACTCATGGCATGAAACGGGATTTAAGGGTTTTTGGATGCACACGTAGTATCTCTACTTAGTACAATTTTTAGGCTAGCAAAAGATCCTAAGCAAGCACCACATGTTGGAGGATCCATAACAATATAACTTCTATACAAATATACCCAAACATAACTCATTACATTGTCTTCCTTGTCCAACTTCAACTAATTTGCTCAACTTTGAAAACAATTCATGGGGCTCACAATCATAGAAGATGTCCAAGATAGTATATTTATATGTGAAATCACTCTTCCTTCAATATTCTTTCATGAATTATTCAAGTGACCAATGTTGAGTTTGCTAACTTTCAATAAATTTTACCACCTATACTTCTTATATGTGAATTCATTACTCCCCATGGGATAAGCATATGAAATGTATATAATTTCAGATTTATGTTATTCAATTCATTCAACCATTTACTGATAGGATATAAGTGAAGCACGAGAGTAAATGAAACAACTACTCCAAAAAGATATAACTGAAGATCAATGAGTAGCCCAATAGTTAAATAGCCATGTGAGGACTCTCATTCAAGATTTCAGATCCAATGATTGTATTCAAATAGCTAGTAAAATGAAAATACCCTAGAAGCAAAACACATATCATGTGACTTATAAAAATATAGCTTCAAGTAAGGTATACCGATGGTGTTGAAGACGAAAGAGGGGATGCCTTCCAGGGCATCCCCAAGCTTAGTTGCTTGGGTATTCCTTGAATATTACCTTGTGGTTCCTTGGGCATCCCCAAGCTTAGGGTCTTTCCACACCTTATTCTTCTCATATCGACATCTCACTCAAAACTTGAAAACTTCAATCACAGAAAACTTAACGGAACTTCGTGAGATGGGTCAGTATGATAAAGACAAATCATTCACTTTGGTGCTGTCAACATAAGATTCATAATTGTTCTCACACAATTCCTACTGTACCATATCATTTCTATAATTTATATTGAGCAATATAAGCCATAGAAACTAGAAAACAAGCAAACTATGCATTTAAAACAGAATATGTCAAAAACAGAACAATCTGTAATGATCTGAACAACAACCATACTTCTGTTACTCCAATTTTTTTGAAAAATTAAGAAAAAATGTATAGAAGTACCGTGTAAAAAGTTTAGAAACTTTTGACATTCCAGTAAAAAATGTAAATTCACGCAATACAGCCAAAGTTTATGTTTATGCACCGCACATAGAAGACAAGCAATCCAATCATCCTAAAGCCAAAACTTGGTACATTATTTTTATAATACAATGGATATATGCAAGGGGATAATAATTTTTGAGAAAAATTCATGAAAAATTTCACATTTTTTCCATGAGCATGAACACAAGTGTTCAAGGTCGACCCTCACTTCTCCAAAGCATAACCTTCCAATCACTTCTCTTTTTAAAAAAGTTTCTAAGCATAAGAGGCAAGTAATTTTTTTGTATTTTGCATTATTTTATTTTATTTGTTTGTTTCACCCACAACTAAATAAAATAAAAACAAAAGGGAAAACAAAATCTACTTAGTAAAGAAAGCAAACAAGCACACACGAGAATATCAACCCCACACTATTGCTCCCCGGCAACGGCGCCAGAAAAGAGCTTGATAATCCCCAAGTGCAAGGAATCATAGTAGCAATTTCCAAAGATGGAAGTGATAAGTATGAAGTGTAAAACCCATAAGGAGCTAAAGGTAAGATCAATATTCTCTCAAGTCCTATCTGCCACTAATACGACTCTACGTACACCGAACGTTTGCTTCCATCTAGAAACGAAAAATAAAACTACGTCGTGGGTATGAATAGGATAGATTTGCATGATATCGGAGAACTAAAATAAAAAAATAGATGCTATTAACATAAAGTTAGAATATATTACTATATATTATAAATAGCGAGTGTGGAATAGTGATGGATCGGTGTGCGTAATTATCCTAGGCAATTGTTAACAAGATCGGTAATCATTATTGCAATTTTATATGAGGGATAGGCATAAGCTAACATACTTTCTCTACTTGGATCATATGCACTTATGATTGGAACTCTAGCAAGCATCCGCAACTACTAAAGATCATTAAGGTAAAACCCAACCATAGCATTAAAGTATCAAGTCCCCTTTATCCAATACACAACAGGATTTAAGCTTCTTTCACTCTAGCAACCCACTATAAGTGAATCATGAACGTATTGCAACACCCTATAGCGGGAATCCTCCATGTGTGCGCGACACGGAAGGCACCATAGGACAGCACCAAAATAAAAGAATCAACTCAAACCAATCTAGATCGTTAGTCAACCCAAAAGACAAAAGAAATCTACTCAAAACATCATAGGATGGCAACACATCATTGGATCATAACATGTGGCATAAAGCACCATATTCAAGTAGGGGATTACAATGGGGTGCGGGGGAGTGGACCGCTTAAAAGAGACGAGGAAGGTGATGAAGATGCTGTTGGGAAACATTGCATGGAAAAACAAAAACAAAATCTACGCACACGCAATGATCTATCCATGGAGATTCATAGCAACAAGGGGGAGTGTCTCTACGTACCCTCGTAGGTCGGACTTCTTCTAGCTCTGACCGATCAAGCACCGAACGTACGATACCTCTGAGTTCTGCACACGTTCAGCTCGATGACGTCCCTCATCTTCTTGATCCAGCAAGACGTCGAGGAAGTAGATGAGTTCCGTCAGCACGACGGCGTGGTGAAGGTGATGGTGAAGTGATCCTTGCAGGGCTTCGCCTAAGCACCGCTAGAATATGATCAGGGATGTAAACGGTGGAGGGGGTGATAACCCACAAGTATAGGGGATCGCAACCGTTTTCTATAAGTAAGAGTGTCGAACCCAATGAGGAGCTAAAGGCAGAACAAATATTCCCTCAAGTTCTATCGACCACCGATACAACTCTACACACGCTTGATGTTCGCTTTACTTAGAACAAGTATGAAACTAGAAGTACTTTGTAGGTGTTTTTGGATAGGTTTGCAAGATAATAAAGAGCACATAAATAAAAAGTAGGGGCTGTTTAGATAAAGACACTACTAAGTTAGTTTTAGTAAAGAGCTTATTGTTACGAGAAAGTTAGTTGTCCCTAGGCAATCGATAACTAGACCGGTAATCATTATTGCAATTTTATTTGAGGGGGAGGCATAAGCTAACATACTTTCTCTACTTGGATCATATGCACTTATGATTGGAACTCTAGCAAGCATCCGCAACTACTAAAGATCATTAAGGTGAAACCCAACCATAGCATTAAAGTATCAAGTCCTCTTTATCCCATACGCAAACAACCTACTTACTCGGGTCTGTGCTTCTGTCACTCACTCCACCCACCATAAGCAAATCATGAACATATTGCAAACCCTACAGCGGGAATCCCTCACGCTTGCGCAACACGGAGAGCACCATAGGATAGCACCAATAATAAAACATGCAACTCAAACCAATCCCGGTCATCAAATAGCCCATAGGACAAAACGGGTCTACTCAAACATCATAGGATAGCCATACATCATTGGGAAATAATATATAGCGTTGAGCACCATGTTTAAGTAGAGATTACAGTGGGTAAAAGAGGGGTTACACCGCTGCATAGAGGGGGATAGTTGGTGATGATGGTGGTGAAGTTGTTGGTGAAGATTGCGGTGATGATGATGGCCCCCGGTGGCACTCCGGCGCCACCGGAAGCGAGGGGAGAGAGCCCCCCTCCTCCTTCTTCTTCTTCTTCCTTGACCTCCTCCCTAGATGGGAGAAGGGTTTCCCCTCTGGTCCTTGGTCTCCATGGCGTGGGAGGGGCAAGATCCCCTCCAAGATTGGATCTATCTCTCTGTCTCTCTCTGTTCCTGCGTTCTCAGATTCTACCCTTTCACCGTTTCTTATATTCCCGGAGATCCGTAACTCCGATTGGGCTGAAATTTTAACACGATCTCTATTCGGATATTAGCTTTCTTGTGGAGAAATAAGGGCATCAACCGCCTTATAGGGTGGCCACGAGGGCCCAGGGCGCTCCTGCACCCCTAGGGCGCGCCCCCCTGCCTCGTGGCCCCCTCGGGCATCGTCTCGCGTTGATTTTTCTTCCCAAAAATCACATATATTCCAAAAAATCTCCGTCAATTTTCATCGGTTTGGACTCCGTTTGATACGGATTTACTGCGAAACAAAAAACATGCAACAAACAGGAACTGACACTGGGCACTGGATCAATATCTTAGTCCCAAAAATAGTATAAAAAGTTGCCAAAAGTATATGAAAGTTGTAGAATATTGGCATGGAACAATCAAAAATTATAGATACGACGGAGACGTATCAGCATCCCCAAACTTAATTCCTGCTCATCCTCGAGTAGGTAAATGATAAAAAAGATAATTTTTGATGTGGAATGCTACCTATCATAATCTTGATCATGTATCTAATCATGGCATGAATATTAAGATACGAGTGATTTAAAGCAATAGTCTATCATTTGACATAAAAAACTAATACTTCAAGCCCACTAATAAAGCAATCATGTCTTTTCAAAATAACAAGGCCAAAGAAAGTTATCCCTACAAAATCATATAGTCTGCTATGCTCCATCTTCACCACACAAAATATTCACATCATGCACAACCCCGATGACAAGCCAAGCAATTGTTTCATACTTTTGACGTTCTCAAACCTTTTCAACTTTCACGCAATACATGAGCGTGAGCCATGGACATAGCACTATAGGTGGAATATAATGGTGGTTGTGGAGAAGACCAAAAGGAGAAGATAGTCTCACATCAACTAGGCGTATCAACGGGCTATTGAGATGCCCATCAATAGATATCAATGTGAGTGAGTAGGGATTGCCATGCAACGGATGCACTAGAGCTATAAGTGTATGAAAGCTCAAACTGAAACTAAGTGGGTGTGCATCCAACTTGCTTGCTCATGAAGACCTAGGGAATTTGAGGAAGCCCATCATTGGAATATACAAGCCAAGTTCTATAATGAAAATTCCCACTAGTATATGAAAGTGATAACTCAAGAGACTCTCTATATGAAGAACATGGTGCTACTTTGAAGCACAAGTGTGGTAAAAGGATAGTAACATTGCCCCTTCTCTCTTTTTCTCTCTTTTTTATTTTTAAATTTTTAAAAAAAATTGGGGCCTTCTCTTTTTTTTGGCCTTTCTCTTCTTTTTTCGTCCGGAGTCTCATCCCGACTTGTGGGGGAATCATAGTCTCCATCATACTTTCCTCATTGGGGCAATGCTCTAATAATGATGATCATCACACTTTTATTTACTTACAACTCAATATTACAACTCGATATCTAGAACAAAGATATGACTCTATATGAATGCCTCCGGCGGTGTACCGGGATATGCAACGATCTAGCGTAGCAATGACATCAAAAAACGGACAAGCCATGAAAACATCATGCTAGCTATCTTACGATCATGTAAATCAGTATGACAATGAATGCTCAAGTCATGTATGTGATGATGATGGAAGTTGCATGGCAATATATCTCGGAATGGCTATGGAAATGCCATGATAGGTAGGTATGGTGGCTGTTTTGAGGAAGGTATATGGTGGGTTTAAGGTACCGGTGAAAGTTGGGCAATACTAGAGAGGCTAGCGGTGGTGGAAGGGTGAGAGTGCGTATAATCCATGGACTCAACATTAGTCATAAAGAACTCACATACTTATTGCAAAAATCTATTAGTCATTGAAACAAAGTACTATGCGCATGCTCCTAGGGGGATAGATTGGTCGGAAAAGACCATCGCTCATCCCCGACCGCCACTCATAAGGAAGACAATCAATAAATACCTCATGCGCCGAATTCGTTACATAACGGTTCACCATATGTGCATGCTATGGGAATCACAAACCTCAACACAAGTATTTCTACTAATCCACAACTACCCACTAGCATGACTCTAATATCACCATCTTTATATCACAAAACTATTGCAAGGAATCAAACATATCATATTCAGTGATCTACAAGTTTTATGTAGGATTTTATGACTAACCATGTGAATGACCAATTCCTATCATCTCTCTAGATAGATATAAGTGAAGCAAGAGAGTTTAATTCTTTCTACAAAATATATGCCCACGCTCTAACAAATATAAGTGAAGCAAACGAGCATTCTACAAATGGCGGTTTTCTATGTAAAGAAAAACAGGCAATCCAAACTTCAAATGATATAAGCGAAGCACATGAAGCATTCTATAAAGCCATACTCAAAAGATACAAGTGAAGTGCAATGAGCATTCTATAAATCAACCAAGGACTATCTCATACCAGCATCGTGCATAAAAGAAAAATGAAAACTAAATGCAAAAGACGCTCCAAGATTGCACATATCGTATGAACGAAACGAATCCGAAAACATACCGATACTTATTGAAGAAAGAGGGCATGCCTTCCGGGGCATCCCCAAGCTTGAGCTCTTTCCTCTCTTCCTTCTTCTCACATCGAGACCTTCTCGATCATCGAACACTTCATCCACACAAAACTTCAACAGAAAACTCGGTAAGATCTGTTAGTATAATAAAGCAAATCACTACTCTAAGTACTGTTGCAAACCAATTCATATTTTGTTTTGGCATTTTGTATACTGTAATATAACTTTTCCATGGCTTAATCCACTGATATAAATCGATAGTTTCATCAAAACAAGCAAACTATGCATCAAAAACAGAATCTGTCTAAAACAAAACAGTCTGTAATAATCTGAACATTCACCATACCTCTGGTACTCCAAAAATTCTACCAAAATTATGAAAAATAAACAATTTGTATAGACATACAGTTCAAAAATAATCAGAACCATTTTACATTCCAGTAAACAATGTAAAATCGCGCACTACAGCCAAAGTTTCTGTCCTGCACCGTACAAACCATCAAGCAAATGTAAACATCCTAAAGGCAAACCTTGGCACATTATTTTTATAATACAATGGAATTGTACAAGGGGATGAATATTTTTGTTGAAAAGTTTCTGTAATCAAGATTCACAAAGTTTCCATGAGCATGAACAAAGTTCAAGGCTAGCTCACACTTCAACAATGCTTGTCTCTCTGACTTTCACTTTCCTTTTTGAAAAAGTTTTGGGTTCCCCTCTTTATTTTTGTTGTTTTTAAACTATATGAAAGCACTCAACAAAAATAAATGACTCTCTAAAACTTCCGGGTTGTCTCCCTGGCAGTGCTTTCTTTAAAGCCATTAAGCTAGGCATATAGTGCTCAAGTAATGGATCCACCTGGATCCCAAGGTATATCAAAGCCAATTTTAATTAACAATGATTTGTAATTTAGTAGTGAGAACTAGGTAGCATATATCATGAAACAACGAAGTCTAACTCTCTTCCTATGCATCGGCATGTCATAAAAGAACAATTCATGCACACATAGTAAAGGCCAATGCATAGTATAAACAGTTTCTTGCAATTTTATCATATTGGAAACATAGAGAGGTGGAGATATAGTTCCTCTCTCATAATAATAGCAAGTAGGAGCAGCAAGCACCTGCATATTATATTCATCAAAATCATCATGTGTAATAGTAAAACGCAACCCATCAATATAATCCTTAATAAGAGCAAACATCTCCGGTATAGTGTAGTCGGGAGAATTCAAAAAGATAATAGGACTATCATGTGTGGGTGCAATAGCAACAATTTCATGTTTAACATAAGGAACTATAGCAAGTTCATCTCCATAAGCATAATTCATATTGGCATCTTGGCCACAAGCATAGCAAGCATCATCAAAAGGGATATTTCAAAAGAATCAATGGGATCATAGCAATTATCATAGCATTCATCCTTCGGTAAGCACGAAGGGAAATTAAGCAATGTATGAGTTGAAGAGTTACTCTCATTAGAAGGTGGTCACGGGTGATCAATCCACTCTTCCTCCTTTTGTTCTTCGCTCTCCTCCTCATCTTTTTCATCCAATGAGCTCACAGTTTCATCAATTTCTTCTTCCATAGATTCTTGCAAAATATTAGTCTCTTCTGGGACAGAGGAGACTTTCTCAATAAATGCATCAATATCGGAATTGTATTCATAATTCTCATAACAATATTTAAGGATAGCTAAATTTTTAGGTCTGTAGACAACATCATAAAGATTTTCATATTCTTTGAACATAGATTCAATTTCATAAGCACCCATAAAAGCAACAAATTCTTCTATTTGTTCCACATCATAGTAATCATATATACCATTAGCATAAGAAGCTAAGGTTTTATTATCATTAAATTCATATGAAAAGGGAAGCTGTGGAGCCTTCATCCTAGAGCAACAAGTATAATCATATCTCAAGCATAGTTGCCTAGCATACCAATACAACATATAAATTTGATCCCATAATAGTTTCCCTTTTTGAGTCAAGCGATAATCCCTAAAGTATTCACGTTGATCCAACGTGTCTCCCATTACCAAATTGAATGGGGTTTTCTCTGGATTATCAAAGTAGTACATGATATCTGTCACATAATGAGCATCGAGGGTTTTAGGAGGTTCCTCATCTCCATGAGCAGCAAGTACACCTAATTTTTTTGGTATTTCGTGTTCCATATCCATAACTAAAGATAAAGAACAACTAAGAACAACAAATAAAAATTACTTAGTGATAATGCAAACAAGCACACACGAGAATATTCACCCCACGCTATTGCTCCCCGGCAACGGTGCCAGAAAAAGGTCTTGATAACCCACAAGTATAGGGAATCGCAACAGTTTTTGATAAGTAAGAGTGTTGAACCCAACGAGGATCTAAAGGAAGAACAAATATTCCCTCAAGTTCTATCGACCACTGATACAACTCTACGCACGCTTGACGTTCGCTTTACCTAGAACAAGTGTGAAACTAGAAGTACTTTGTAGGTGTTTTTGGATAGGTTTGCAAGATAATAAAGAGCACGTAAATAAAACGTAGGGGTTGTTTAGATAAATACACAACTAAGTTACTTTTAGTAAAGAGCTTTTTGGTACGAGAAAGTTATTTGTCCCTAGGCAATCGATAACTAGACCGGTAATCATTATTGCAATTTTATTTGAGGGAGAGACATAAGCTAACATACTTTCTCTACTTGGATCATATGCACTTATGATTGAAACTCTAGCAAGCATCCGCAACTACTAAAGATCATTAAGGTAAAACCCAACCATAGCATTAAAGTATCAAGTCCTCTTTATCCCATACGCAAACAACCTACTTACTCGGGTCTGTGCTTCTGTCACTCACGCCACCCACCATAAGAAAATCATGAACATATTGCAAACCCTACAGCGGGAATCCCTCATGCTTGCGTGACACGAAGAGCAACATAGGATAGCACCAATAATAAAACATGCAACTCAAACCAATCACGGTCATCAAATAGCCCATAGGACAAAACGGATCTACTCAAACATCATAGGATAGCAATACATCATTGGGAAATAATATATAGCGTTGAGCACCATGTTTAAGTAGAGATTACAACGGGTAAAAGAGTGGTTACACCGCTGCATAGAGGTGGGAAGAGTTGGTGATGATGGTGGTGAAGTTGTTGGTGAAGATTGCGGTGATGATGGTGGTGAAGTTGTTGGTGAAGATTGCGGTGATGATGATGGCCCCCGGTGGCACTCCGGCGCCACCGGAAGCGAGGGGGAGAGAGCCCCCCTCCTCTTCTTCTTCTTCTTCCTTGACCTCCTACCTAGATGGGAGAAGGGTTTCCCCTCTGGTCCTTGGTCTCCATGGCGTGGGAGGGGCGAGAGGCCCTCCGAGATTGGATTTGTCTCTCTGTCTCTCTCTGTTTCTGCGTTCTCAGATTCTACCCTTTCACCGTTTCTTATATTCCCGGAGATCCGTAACTCCGATTGGGCTGAAATTTTAACACGATCTCGATCCGTATATTAGCTTTCTTGCGGCGAAAGAAGGGAATCAACCGCCATACGGGGTGGCCACGAGGGCCCAGGGCGCGCCTGCCCCCCTGAGGCGCGCCCCCTGCCTCGTGGCCCCCTCGGGCATCATCTCGCATTGATTTTTCTTCCCAAAAATCACATATATTCCAAAAAAAAATCTCTGTCGGTTTTTATCCGTTTGGACTCTGTTTGATATGGATTTACTGCGAAACAAAAAACATGCAACAAACAGGAACTGGCACTGGGGACTGGATCAATATGTTAGTCCCAAAAATAGTATAAAAAGTTGCCAAAAGTATATGATAGTTGTAGAATATTGGCATGGAACAATCAAAAATTATATATACGACGGAGACGTATCAGGGGGCACTGCACACGGCTAACAATTGATGTTATGTGTTCTAGGCGCCCCCGTACCCACATACATATAGGTGGGAGGGGAGGAAAGGCAGCCAGGGGGCACCCCAAGTAGGATCTGAATCCTACTTTGGGTTTCCCCAAGTGGCGCCCCCCTTTCCTTTTTCCACCGGAGAAGAAAGGAAGGGGGAAGAAGAGAAGGAAGGGGGGGCGAACCCCCTCTTCTCCTTCTCCTATTCGGCCACCTACCATAGGGGGGCGCGCCACCCCTTGAGGCCTACTGTGCTCCCCTCTCATGGCCCATATGGCCCATATATTCCCCCGGGGGGTTCCAGTAACCCCCCGGTACTCTGATAAATACCTGATACATTCCGAAACACTTCGGTGTCCGAATACTATGGTCTTATATATCAATCTTTACCTCTCGACCATTTCGAGACTCTTCGTCATGTCTGTGATCTCATCCGGGACTCCGAACAACATTCGGTCACCAAATCACATAACACATATAATACAATATCTTCATCGAACGTTAAGCATGCGGACCCTACGGGTTCGAGAAATGTAGACATGACCGAGACACTTCTCTGGTCATTAACCAGGATACTCATATTGGCTCATATTGGCTCCTGCATATTGTATGAAGATCTTTATCGGTCGAACCTTGGAGCCTTTGCTTTGATCGATATATATATATATACATACATATATATACATACATATATATTTATGGCAACATATCTCGTGAATCCGGGCTATTTCCTGTGTCCGTGTATCCCGTCTTTTTCAGCCCCACGATCTTAATCCCGAGAATTAGCAGCCTTAGTGGTAATTTTACACTAATACGCCCACCCTCCAACTAAAACCTGCAATTTAGTTTTGCAAGGATACCCTGACCGCGCGTGTGCCTCGTGCGCCGCCGCCGTCAAACGCCAGGCGTCTCTGATTTCCGTTGAGTTGATCCCGACGTCCACCGGCAGGAAGCCCATACAGGTAGCATCCCTATCCTGTATATGCTCCACTGCTTCCACGGTTGATACGAACCTGACAAGCACCGGCAAGCCATCCATGCATGTACTTCTCCGATCTAGACCCATCTCCTTTATAAGACTATAACCGATGATGCAGGCTTGCCGCTGTAGGAGGCCTTCCGATTGGAATTTGATTTTGGAGGAGATGCGGCTGATTGGGCAAAAAGGATTTTGAGGCGCACAACTAGGGATCTTGCGTCAGATGCTTAAGGGGCTCTTTTGCAAATAATAATGGTTTTAAGTTAGAGAGCGGGCAGGTAAATGTAAAAAGACGCTTGACTGCATGTGAGGTGCGAGATTAAGATCGTGGGGCTGAGAAAGAAGGGATACACGGACACAGGAAATAGCCCGGATTCACGAGATATGTTGCCTATATATATATATATCCATCCTACCACCCGGTGGTAGTTACCTCACATATTTCATATACTACCATGTGGTACTATATATACTATTTTATTATTTTAAATATGTTCATATACTATATCTAAGATATTTCAAAGCAAGTTACATGAAAAATTGCATATGAGCCCATAGTTTTTGTTATATTTGTAAAATACGTACATATTTGTACGTAAAAAAAAGCATACTCAAAACATGGTACATACTACCTAAAAATTAATATATATACTACCTAACCATTGTTATATACTACATACTACACGTACATACTCTCGGTTTTGACAGATACTGCATACAACATACAAAACTCAAGTGGTGGTAACTACCACTGCCTGTAGGAAATATATATATATATATATATATATATATATATATATATATAATATATATATATATATATATATATATAGGGTGACACTATTCTAATTCCGGGATTAGAATAATAATTTGGATCACGATCAGCCCTATATAGACCCGCGGCCCGCATCAGATCCTCCCGAACTCCCCGGACTGCCCCACGATCCCCTCTCCCTCGATCCCCGGCCGCCCTCCGGAAACAAGCCCACGATCCCCTCCCCCTCGTTTCCTAGCCGCCCTCCTGAACCAAGCCGCCGCCGCCCCTCCCAAATCGCGCCGCCACTGCATCCGCCCTCCCCGGATCGCACCACCACCCCACCCCACGGCGTGCCGCATCCTGGCTTCCCAGCGCGCCGCCGCCCCGCCCCGTGGCGCACCGCCTTCCCTCCTCCCAGCGCGCCGCCGCCTTGCCCCGCGGCGCACAGCTGCCCTGCCAGGCCTCGCGACCACCGCCGGTCGGCGCTGCTCCACCATCCCCGTGCTGCACAGCTCCTCCCCTGGTTCTTCCCCAACGAGGATCTGGATCGGGGTCATCCAGGTGCTCGCCGTGGATGAGGAAGGCAGCCAACCGATGTGGGCGCAGCCTCTCAGCTCCGCCCCACCCGTGCCTCCTCCCTGTTTCGCCTCTGGCCATGCCCGCGCCGGCGGCCCAACAATCCACCATCTCGAGTGAGCAGTCCAACGCCTCGTGCGCGAGCAGTCCGTCCAGCTGCTGGGCGTGGGTCTCCCACAGCAAACTCGGTGACCTGCCCAGGCCTGAGCGACGACTTTCCCTAGGCTAAGCTGTGACCGTCATGCATGTATCTTCTCCAAGTTGTTGTTGCCAAAGCCGTAGGCAGTGGATCATTGACCAACTTTGTGTAAATACGACGTTGCGGAGCAGCAGAGTTTGCAGATGATGATCTGCCTAGTGACATGACTTGTGTCAACTATCTTAAACTTGCGCCGCCCTACATCACCACCACAACTCGTTGATGCACCATGGATAGCTCCGTGCACCGCTCCCCTTTCCTCCCACACAACATGGCTGCAACTTCCCCCAAGCAGATGCGGTCGGTGTGCCATCTGCATCGCCGCTCCGACTTACACCTCCATCTGCATCCCACCGTAGCAGATGCATTCAAGGACATCTATTTCTCTCAGTGAGGTTTCCCACCAAGCCAAGCATGCCGTGCTCCATCTTGCATGAAGAAGTAGCAGGTCAGACTCTGAAGAAGTAGAAGGTCGAAGTCTGAAGAAGTAGCAGGTCGATAGATATGGCCTTCTCGGGCAGGGACGGAGTGTAGGGTGTACACGGCCGGGGAGGATGCTGCTTGGGTTTGGCGTCACCAAGATCCTCCCGAGTTGCTCTGACCATGGTCATGCGGGTGCCTGAACCAAAGTGGAAATGACCATCTCTAGCTTGCGGGTTCAGTTGCTAAGCATGAGCAGAGACAAAGTTAAAAGGAGGAGGGAGAACAAAGAATAAACAAGTGGTGGTGGTTAGTTCCAGGAGAGAAAATGTACAAATAAGGAGGAAAAGGTGTGGTGTAAAACAATCCCAGCCTTGTGTAAAAAATAAACTATTTGTTTGGAGAAGAACATGTGTGGGTACAGCTAATACTACTTGCATTCTACAGTCAACGTACTAGTTAAAGTTTTCTTTTGAACATTTTAATTAAAGGTTTTTTGACTGATGGGTGTTGATTTCACGGGAGTTACTACCAAGCCCAACTAGTTATACAAAGAGACGTTTCAAAAATACAAGAATCCCAATATCAAAGAGTGTTATCGAGCAGTTCATGCATTTAGGAAAAACACATTTTAAAGGACATTTAAAAAAGAGAGTTTGGAGATATGAAATGGGGAAGTTTGCAAAAATCAGAACACTGCACACAAAAAATGAATTAAGTAAAAAATTCTTCAGTGAATTTAGGACGAGAAGCGCATTTTTTAGTTTGAAAAGAGAACAAAATAGATAACTTAATTATCTGTGTACTGGCCTATGTGGTTGACTGCGTATCATCTTATTTTGGTTTTTTAAAATATATCAAATTAAAATGAAACAACCGTGTGTGTATCTTACGTTTATAAACAAAGCAAGAAGTTCAAATTAAAAAATAGAGTTCTTCAAAGTTTATTAAAAAATATTTTCCCCCGTTTGTAAAAAAGAAACCAAGAAGATTAACTTTAAAATTGAACATTTTAATGTTTACAAATAAAAAATTAAGTTTGATGAATATAAAAACGTACTTTCCCCGTTTCTAAAAAATAGAAGTTTAAATTAAAACTAACAGAGTGGTTAGATATTTATTACCAAAAAAAGAACTTCAAATTAAAAATAATGGAGCGGTCTGATGTTTATTACAAAGACCAAAAGAAGTTCAAGTTAAAAAGAAAGGAATGGTTCAATTTTTTTTCTTAAAAAATGATGTTTCCCTGTTCTAAAACAGCTAGAAGTTCAATTTTCAATAATGAAGCAGTTAGATATTTCTTAGAAAATTAGGATTTCTCCATTCCTAAAACAAATAAAATGAAGAAGTTCAAATATAAATAACGAAGAGGTCCAATGTCTATTACAAAAGTAAGGTTTTCCCATTACTAAAAAGAATAAACCGAAGAAATTCAAATTAACTAAAAATAGTGTTTCCATGTTTATATAGCAAAGAAAAAAAATGAAGTGTCACCTAGAAAAATGATAACTCTTGAAGTTCAGATTAAATAAATTGAAAGGTTCAAATAGAATGTTATGGGTGGAAAAAAAATCTCCCATGGATTTTTGTATTATTGAAATACGATAACAAAAATATTCAAATAAAAAATAAGAAATAATCTCAAAATATGTAACACAAAAAAAATTCCATGTAAAAAAACCCAAAGAAGGTTAAATTAAAAAATAACGGAGCACTTCAAAAAAAGGTATATAAGAACATTAGAACTTCTTTCATTTGGTATATATTTGGTTTAATAAAAATGTCGACCTACTATTTCCAAATAAATCGATTGAAATTTTTGTATATACCGTTCAAAACAAGAACATTACATAACTAGTACTTTTCCCGTTACTAATGAATAACACCATCCTGATTAAAAAATATTAAGTTATATGATATTTATAAAATCTCAGATTTTCCCCGATACTAAAGATTAAAACAAAGTTCAATTTTAAAAGACGAAGTAGTTCATGTGCAAGAAGTTCATGTGCACCTCCGTGCGCGGTTCAGAATTTATATTGCGGGACGTCCCACCTCCAATTACATGTTTTAAAATGGCAAAAAATGACATCCAACCTTCAATTGCGTATAATTCGACGTGTACACAAAAAATGTGATAGAAGTTCATAATGAAAACAACGAGAAGTTCAAGTACTGCAAAGAATGCATTTCAGGTGAGAGTAAAAGTATAGAAAAATAAAAGCTTAAAAGGTTTTTTGAAAGAAGTTCAAGTGATGTTCCTGGAGAAGTTCAAATATTCTTGCAAGAGAGGTTCACCTTGTATTTCCATGTTCGATTTTTTCCGTATAAAAATCAAATACAACTCTTTACTCAAAAATATAAAAAGGTGAAGTTCAAATTGAAATAACAGAGAAGTTTGGAGTTTATTAAAACCTAGGATTTACCTGTTCAAAAATTAAAAAACATAATGCCTTTTTGCACTTTTAAAAACAACTCATAAATGAAAAAAATGATTGCTAGAAGTTCAAGTGCTCGGCGATGAAAAGTTCAAAAATTCTTGTGAGAGAGGTTCACCGTGTATTTAGATGTCCAAAATACATAAAAAGATGTTGTTTGTTGTGTTTTAGAAGAATTCACTCAAACCAGAGAGAAGTTCAAAGTGATAACATCCAGAAGTCCACGTACTGCATGGTGCGTGTTTCATATAAGAAAAATACAATAAAGTGAAACAGAGTGAAGTTCAAACAGACACGCCCCAGAAGTTCAACTACTTCACGCAGTGCAAAAAACAGCACGTCAAAAACAGAGTGAGGTTCAAACAGACATGCCCATGAAGTTCAATACTTCATGCAGTGCGTTTCCATTCGCAAATGAAGGCAGAAATAATGTTCTCGTCATTTTCTAATTTACTTCAAAACGGCAGGAATATCATTTGTGTTAGTTCAAATCCTCGGTCGGAGAAAGTTAAAAAAATATTGCGAGAGAGGTTTCTACAAAAGTAATAACATTTGTGTAACACTTACGAATGGATGAGAAAATTAGAAACGAAAATATGTCACAGAAGTTCAACGTCAAAAAACATGAAGTTCAACTACTACGTTGAATGAATTTCAGATAAAAAAACTTTTAAAATCGTCACGAGTATGAAAAAATGATCAACATAGGAAAGTTGCGTGTTTACAGCAGCTTTCAATCGGTATATCACTTGCTCAATTCTAATGAGTGGATGGAGACCTACGAGCAGTGGATGGAGAGCTACGAGTAAAAAAAGCACGTGAAAAATAGAGTGAAGTTCAAGTATACATGCTAAGAAGTTCAAGGTCTTCACGCGATGCATTTTCGAAGAATCTGTTTCGCGATATAGGCAGAACGAATGATCCCGCCATTTTCAGAATTACTTAAAAACGGCTAGGAATCAGAGAAAACCATCAACATGAAAAAGTTTCGCAATTTCCGTAGCTTTTTAACAATATATTATTTGCCTCATTCCGATAAAGTTTGTAGAAACTACGACAAAAATACGTTTTTAGCCATTTTCAAAACTGACATAAACCCGTAATGAATTAGGAGAAACAATATATACAAAAAAGTTTTGCATTTCTTCAAGCTTTCCAACACCATATCATTTGCTGCATTTGGACGTACGGTTAAAAAATTAGCTCGAAAATATGAACTCGGTGGAACTTGTACCATTTCCTAAATTACTTTTAAACTGTTCAAAATTAGAAAAAACTTTTAACATGAAAAAGTAGTGCATTTTCATAGGCTTTCCAACGCCATATTATTTGCCTCAATTGGATTAGCCATTTAGAAATGGCTTCGAAAATACGAACTCGGGTGTTCCGTTTGTGAAATTCTACGATTTTCCGAATTACTCTTTAACCGTAGGCAATTAGAGAAAACTTTCAACATGTGGAAGAAGAGGTTTTGCAGCAGGTTTCCAACGCCATATTATTTGCCTCATTCCGATAAACGGTTTAAAAATGCGATCAAAAATACGATTCACGTTTTTTGTATGAAGAAAAAACGGTTTTCAAAACTGCTCTTAAACCGCTTATATTTTGCCAAAAATTTAACTTGGGTCATGATACTGACGTCCATAGCTTTCCCACGATATATCGCAAGCCCCATTTGGACACCTTTTAGCTGAAGTTCAACCTAGTACTCGGGGAAGGTCAGGCGCGTTACTCGGGAAGTTCATGTTGTGATCAGAATATTATTCTTATCCCATGATCACAACCCGTGATCAGAATAGTGTTTATATATATATATATATACATATATATATACAGCCCATCTATTCTGATAATATTATCAGAATAGTTATTCTGATAACACTTCCGCACTGCATGCTCAATGCGAGGGCACTGCACTTTCTTTAGCAAGAGCACTGCATTACAGAGACTAGTGAACTTCGTGTCGGAAAAAACTGCGCGTAGTGTTTTTTCGGTACTGTTTTCCTCTAATTTTTTAACCGTTTATCGGAACGAAGCATGTAATATACCGTTGGAAAGCCACGGATTAGGCGCAACTTCGCCATGTTGAACACTTTTTGAGATTCTCCGCGGTTTAAGACCAGTTTCAAAAATGGTGCAGCCCACAAAGAGTGGCAGCGAGCATTTTTCACGTTTTTTTCTAAACCGCTCGTCGGAATGAAGCAAACGATACACCGTTGGATAGATATCGTCGAGGCGCATCTTTTACATATCTATTATTTTCTCTAATTCGTTATGGTTTAAGAGCAGTTTCAAATTTACTAAATCACGGAATTCTATTATTCAAATTTTTTGAAATTTTTGATAATGTTTTCGCTCTAGTTTTTTCTAACCGTTGGGTGAAACGATGCGTGTAATATACTATTGAAAAGCTATGGACGAGGCGCAACTTTCATATGTTGAAATGTTTTTGATATTCCTTACGGTTTTAAGTTAATTTTGAAAATCGTGTGGCGGACGATGTATGGTTGCGGCCATTTTTTTGTATTTTTTACAAATCGCTCGTCGGAATGATCCAGACGATACGCCGTTGGAAAGATATTGTTGAGACGCAACTTTTTCTTGTAGAACGCTCCTTCTAATTCCTTTAAGATCACTTTTGGTTTTACCGAAATGCGGACACTCTATTTTTTGCGACACCCAAATTATCGTGTGCACCGCATCAGACAGATGAGTGCACTGCTTCAGACTAGAACCGCACTGCATCTGGAAGACTGAAAATTTTCATGTGTACGCGACGAATGAAGTGCACTGCATCAGACAGATGAGTGCACTGCTTCAGACCGAAACCGCACTGCATCTGACAGACTGAAAATTGTCATGTGTACACGACGAACGAAGTGCACTGCATCAGACAGGTGAGTGCACTGCTTTAGACCAAAACCGCACTGCATCAAACGGACTGAAAATAATCATGTGTACGCGACAACGAAGTGCACTGCAACTCTCAATGCAATTTTACTTTTCATGTGCACTGCAATAAGGGAACCACAAAGTTTTTAAATGCATTTTTGTTTTGAAATGAACTGTACTGAAGAGTCCTTCGTAGTGGACTTCTTTTTTTACCCAAGAGCACTGCATTTCCTTCATGTTTTTTTACTGCACTACAACAACAGAGTGAATTGTATGAAAAAACTTCAACGTTTCTGCTGCTTTTTTGGCAACAAGGGAACTGCATCTTTCTCATGTTCCAAATCTGCAGACAACTCGAATCTGGGCTGCCTTATTGAGAGTAAGGAACTACATGGTTTCTATTTCCCCATTTTTACATACTGAATCAAAGTGATAGACTGCACGACCTCGATTACAGAACTTCAAAAGTATCCTAAGTGGTCGGCTAGGAGCCCCGTCGACTGGTCGGGACAAGCAAAAGTGGGCTGCAAAAGACTAGCAAAAGTGAGTTGCAAACGACGAGTCGGCGAACCACAAGGCACACACCATGGTCCTCCGTCGTCGTCCCCCCTGCGCCACCGCACTGCACGTCTACGTGCCGCCGAACTGCACAGAGAAAACAAAATGGGGTCAGGGGGATGCAGCGCTCGGTGGGTGAGCACAAGGGAGGAGGATCCAGGGTTGGTATCGGATGGCCCATGCGCCGGCGAGTCCAGGAAGGTAGGGGCGCGATGCCGGCCGGATCCGGCGATGATAGGCGACGACCGCTTATCTGCACTTTGGATCTGGTCCCTCTGGCTGTCCTGCTCCCCGATCTCGTCTCCATCTGGAGGAGCTGGTCGCTGGGGCGACGGCCGCCGCTCATCTCAGTC